>NC_134853.1:92110656-92450031 GCF_049852395.1 Peromyscus maniculatus bairdii | reverse complement strand
GAGCCAGGAGGATCTCTGTGAGTTTGAGGCCAGCCTGGTCTACAGAGCAAGATCCAGGACAGGCACCAAAGCTACAGGGAGAAACTCTGTCTTGAAAGAAAAAAAAAAAAAGAAATGTGTTTTTAGGTTCTGTGCCTATTCCATTTGGGCCTGAATTTATGACTTCCTCAATTTGAAATGCTTTATTCTCAAGAAACTAGATTGAGACATATGGGGGGGGGGGACCAGAAACATGCTGATTATTCCATGTGGACTTGCCTGACTTTGATTCTTTATCTCCCCAAAAGTCATTTAATATTTAGTTGACATCATTTTTACTTCAGTACTTTAGAATATACATCTACAGATCTATATATGTGATATTTGTTTATTTCTGTATAGCTCTATTTATCATTTAGCTATATAATTAAATAGTTCTCTGTATCTTTCATTAAACTATTGACATTAGAAAACTACACACTTTTTTAATGAGGAAGATTTACATGTGTTTATATTTTGATACAATTAGCAACTTTAATAAAATAAATTTCCAACTTATTGTATAAATAATTGAAAGAAGATAATGAGATTATGTAATAATAAAGAGTAAATATGTTTATAAGAAACTCTGGAGAAGGGAAAATTAAATCTAGAAATGAAAAAAGTCTTATGGGATGGATATTGATCTAAAATACTGAGTGTATATTTTATTATTCACTTATAAAAACTAAAGGTCAGGCTTCTGCCAGGACTCTCCCTACCTGCTCCTACTCACTCTTCTGTGAAACTTCTCACCACCCCACTTGGTACTCAGACTTCCAATGTCCTCCACTATACTCTAGCCTGATAAGTATCCCTGATGTCCCCATCCATGACTTTTACACAATCTGCCAGATCTATCCAGACTCACATTCCATTGGATGTGCCCCAGCATAGTCTTCCCACTCCTACCTGTGCCTGTGTCACAGCAAACCTCTAGACTTCTATCGAGATCCACTCTACCTGCAACTACCCACAGTTCCCTTCTGCATCATGTCCAACCACTTTTCTCAGTTCTAAGACTTTCCACATCCTCCTGCAAGGTCTAGTCTGGCAATTATCCCTGACCACCTCATCAAACAATTATTTGTAATCCTCCAGATCTTGCCTGTGTCTCACATACAGTGTTCTGGCCTAGTCTGGCCTCCCTTGCCTGCACTACAAAAGAGCTCTAAGATTCAATCAGGACTTTTTCTAAATACTCCCAACCCACAGGATGATCCCACAGTATATCTTACCTTTCCAACCAGCAAGACCTACCCTCACACTCCAGGATTGGACCAGGAAGCACATCTGGAATACCATCCCTGTCCCTCTGTGCATCTGACTCATTCTACCTCTGTGCCTAAGATACCCATACATCCTATTTTCTTCCCCAACTCACTTTATCCTTAACAGAGTCAGAACTAAGAAAATAAGTCCACATGCCCAATCTAATTCCAGAAATAACAACAACAACATGAAAGATCACACCGGTGTCTTCTCTCTGAAACCCACTAGTGTAGCTAGTGTTTTCCTGCCTGGCCCACAGTCAGGACAAATCTCTGTCACCTGCCAGTCCCACAGCCGCTCAGACCCAACCAAGTAAACACAGAGACTTATATTGTTTAAACTGTTTGGAATAATGGCTCAAGCTTCTAGCTATCTAGTTCTGACATCTTAAAATAATCCATTTCTATAAATCTATACCTTGCCACATGGCTCGTGGCTTACCGGCATCTTCACATGCTGCTTGTCATGGTGGCAGCTGGCAGTGTCTCTCTGATTCAGCCTTCCTGTTCTCTCAATTCTCCTCTCTGTTAGTCCCACCTATACTTCCTGCCTGGCCACTGGCCAATCAGTGTTTTATTTATTGACCAATCAGAGAAATTTGACATACAGACCATCCCACACACTAGTCCTATGGAAAGGTTTGCTAAATGGGAATTATCTATATGAAACCCAGGACACAGGATTTAAAGGAATAATCGTAAACTTCATAGAAACAAAGAAACAACTCAATGAAATTAAGGAGAAAGGGCTTATAGAGAATAAATGCTTGAGTGACACCTAAGAGAACACAAGCATAGGCTGATGAAAATGATGAAGACAATCCAAGACTTGAAAATGGCGTTCAGTCAGAAGATAGAAACACTGAAGATGACTCAAGCTGAAATGAGGATGAAATTAGAAAAACCTAATAGCTAATCTAGAAAACTCAGAAAAAAAACTCTTAAAAGCAGATTTCATCAACCAGAAGATAGAATATAGGGACTCAGAGGTAAAGTAGAGGATCGTGACTAAATAAGCAAAGAATATTAAAAAGTAAAAAGAACAGGAAAGGAAGACACAGGAAATGTGGGACATGATGAAAAAAAATGTAAAATTATAGGCACAGATAAGGAAGAAGTAAATGGAATAGACCAAATCTTCAACAAGATCATAGATGAAAACATTCTCAGTCTACAGAAAAACCCACCCATACAAGCTTGAGCTACAAGTTACAGCTTTGGCCATGTGTCTTGATTGATCATTTTTACAAATAAATAAACAAAACTGATCTTAATCTTCACCAGTAAACACAGACCTTCCACTTTTGTGGGGACCCCTGCAGGTGTCATAGAGTGAAGTGAACCCTGGAAGAGATGAGAATGAAAACCCAGTGCACATTGATTTTTGTCAACCTGCATCAGACTCTGGAGAGTCTAATGCCAGGTGGTTCATTGTCAGCATATTTAAAACACAGAACAATTTGGGAAAGGGGTTCCAGACAACAATCAGTCCAATCAGTTCAATTACAAGTATACAATAAAGCTTAAGGTGTGAATACATAGAGGCTCTTTTACACAATACATGTGACCATGAGAATGGGCTCTACAGCTAAAAGGTCTAGAATCTAGTGTGGTCTCTGACCTATAGCATAGAGGTCAGCAGACCATAAAGTACCTATGACATTTCCACGAAGGATGAATAATGGTCTAGGGAGGGAAGAGTCAAGGGTAATCATTCTGGGGAATTTGGATGAGATCTGCCTCTACAGCAAAAGGTGGGTGAGGTGTGCCTCCACAGATAGCAAAAAGGTCACTAGGACATTAACAAAATCCACTTCCAGCATTCTGGGCAGGCAAACAGGCATTTTATTCCCTCCATTGAGAAGAGACTCCTGTATGTTTAACACTCTGGTTTCCCTAGTGATCTGTAGGCACAAAGACCTTTGTACTCCCAACACAGTTTCTTCCAAGAAAGTACAGCTTTCCCAGGCTGCCACCTCTAATCCAAGCCTTTAGAAAGAGACATTCTAATAACATTTTTGTTGCATTTCCTTTCTATGTTTATAAGCTGTTGAATCTGCATTCAAAGCGTATTCTGGCTTTTCTGGAGTCAGCCAAATCTTTATCATAATGAGCTACTTTCTAATCAAATAAAAATGCATGGCCTCTGACCATTGTAAGTCTTAAATTATATATTCAAAATGAGAAAAGTAGATAATTGCATTGTAGAAAGCTTCCTGGCCTGGCCTGCATTTTCTACCTTTTATTATTTTTTAATTTTAATTTTTAATTTTTTTAATTATCTTACAAAGTAAAAGCTTTCCTTATGACCTTTATATGCATCCTCAGATTTGGCTGCTTTCTCCTTTTCTTTTTTTCTCCCTACCTTCCTGCCCCATGTTGACCTTCTATATTTTTTCACACCCAGGATTTCTCCTGTCCATTTCAATATCTCATGTGTTCTATCCCTTAGCTCCTTTAAAGTATTCTGGTGCACATACTTCTCATGGGCTCCTTTCTAATTTCTTAGAAACTATTCACATTTGCTCCCTCCCAAGTACATGTATTCCATAATTAGAAATAAGGATCCACGTATAAGAAAAACTTAAAGTAGTTGTTTTTCTGAGCTTTGGTCACTTTAACTAGTATAATGATTTTGGGTTCCATCCATTCTCCTACAATTTCATAATTTTATTTTTCATAGCTGAATAAAATTCCATTATATATATGTAACATATTTTAATTTCTGTTTATCAGTTGTTGCACATCTAAGACAATTCCATTCCCTTCCTTTTGTGAAAAGAGCAGTGCTAGACATAGATAAACATGTGCTTCTGTTTATGATGTAGAGTCCTTCCAGACATGCGCCGGGTTGGTATAGCTGGCTCTTACAGTAGTTCTCATTTTAGATTTTTGAGTTATAGTCACACTGACTTCCCTAGTGGCTACACCAGTTTACAATCCCAGCAACCATAGAAAAGGACTTGAACTCTTCTTTTCCTACACCCTAGCTGGTAATGATTGTCATTTGTTTTCTTGATTTCCCGTCTACCTGCAGTAACATAGAATTTCGTAGTAGATTTAATTTGCATTTTCTGATGACTACAGAGACTGAACAATTAAAATTATTTGCTAGCCTATTTTATTTCTTCCTTTGAGAACTGTCTGCTTACTTCCTTGACCCATTTATTGACCAGCAGCTTGGGTTTGAGGTGTTTTATTTTTATAACTCTTTACATATTTTAGATAGTAAGCTGTTTTCTGAAGTGCAACTGACAACGGTACAGTTGGTAGCTTCTTTGGCTGTACAGCAGCTTTTAAATTTCATGATATTCCATTTGTCAGTTATCTGGGCTATTTCTCTGCTATTGGATTCTATTCAGAAATAATCTTGCATGTACCTAGATGTGTTTTCTAGGGTTTTTTTTTTTTTGTCATTTTCAGCATTTTTGATAATAAATTAAGTTCTCTGCTTCAATTTTAATTGATTTTGTATAGGGTGAGAAATACAGATCAAGTTTTATTATTTTATGTGTAGATGACCAGTTTCCTAGCACCATTTGTTGAAAAAGTTCTTCTTTGCAGTATAAATTTTTGATACTTTTGTAAAAAAAAAAAATAGCTGTTTACACTTAGGTGTGTTTATCTCTTATCTTACATTGTTACTGTTTTGATGTCAACATCATACTGTCTTTGTCACTCTGGCTCTGTAGTAGAGTTTGTGTTCATGTAATCTGCTTCCACCTGTCAGCTTTATACTTAGAATAGCTTTGGTTATCTCTGGTAAATTTGTTTCAAAAAAAACTGTTAGAATTTATTTTCTAGTTCAGGAAAAATGTAATTTTTTATTTATTTATTTTTTAAATTACACTCATGATATTCATTACTTACACTCATGATATTAATCACATTTGTGGTATTCATAGATTACATTCACAGTATTCATTCAAATATATATTTTATATATATATAATTTTATATGTCAAATGTCATTTCTTGAAGGGCTTAGGAGGTCTTAAATACAGGCTTACAGTACAATGGGAGGACCCTGGAGTGTGGTGATATTTTATTTGTACTGAAATGTTATTTTAATTTTATGTTAATAAATAAAGTTGCCCTGGGGTCAGAGCTATTAGAGCCATAGTGAGAGCGTGGTGGTTAGAAGAGCTAGGTAGATTTCTGTGTGTTCAGGGATACAGCCAGTATTGGAGACATACGCCTTTAAGACCTGGAGGGCGGTACTTACAGGCAGTGATGAGGCAGTCATGTGGTTGGGTTTACAACCAATGAGAAGGCAGAACAGAAAGATTATTTAAACAGGGACACAGGAAGTACCTCCCTCTCTCGGGGAAGCTAGGAGCACTGCAGGAGGTAAGATTTTATCTCTGAGCTCTGACCTCTCGGCTTTTCTCTTTTACCTTGGCTCTGTGTTTCTTATTTTAATAATACGATTGGTTACATCTACATCTGGCGCCCAACGTGACAAGAATCCATTAAAAACTGCTTGGGGCCGGCTCCCTAGCCTGAGCAGCCGGCTCCCTAGCCCCGGCCCAGGTCTGCTTGGGCTCAGGCCGGACTGTGAGCTGCTTGCTTAAAGCCAGTGCTACAAACAGCTCAGGCCTGCCCTGCTAAACAGGGCCCCTGGCTGTAAAGCCAAGCCTTGACTCGGCTCAGAGGGAACAAGTGGCTGGCTTTAAGCTTTAGCCGGCTACCCCTTCGCTTTCACTTTCACTTTCACTTTCACTTTCACTTTCGCTTTTGCTTTCTCTCTTGCTTTCTCTCTGTCTCTCTGTTTCTCTCTCTCTCTCTCTCTCTCTCTCTCTCTCTCTGGATTTACACCTAGGACTCTAGGTGGCTGTTTTGAAATTCGCTCGGATTTCTACTGATCTACGCAGATTTGGTAAGTCATAAAGGAAACTATTTAAAAGACAAATTTTTTCCACATTTAAAAAAATGGGTTTCCTGTGTACATTGGAAGAAAATTGGGTTTTGTTTGAAATTTTAGGCAGTCTGACAATGGAACAACTATATGAAAAGATTAGTATTATGGGAATTATGCAGTTAATCACCATGCTTATTCTCATTTTACTATTTAAAAAGATAGTCGATTTAAGTGCCAGGATAACAGCTTTAGAAAAACCTGTTAATTTTAACAGTGAAGTTGGTTCAAGTTTGGATCATAAGGTTACAGAAAGAAAGCCTGTTTTCACACAATCATCCTTAATTTATCCTGTAACCGTACAGCAGATGCCTGATCAAATGGCTACACAAAATATCTGGGCTCCAATTGAACTGATGGATTTTAAAAGGTTTAAGGAGGCAATAGTATCTTATGGCATGCATTCCCCATATGTAAAGCAAATGTTAAACTCTTGGTCAACATATAATAGGATTATACCACAGGACTGGCGGGACCTTGCACAAGCTGTTCTGGAACCCAGCCAGAGAATTCAATTTCTGACTTGGTTTAAGGAGGAAGCTAGAAACGTAGAAACACAATGGAGGGATAAAGGAATACAAATTTGTCAGGATCAGCTTATTGGAGAAGGCCAATATGCTTCAATACAAACACAATGTTTATATGATGTTCAAACCGTAATTTTATGTCGAATGGCAGCCTTGAATGCATGGGACAGAGTTGATGAACCAGGAAAAAAACATGAGTCATTCACAAAGGTTATGCAAGGCCCTAAAGAATCTTTCACAGATTTTTTAGAAAGACTGGCTTCAGCAGTAAACAGAATGGTCTCAGGATCAGAAGCTAGTAAGGCAATAATTGAAGCTTTGGCATTTGAGAATGCGAATGCAGCATGCAAAAGAATAATCAGGCCGTTAAGGGCAAGATCTGCACCTTTGGAAGATTGGATTAGAGAAACAATTAATGTTGAGGTTGATGAGCATGATACGTGGGTAGGAGAAGTAATTTCAAAAGGTTTGAGGAGTGTTAGATGTTTTGGGTGTGGAAAGCAAGGACATTTTAAAAGGGACTGTAAACAGGTCAATCCTAGAAGCAATGTTTCTTCAAGGAACAATGGCAACAGAATGCCCCTTCCTTCTGGAGTATGCAGAAGGTGTGGTAAGGGAAAACACTGGACCAACGAATGTAGATCAACAAAGGACAGACAGGGTAATCCTTTGCCTCAGTTTTCGGGAAACTCCCGGAGGGGCCTCATGCAGGCCCCCATAGCAAAACCAGTTCAAACCTTTCCTGCAGCTGTAGAGGAAATCCCTGCTCTGAGCGATTAAATAACCAAATGACTATTGGAATAAATCAGGCTGGTCAGGATGATGAAAAAGAGAGAATAGAAAATTCAGGAGAAAACATAAAGAAAATTTTTTGGCAAACTTCTATTAATGAACAGAGACCAAAATTAACGATAAAAATAAATGGTGTTTTGTTGTCTGGTCTGGTAGACACAGGTGCGGACATTACCATAATTGCACCAGAATTTTGGCATCCAGCTTGGCCTCTTCAGGAGGTAAACGTTCAACTGTTAGGAATTGGGACATTATCTGGAGTGAAACAGAGTGCAAGATGGCTGGAATGTATAGGTCCAGAAGGACAGAGAGGAAAATTAAAACCATATGTCGCTAACATAGCTATGAACCTGTGGGGTCGAGACTTGTTGCAACAATGGAATACACAGATTAAAATCCCTCCAATCTCAGAAACAAATCATAAACTAGCACATGTTTCTGAGAGAAATATTAGAAGGCATTATTTTGAGTGGTCACCAGCCATCCATATTATACAGGAACAGGGCACAACAACTGATAATCTTCCAAAAATACCAACAGCTCTACCTTTAAAATGGTTAACAGACAAGCCTGTATGGGTTCAGCAATGGCCTTTAACAACAGAGAAACTCCAGGCTTTAGAAGAGCTGGTAGAAGAACAGCTAAATGCTCAGCATATTGAACAGTCAACCAGCCCTTGGAATTCTCCTGTATTTGTTATTAAAAAGAAATCTGGTAAATGGAGAATGGTAACAGACCTTAGAGCAATTAACAAAGTAATTCAGCCGATGGGCTCTCTACAATCTGGAATTCCTTTGCCTACTCTGTTACCAAAAGAATGGCCTCTCATAGTTATTGATTTAAAAGACTGTTTCTTTTCAATACCCTTACAAGAAAAGGACAAAGAAAGATTTGCTTTCACAGTGCCTACTTATAATAATTCTCAACCGGTTAAAAGATTTCAATGGAGGGTCCTCCCACAGGGAATGTTAAATAGCCCAACTCTGTGCCAATATTTTGTACAACAGCCATTGGAAGTGATACGTAAAAAATTTCCTAAATCTATAATTTATCATTATATGGATGATATTTTATTAGCTGACTCAAATGCAGATACTTTAGAAAGAATGTTTGAAGAAGTAAAGAAAATTTTGCCTTGCTGGGGATTACAAATTGCTCCTGAAAAGATACAAAGAGGAGATTCTATTAATTATTTAGGATATAAAATAGAGCTACAAAAAATTAGACCCCAAAAGGTGCAAATTAGGAGAGATAGACTACAGACTCTTAATGACTTTCAAAGATTATTTGGAGATATTTCTCATCTACGAACTATTGTTGGGGTAAAAAATGATGAACTGACTAATTTGTTCAAAACCTTAGAAGGTGACAAGGACTTAAATAGTCCAAGAGAATTATCACCTGAAGCTGAGAAAGAATTGGCCTTGGTAGAAAAGAAAGTACATGAAGGGCACGTGGATCATATTGATCCAAAGCTGGATTGCATTTTGGTTATTTTAACCTCTAGGCATTCCCCTACTGGAATATTAATGCAGAGGGAAGATATTATATTGGAATGGATATTTTTACCAAATAAACCAAATAAAAAATTAAAAACTTATGGGGAAAAAATCTCTGACTTGATTTGGAAAGGAAAATTGAGACTTCGTCAATTAGCAGGAATAGACCCAGCAGAAATTGTCATACCTTTAACTAAGGAGGACATTGAAAAATTATGGACAGAAAGTGAACCTTGGCAAAGAGCTTGCAGTAATTTTTTGGGAGAAATTAACAGCAAATATCCCAAAAGCAACAGAATTGATTTTATAAAGAGAGCTGATTGGATCTTGCCTCGAATTGTACGGCAAAAACCCATATCTGGAGTTCGTACATTTTATACAGATGCCAACAAACAAGGAAAGGCAGGTTACAAATCAGAAAATTTAAGTAAAGTGGTACAAAGTCCTTATAATTCAGTGCAAAAATCGGAATTGTATGCTATTCTGTTGGTATTAATGGATTTTTCAGAACCTCTCAACATAGTAACTGACTCTCAGTATGCTGAAAGAGTGGTATTACATATTGAGACTGCAGAATTTATCCCTGATGCTTCAGAATTAACTTCACTATTTATTCAATTACAAGATACAATCAGGAAAAGGAGTCATCCTTTATATATAACTCACATCCGATCTCATACTGGTCTGCCAGGCCCTCTAGCACAAGGCAATGATGAGATTGATAAATTATTGATAGGAAATGTGCTGGAGGCCTCAGAATTTCATAAAAAACATCATGTCAATAGTAAAGGTTTAAAAAAGGATTTTCCCATAACCTGGCAACAAGCCAAAGAAATAGTAAAGAAATGTCCTACTTGTTCCTTCTATAATCAAACACCATTACCAGCAGGATGTAACCCAAAGGGTACTCAGAGGAATGAAATCTGGCAGATGGACGTGTTTCACTTTGCAGAATTTGGAAAACTGAAAAATGTACACCACACTATCGATACTTATTCAGGATTTCAATGGGCAACTGCTTTGAGTTCTGAAAAAGCTGATTCTGTAATCACTCATTTGCTAGAAGTTATGGCCATTATGGGTATACCTGCACAAATCAAAACTGACAATGCTCCATCATATGTCTCTGTTAAAATGAAACAGTTTTTTGCTTATTACAATATAAAGCATATTACAGGTATACCACATAATCCTACAGGTCAAGCAGTTATAGAAAGGTCAAACAGAACTCTAAAGGATATGCTAAATAAACAGAAAGGAGTAACAAAAACCCCCAGAAATAGACTGCATAATGCTCTATTAACTTTGAATTTTCTGAATGCCAATGAGAAAGGAACAACAGCTGCAGAGAGACATTGGGTAATAGAAAAAACTACAGAATTAAATCAGCCTATATACTTTAAGGATGTGCTGACCTCAGAATGGAAGCCAGGGTATGTATTACGTTGGGGACGAGGTTTTGCTTTTGTTTCTATAGGAGAAGATAAGCTGTGGGTACCATCAAAATTGATAAAGGTTCGATTTGAACAAGAGAAACCTCTTAATTAGAGGAGGTGATAGTTCATCAACCAGCATGAACATCCAATTTAAACTAACTTGTACCTGTAACACATGTCTTTTCATTTAATCAGATAATAACTTGCCAAAAAGGAACATCCCCAAAATTAGTCTTGGGGGAAGGTTTTTGTTTTTGTCTTTTAGGAGAATGAAGGTTAAGGAATCTGAAGGACACAAGACAAATGAGACAACTGAAGAAAAGGGACAAATCATCTATCCCAGGAAACAGAGTATATTGGAGTATATGGCATATGGGTATATATTATCTAAAAAATTTTATGTCTTCTTAAATGTTTGTTTCTGCTTTTCTCTAAAGATTTAACACTATTGGTTTTCTAATAGTCCCAGTTCAATTAAAATTTAAAGCTGACTTTGGAGTTGGAGAATGGCTCTCTCCTTCTTTAAACTCAAGCATGTTGTTAAAATGAAAATACAAACTCCCTGTATTATGACAGAATAAAAGAGCCATTTTCTGCTATGGGACAGGACAAAAGCCAAATTAATTAAGGGACTATTCTATTACTAATCTCAACTCTTTGATTCTATTCTGATTCTTTAAACTTTTCTTAAAGTATAAATTTTATATCAAAATTTACAAGATTTATATATATATATATATACATTTTAAACTTTGTTAAGATATGAATGGTCATATAGAGTACTAACTAATTCTAGAAAAAAGGCTTCAGTTAGCTGCATATATATGTCTTTGTGTTCGAGTCTCTTATCAGTTTTCTGCAGGAAATCACGGCCAGGCCTAACATCAACTGAAGTCTCCGGAAAGAAGATGGGGCCCCACAACAACAACAACAACAACAATTCCACGTGGACAATAATAATATCACTAAGCTGACAAACATCATCTACAGATCAGCTTTGAACTACAAGGTGCTCAGAACAATTTTGAGATGACTAGCTGAGATGATCCAGTCTCAAAGACTACTTGAATAAGGACTTGAGATAAACCCTGAACTTTGGCTTTATACACAGACTGGATAATAATGAAGGATATAGTTACCTTTCCTAGAATTTGACAATTAACCTAAATTTTTCTTTCAGGATAAAGATAACTTCACCCATACCCAGCAGGAAGCAATTTTAAGAATATGACACCCACTTTGCCAAAGAAGTGGTGTGGGGCAGGTGGTTTTTTGGTTCTTTTAATGGGTTTTGGGTCTGGGATAATTTTCAATTGTTTAGGGGGGTTGGTTACAAGTTGTTGTCAAGGGTTAGGAAAAAGGCTAAGCAAAGGAGATTAGATTTAAGGTTCTTGTTTAAAAAAAAAAAAAAAAAAAGAAAGAAAAGAAAAAGACAATTACTAGTTTTAAATACTTTACATTATTACCAACTATTAGGATATAAAGAAATGAAAGTTAGTAGTTAGACATTACAATAGAAATTGTAGTCATATTAGATATGTTTTAAAAATTGAGCAGATATATTTTAGACAGGTCATCTTCAAACCCTTCAGAGATCTAACGAATATGGCATTTAAAATATTTTAATAACTTAGAAATTTTTCTTTTTTGAGACATGTTGGCTCCTGGCAGTACCAATCTACTTCAGAGAAAATATGGGCATTGAAGAAACTGCATATGGAGTTAATTTTCATTGTGGCAAAAGTTAGCCACTGGACAACAAAGTATCCTCGTATCAACAGGACAAAATGGACAGACAGAACACGAAACAAAGGACTACTGATTCCTGCCAAAACAAGTGTGGTTATGGCTTTATCAGACGGCGTCTTCTGAGGCCAGGACAATATGGCACCATCCCTGAAGTGGCCTTCACAATCTGGAAAAGGTACAGTGCCCTTTTCTTTGAAGGCAGCTGAACAGGCAGTGGGCCGATGGCTTCTGTTGTGCAATGGGACAGCAACTGAAAGCTCACGCCTCTCAATAGTAGACTGGCATTTAATAGAGGGATGTGGAGAAGGGCATGCTTAGATGAAGCCATATATACACAGCCAAGAAGAATGGACAGCTGAATTCAAAAACCATCAACAATTTCCAGAATTTAAAATCCTGAATCATGACATGACACTAGTGGAATTCAGGTGTTTCTGGTACATGGACTGCTCTCACCCAGTGTGAGGTTGAACTGTTGACCTTGTGTACAACCTACTTCACAAATGAGTCTGTCAGATACGCTAAGCCTATAGGCTGAAGATGATGCCCCAACACTGTGGAGAAACCTCAGGTGACTGTCCAGGCAGCTGGCTGTTTCTGTCAACTCACAAAATTTTTGGAAGTTGCTTTTGTGCACTTCCTGTTTTTATTTTTGTTAGCTAATATTATTTCCTTCTTGGGTCTCTGAGGGAGTTGAAGATTAGTTAGTTATAGTTGAAGATTAATTAGGATAGAAAGTGAATTAGATACATTTTGGACTTACTAAAATAGGATAGATAAGGGAATTATTTTCTCTGATTTGTCAAATACAAATGGACTAGACATCGTTTAGGTATTTGTTACTTGTATATATTGTATATAGTTATTGTACTTTTGTATATAGTTTTTCTTTTGTTAGTTATAACCTTTTGCCTTTTTTCTTTTTATTAAAATAGAAAAGGGGAAATGTGGTGATATTTTATTTGTACTGAAATGTTATTTTAATTTTATGTTAATAAATAAAGTTGCCCTGGGGTCAGAGCTATTAGAGCCATAGTGAGAGCGTGGTGGTTAGAAGAGCTAGGTAGATTTCTGTGTGTTCAGGGATACAGCCAGTATTGGAGACATATGCCTTTAAGACCTGGAGGGCGGTACTTACAGGCAGTGATGAGGCAGTCATGTGGTTGGGTTTACAACCAATGAGAAGGCAGAACAGAAAGATTATTTAAACAGGGACACAGGAAGTACCTCCCTCTCTCGGGGAAGCTAGGAGCACTGCAGGAGGTAAGATTTTATCTCTGAGCTCTGACCTCTCGGCTTTTCTCTTTTACCTTGGCTCTGTGTTTCTTATTTTAATAATACGATTGGTTACATCTACACTGGAGGGCAGAAGTTCGCTACTGATGTTTTACAATCTTGCATCTAAGCTGTTAATGCCCATTATTCAGGATACACAGACAAGGAACTTCCCTTAAGCATTCAGGAGGGTGGAACACGGCAGGGAATTAGCATAGGGAAGATATCAAGGTCAAGGTCCACAAGCAAGGCAACAGTTACCCAAAAACAGGGGTCAGGGACCTGCAGGTCTCCCTTTTATTAAAAAATGAGCTTCTGACTTGGGTTGCGTGGGATGTCAGCAGGTCACCTTACCCGTCATGGAGACGCCTGCCCAGGCCACACAGGTGCTCTGTCTTAGGTTGGTGAGTGCCCCCCAGGCATTACCTATCTCTGAATATTCATTATCATACCGGCTCAATTGTGTGTGAGCTGCATAGTTAATTGCTGCCAAAGAACTCAAAGTGGCACTGGGCTTGCAATCTGCATGTTCCATACAGAAAAGACCAACAGAGGTTCTATCTCACCCATAGCCAGTAGGCTAAAGGCAACTGAGCCATTCTCTTCCTTAATGAGCCATACTGTACGTTGGAGTCCTTGTAAGATAGTATCCCAAAAGCAACTGGAACTTGAGTTTATAAATTTATAATTTTCAAAGCCAATCAAGATGTATATAACTACTGAATTAAATTTATCATGCCCAATAGAATGAAAGATTAACTAACTGTGGTAGCTACTTTTGTTGCCAGGGTCTCAACTGTGCTAGCTGTAGTAAGCAATTATAAAATGGTAATCCCAGAAACAGTAGCAGCGGTGTGCAACAGCAGCAGTGGCAATGTCAAATTCTCTTCTGGATTGTGTGGACATCCACTGGCATGGATACAACTCCAGTAACATGAACTGCCAAGGCCCGTTTTTCTTGATCCCAGCATGACTTTAGCTAGCAGCTCTTCTGGAGAATCCAATCTCATGGCTACAGTTCCTAGGCTTACATTAATGCTTGGCAAAGCTGGCCATATTGGGCTCTCAACCTCCATTGGCATCAGAAGGGTAGATTTTTTCTTGAAGACCCATTAGGTCTCTGTCATGTTGGGCTTCAGCAGCAGCCACAGGGTGCATTCAATGCTCAGGAATCCAAAGATGAACCTCATTGTCCTGAGGAAAGACATAAACCAAACACCGGGGCCACACCAACACTAGATTTGGGTGCTCTCTCTTTGCCTTTTGGTAAATTTGGCTAGGGGTTTGTCTATCTTGTTGATTTTTTCAAAGAACCAACTCTTTGTTTCATTGATTTTTTTGTATTGTTCTCTTGTTTTCTATTTCGTTGATTTCAGTCCTCAATTTGATTATTTCCTGGTGTCTATTTCTCCTGGGTGAGTTTTTTTCTTTTTGTTCTAGAGCTTTCAGTTGTGCTGTTAATTCATTGGTATGGGATTGCTCCATCTTCTTTATGTGTGCATTTAGAGCTATGAATTTTCCTCTTAGCACTGCTTTCATAGTGTCCCATAAGTTTGGGTATGTTGTACTTTCATTTTCATTGAATTCTAGGAAATCTTTAATTTCTTTCTTTATTTCTTCCTTGAACCATTGATGTTTCAGGTGGGCATTATTCAGTTTCCATGAGTTTGTAGGCTTTCTTTAATTTTTGTTGTTGTTCAGGTCTAACTTTAAGGCATGGTGGTCCGATAAGATACAGGAGGTTATTCCAATTTTTTTTGTATCTGTTGAGATTTGTTTTTGAGAAGGCTCCATGGGGTGCTGAGAAGAAGGTATATTCTTTTGTGTTAGGATATAATGTTCTGTAAATATCTATTAAGTCCATTTGAGTCATAACATCTGTTAGGTCCTTTATTTCTTTGTTAAGTTTCAGTCTGGTAGATCTGTCTTTTGGTGAGAGTGGTGTGTTAAAATCTCCCACTACTAATGTGTGGGGTTTGATATGCGTTTTAAGCTTTAGTAGTGTTTCTTTTATGAATGTGGGTGCTTTTGTATTGGGGCATAAATGTTTAAAATCGAGACTTCATTTTGGTGGATTTTTCCTGTGATAAATATGTAATGTCCATCCTGATCTCTTTGGATTGATTTTAGTTTGAAGTCTATTTTATTAGATATTAGGATAGCTACACCAGCTTGTTTCTTAGGTCCATTTGCTTGGAAAGCCTTTTCCCAGCCCTTTACTCTGAAATGGATGAATTTACCCGCTGAAGAGCTAGTGAAAACAAGCTCTTAATCAAGAGCTTGGAACAGGGACGCTTTAATCCCAACACCTGGGGAAGAAGTTAAAGATTCAGGTAACCAACCTTTGGATGTTTTCATCACAACTACAGAGATCTTTTCCCATTCTGTTGGCTGTCTTTTTGTCTTATTGACTGTGTCATTCGCCCTGCAAAAGCTTCTCAATTTCAAGAGGTCCCATTTATTAATTGTTGTGCTCAGGGTCTGTGCTGTTGGTGTTATATTTGAATCTCCAAATATTCATCATGTATCAACCATAGTGAAAGTACCATGCTAGCTGCTTGTTTAACTAAATAATGGAAACATGTCAGATGGGCTTTCCTCCCAAGTATGCTTTGCTTTAAAAGTAAACATAGTCAATCAAATGGCCTTATTGGCTGATTAATAGTCCAACCTTGCCTTTTTTTTAAACTATTTTGCTTGTTTTACATGAGAGATATTTCAAATAGGACTGATAACCTGTGAACCTGAAAAGTTGTGAGAATTTTACTAACAAGACTATAAACTTTACTTAGAGTCAAAACAGTCTTAACTTCCTTGGAAATTATGACAATACAGATATCTTAACCTTGGAGTTTTGTCTTATCAGTCTATAATCTTACCCAATAGATGCCAGGAACCCTCTTTTATTTAAGGATCTCATTTATTAAAAGAAGCTCTATAGAAACACATTAAACACTGTAACACCAGCGACAACCAAAATTGTACATATTGCCATTGTTAAGCCATTTTATGATTCTCTTGAAAAGCCAGCATCCATGTCTTGCATGAATACCATCCTTTTCTTAACCCTCTCTCCTTTCTACGTAGTATTTGTGCTTAGATATATTAGAACATTTCTTGATAAATTCTGCTTCATACCAACTTGTCATGGAATTCTTTTCTGTCATGAAGTTGAAAACCCTAGCTTAATCACAGTGTAGGTATTAGAAATAAGTTCAGGGTTGCAAAGAAAGAGACTACCATATTAATTGTAGTAGCCGGGCAAGCAAACATCCTGTTCTCACAAACACACTGAGAAGTGCATTTGGTTTTTACTCTAACTTAAGTAATGGGTCTGTCTTTTCCCCAATGGATAGGGTCTGACCTCACAATCTCATTCAATTGAAATTATTGGTGAGAAGGAAATAAAGGAGGAATGAGGCAGGGTCACTTTTCCAGGACATCAAATTCCTAGAATAGAGCAGGGGCCCTTTGTGTAAACAAAGGTGTTACTGGATGGGGAGGTTTAAAATATTTTCATAAATCATAAAAAGTTGGAAAGATAAAAGTATTTTAATTCTTTGTCTTATACATAAGTTTAATAGTATTTGATAGAAAAGATATTTCTTTCTTTTTTTGTTTTTTGTTTTTTGTTTTTCGAGGCAGGGTTTCTCCCTGTAGTTTTTGTGTCTGTCCTGGATCTTGCTCTGTAGACCAGGCTGGCCTTGAACTCACAGAGATCTACCTGGCTCTGCTTATATAGGTATTGTTACAGGGAGCCCATCAGAGAAGACCACTCAGACACACTCTATAACCAAGTGAAAGTCTTTATTCCAGCAGGCTTGGGATTACACTCGGGTATTAGGGATCTAAGTGTAGTCCCAAGCATTTTCAGAAATGAGTTTTTAAAGGTAAAAACTATATCCTGTTATCTAACTAGGCAGCTGCAGGGGGAGGTTTTGTACAAGCAAGAAGTTTAACAGAAGCTATTGTAAGCAATTAGCAGAAGGGAAAGGTTTGTACAAGCAGGCTGTTTAACAGAAGCTGAGATAAATTAGCTGGGGCATCTTGGCCTCAGGTTCCTAGAATGGAGTTGGGCAATTTTCCATCAAGTGGGTCAAGTTCTAGTCAATCATAAAATGATCTCAGCAAGAATACAGGATGGAGGAACTTCTGCACTGTCTTGTCTGTCACAGTATGAAAAAAATAACTCATCAGGCCATTACAGATGGCAGATTGGAGATGAGTTTCTACCTTCTATTCATGCTGACATTCATAACATAGCAAGAAGATTTAACAAACAAGAACATCTCACTTGTAATGTCATCATCTAAGGACATTTTCTTTTAATTTTTCAGTGTTTTCTGATGATTATTTTTCTATGCATGTTTTATTAGAATTATTATCATAATAAGATTAGGGAGCTGGATGAAGAGATTTGAAGAGACAGATACATGGATTGATAGTAGGTAGTTATGGATTTAGATATAACTTCATCAGCACTATCTTTCCGAACTTCATTCAGAGACTTTTGAATATTTGGGCCTACATAATCTGACCCCTTTCAGTCTTGCTGGTCAGTATAGAACTTTCAGTAAAATTATTTCAGAATACAAAAAATAAAATGTGTAGTGAAGTAAGCTTTGGAGCACATTCATTTCATCAGAATATGTCAAAAGCACCTGTTTTGTGGAGCTTCTGGTGACCTGGGAAACCAGTTTAGACGAAAGCTATCCAGGCTTAACATAAAATGGCCACCAAAGAAGAGCTGTTCTTAGTCAGATGTTGACTTTCTCTAAAAAAGAAAAGTACATAGAGATCAGACCTCAGCTTGCTACTGCCATTTATTTAACAAAGTTTTAGAAAAGAAAAAATTTCAACTGTCTATGATTTATTGCCCAGGGGAATTCAAGGGAACTCCCTTGTGTGAGCAATTTATTTTCTTTCTCTAAACATTTGAAATCATCTCAACAGGGGAGGATATGTGTCCCTGACCCTGACCAATTCTTCTGGTTTATATTTTCATTTGCTAAGTAGGTCACTGTGCCTTGTCTTTTCTGGTCCACAGCCTCAGTCACATGTGGAAATCCCTTGCCTTGGGTTGCCCTCTGCTCTCTTCTTCCTCCCATCCTACCCTCCAATGATCTACAAACACACACACAAATAATTTAAATTGTCCTGCTGTCTACCTGAACAACTAGTTCCACTGTTTGAACTAAATGAGTAGATGAATAAATAAAAGGAAGAGGCCATGACTACTCCTAAAGTATTGAGAAGATTTTTATTGTAGGCATAAGGGAGAAACTAGCAGAGGGAGCAGTCCTGGCTGAACATGACCAGCATACTAAACTGGACCATGAGAGGAGAAAGAGGGAGGGAAACCAAGAGAGGATCCTCCAACCAAGAGAGACAGCTTCAGTCAAGAGACTGGCACAGCCAAAATGGGTGAGTTTTATAGAGATGGAGCTAGGAAGAAGGGAAGCAGAAGCTGAGCCCCTCAAAGGGAGAAATTTAGGATAGGGGGTAAGTATAAGTGCTGGGAGTAGCAACAGGTATTGAGTGAGACTTGTCCTAGGTTTGAGGCCAACCATTCCAGCCTTTTATAACTACTTACTGCTGAAATTGGGGCTTCATTGTCAGGGGTGGGCAGGAAGCTGGAATGATAGTCCAAGGACAGGAAATGACAGAGAAGTGTGGGGACATCTGTTTTTCTGGATTCCTAGGTTCTAAGAGACCACCTGGGACTAGTGAATGCAGGCAACTTTGGAGCAGTCTGTGATGTTGGACCACCTAGGGCTGACTCTTTGGGAGCAATCTAGGATGTAGGGGCTCAGGCTGGTTGGAAATTCCACAGGAAGCGCCAAGAGCTGGCAGGTTTAGAGCAGTTTGGAGTCTTCAGTAAATAGAAAATCTGCTGGGACAGATATAGACCATGAACAGAAGGTAAAGTTGAGGAGCTTAGGGGGGAAATTTATCTTGGGTGTATATTTGAAACTTCTAGACCCAAGGTTTTGGTATTTGGGTGGAGGCAGTCCAACTACCAAGGGAGAGAGATCACACCCTCAGGAATATGTAGGTAAGGAAAACTTAGGAGGACTTATCTGGATTTAGTTTGACCTAGGACAGGTGGATCAAAGTTGTGATTTCCTGAAGCTTACAAGAAGTTCTCTTTTAATTTAAAAAAGGAGACAAAAGTTTTAGACATACTAGCATTACCATTATTTATAATCTGTACTGAAATCCAGATTGTAGAAAAAACAGTAGACTCACACCTTTGAGTCATACATAATAAAATCTTGAGGACCCAAAAATGATTTGGGGTAAAAAGCATTAACATTTTTTCCTCTGTCCAAAGGGACCCAACAAACTTTAAAAATCTGAGATAAAGACTGCTTATACGATAGTCTTAAAACATTTCTTGAAATGATTTCAGAGAAATCATAGAGATTTTTTTTAAGAGTGGAAAGTTAAAAACCCTTAGAGAAAAATCATGTATCTTAAAGATAAGAGACTTTAGGATCATTTGCTAGTACAGTGGCAAAAGTTGTTACAGTCTGTAAGAATTTGGAGCTTGAGTGTGACATCTTTGGCCTTTGAGCTGTAGTGTATCCAAGACCCTTGCAGGAAGATGAAAAACCTCCAAGTCCTGAGTTGGAGGAAGGAATTCAGGCAGAGGAGTAAAGGAGGAAATGTCATAGATGGAACTCCACTACAGGGTGTGTTCCAATAAGCTTCAAGAGGGAGCTGAGAGATAGAACAATGTAGCCGGTAGGGACAAGGAAGAACTTGCAGGATTCTCATCTCATACAGCCCATGAGGGTGTTGAGAGGATGTGGGACTTCAAGGAAGGAGCCAAGAGACAGGAGGAACAACGGTAGCAGGTAGAAACTCTACTGAGGGAGGATTTCAGTATTGTAGAGACCACAGTTGTGTAAAGAAGTAATAGGACTTAGCAGGAAGCTCCTAGAGGGAGGTGAGAAAGTTCCATGACCAGGGAACAGTGGAGATGAGGAGGAGAACAGGGTAGGGTGTCTTATGGCCACATAGTGGGTACCCTGAGGGGTATAACATGGAGAGTCCCATATGGTGGGCACCCTGAAGGGCATAGCAGGCTCCAGTGAGAGGACACATACCACATAGGCAAGGAAGGCTACATGGTTAGAGAAGGTCAAGGGGAACAGTGGCTAAAGAGGTAGATTCTAGACTTTGGAGTCAAATATGGTGGGTGGAAGAAGCCAACAGACACAAAAGATCCAAATCAGCAGGTTTGTTTAGAAAGGCCAAGTTCCTTGGAAGAGAGTTCATTTATGATACTCCTGTGGTTTCGGCACCAGATGAATGGGGGGAGGGGAAATGAACTAAAAGGAGGAGGCCATCACTACTCAAAAAGTGTGAAAAAGATTTTGACTGTAGATATAAAGGAGAGAGCAGGCAGAGGGAATAGTCCAGGCTTAATGTGGCCTGCAGATTAAACCAGACCATGAGAGAAGAGAGGAGGAGAGTGAATTAGAGGAGCCTCCAACAAAGAAAGTTGGCCTGAGCCAAGAGACCAGTGTAGCCAAATGGCTGAGTTATATAGGGAAGGGAAGCAGAAGCTCAGCCCCTGGTAGGGAGAGGTTTAAGGTAGTGGGTAGGGTGAGAAGTACTGGGAGGAGCCACAGGTACTGAGACTTGTCCTGGATTTGAGACCTAACAATGATATGGCCTGTGGTGGTCAGACTAATATAATGGACCTGAAGAAGAATGTCATTCTGATACATGGAAAAAAATACTGCTACATTGTGCACACCTGGAAGAACTCCCCTCTGAAAAGGATTTGCCACTTCTCAGATGACCTTGCAGGAGAGACTAGATTTAAGACAATACCATGGATGGGACTATACCTTGTCTAGGGCTGTTTAACAGATTCCTATAGGGTGAGAGTCTCTCTCCACTGTTCACTCATCCTCTTTTTGACTGCAGTGCTTCTAGTCTGTTTTCCTGAAACTTGGGCCCATGTTTCTTCACCCCAGTTCCCTTAAGGAAGGCAAGAATCATAGAGGGACCCAGAGTGTGAAGAGGCTGTTTTGCAAACTGTGTTAGGACTCTGGCAGTAGCATTTCCTGGAAAGCAGAAATTTGCTGTGGAAACTTCTGGGTATATTCACAGTGTGTATGCTTCTACTTCACTGCATGTGCTTTTAGTGTCTTTCATTCACAATGGGAATCTAGTGGGTGGGATCTCTGGAGGGTTGCTATCAGATAGCAGTTCACACTCACTCTCTAAAAAATGCTGTCAGTATTCCTTCCAAGAGTGCTCTGACCCAAAGTATCTGGACCTTGGCAGTGGTTTTCAGAATTTATGTGATGTTCCAGACACAGGCTATGGATCTTTATCCAGAAACCTCAACATTCTGCTGTGACCAAGAAAACGCATCAGTTTTCAACTTGTACAAGTTTATCTTACAATAAAACAGCACTTTTTCATAGCTGGGATTCTCTATTGAGTTATCATTTCTTGGTTTTTGTGGTGATATTGTGTTTCCCAAAATATTGTGCATCCTAATAAACTTATCTGGGATCAGAGAACAGAACAGCCACTAGATACAGAGGCCATAAAATGGTTGCACACACACCTTTAATCCTAACATTCCTAAGGCAGAGATCCATTGAAATCTCTGTGAGTTTAAAGCCACACTGCAAACAGCCAGGCATGGTGACACAAGCCCTTAATCCCATGAAGTGAGCCTTTAATCCCAGGTAGTGATGACAGAAAGCAGAAAGGTATATAAGGCATGAGGACCAGGAACTAGAGCCTGGTTAAGCTTTTAGGCTTTTGAGCAGCACAGTTCAGCTGAGAGGCATCCAGTCTGAGGAAACAGAATCAGCTGAGGAATTGGTGAGGTGAGGTAGCTGTGGCTTGTTTTGCTTCTCTGATCTTCCAGCATTCACCCCAATACCTGGCTCCGGGTTTTATTTTCATTAATAAGAACTTTTAAGATTTATGCTACAGGTTTTATTATGTTTTTTAGCAGTATACCTAGTAGCATTCAATCACAGATGAGTATGGGCATGGCTGTCACCTGGGGAATGCCAGCTACCTGTCAGCTCTCTCTACTGAACTTGAATTTAATCACAGGGTAAATATTTATTATGAGTCTATGAAAACAAAAAGGAGCTGAATCCCCCTTCATTAGAATACTCAAAATACTGTAAAACTAAGGTATTTATCTAATCACAAAATGGGGCTACTTTTAGTTTTACCATTAATAATGGTTTTGGACTAGTAAGATGACTTAGCTAGAAAAGGCACTGACCTGAGTTTGACCCACAGAACCTACAAGGTGGAGGAGAGAACTGACTTCTGCAAGTTGTTCTCTGACCTCTACACATGTACTATAGTGTGTATGTGTACACACACACACACACACACACACACACAATATAAATAATTTAAAATAATGCTGTTTGAAGGAATGGCAATGATAAGACACCATATTTCTTAGTTTGGGTTTCTATTACTGTGACAAAACACAATGACCAAAAAGCAAGTTGGGAGGAAAGGGTTTATTTGGCTTACCCTTCCACAGCATAGTTCATCATCAAAGAAAGTCAAGAAAGGAACTCAAACAGGTCAGGATCTTGGAGGTAGGAGTTGATGCAGAGGCTGTGGAGGGGTGCTGCTTACTGGCTTGCTTCCCATGGCTTCCACATTCTGCTTTCATACAGAACCCAGGACCACCAGCCTAGGGATTGCACCGCTCACAATGGGCTGAGCCCTCTTGCATCAATAACTGATTTTTAAAACTGCCTTATAGCTGGATCATCATATGGAGGCATTTTCTCAATTAAGGTTCCCTCCATTCAGACAGCTCTAGTTTGAGTGTCAAGTTGACATAAGACCAGCCAGCACACCATCTGAACTGCAACTGTCACTGTAGATCCAGGAAGATGGTATCATGGCATCTGTATCTTTCCAGAAGATAAGCAATGCTCTATGGTTAGCTTTGGTGAGAAACATGCTATGTTCAGATTTTGGAGAGACTGCAGAAAGGCTTGCTAAATTTTGAATCTTTGCAGCTAAGAAAAAAGAAAAAGAAAAACAAACAAATAAAAAAAAAAAACAGTGTTTGGCTCTGACTGCAGGGGTATCAATTCCACATCAACAAAAGTGAACAATCCTCTTTTAAAGTAATAGCTAGTAAGGCACTCCTGCCTAAGGCAGTGTGATATAGTGTAAAAAGAATAAGAGAGAAAGAGGCATTCTGCCACTACACACAAATGGTTAACTTAGTCTAATATCTGATAAGATATTTGTGATTTTTCTACCATGACTGATGACTCTTGGTGCTTAGAGGTCAATCTACTGTACTGTCTCCATAGGAAAAAAGACTGTAGCAATTTGAATGCTGCCCATACTAGGTGTGTGCAGCTAGAATTTTCCTGCCTTGCCCACAGTCAGGACAAATCTCTATCACCCGCCAGTCTCACAGCCGCTCAGACCCAACCAAGTGAACACAGAGACATATATTGCTTACAAACTGTATGTATGTGGCAGGCTTCTTGCTAACTATTCTTATAGCTTAAATTAATCCATTTCCATAAATCTATACCTTGCCATGTGGCTCATGGCTTACCGGAGTCTTCACATGCTGCTTATGGCACTGTAAGAGACAAATAACACTGCTGTGGCATGGTCTGTACATCAAATTGCTCTGATTGGTCAATAAATAAAACACTGATTGGCCAGTGGCTAGGCAGGAAGTATTGGCGGGGCTAACAGAGAGAAGAAAAGAAAGAACAGGAAAGCAGAAGGAGACACTGCCAGCTGCCGCCATGACAAGAAGCATGTGAAGATGCCGGTAAGCCACGAGCCATGAGGCAAGGTATAGATTTATAGAAATTGATTAATTTAAGCTATAAGAATAGTTAGCAAGAAGCCTGCCACGGCCATACAGTTTGTAAGCAATATAAGTCTCTGTGTTTACTTGGTTGGGTCTGAGCGGCTGTGGGACTGGTAGGTGACAGAGATTTGTCCTGACTGTGGGCAAGGCAGGAAAACTTTAGCTACATAACACGTTATCCAAAAATAACTATGACAAGCAATCAGTGAAAGGTTACAGATTCAAAGATGGTAATTCCCATTGTTTCTTTCCGATGAAGAACAATTCTTCAATCTACTTTTTATTAAACTATCAGAAGCAGTCTTAACTCAGAGTCCATTTAAAAGGCTTGCCACCAAGGTTTTTGCTGTCCAGCCAGGAGAGCTACTGTGAGAAAATTCAGGTGATGGGTTTTTCCTCTAAGCCATCTGCCACCCCTGTCAAGTGTACAAGCCATGATTTACCTGTAACTGTTCAAAGAAATAGTCTAAAAACAAGACTGGATACAGTTTCCAGCATTGTTTGTGATTTACTCTGCAAAGGAGAGTATCTCTCACCTTTCTCCCAAGTATAAACCAAACTGGTTTCCTCTTTTCAGTGTAAGTATAATCCACTTCCTTTCCTCATAGAAAAAATTGTCTTCCATTAAACAAAAGAGTCTGACTTCCTCTTGCAATGATTTTGACCCCCAATTCTGATTATTTTTTCAGTTTATATTTTGAAACTTGGAATCTACAGTGTTGTGTGGGCAACAAAATGATAAGGGATTTTGGGGAGAGTGTGTTAATACAGACAAAACGCATACACTATGAAAATCTCTAGTAAGGCCATTTCTAAGGAGAAATGTCATTTGGAAACTTGTGTGAGCAGATACCAGTTTGCTACTATGTGAATTTGTGGTTCTTTCGGGAACTGCAAACTTTCAGGGTTAATTCCAAAGGTGACTGCCAACAGTCTCAGGGCAGTCATTGCTCATCACCTTCAGTGGGAATAATTTATAGTTTAATTTTACATGCAGGCATACTAAATTAGCATTACTCATCAGAATCCTCTTATTAATAAAACAAGCCAAATTAGGCACTGGAGAATCATTTTTGGAAATTCAATGACAATTTTACATTTTTAATAAAGGCTCAGAAATAGTATCGCAGAGCACACATACAAAGAACTGTGGTCAAATTTGACATCCATTAATAATTGAGGTGCAGAACCTGACAGAGGTGAAAATTGATATTGATTTCTTTCCTCTAATATTTGGAGGAGTTCTAAAAGGTAAATAAAATGAGATAACAAGACATATCGAATTTTGCTTATTTCTTTCATCACCCTTCCCCAAGTGAGAGCTCAGATCCCTCCTTTGTCTACACATCTTGAATAATTCAATGCTCATAGACTTTCTAGTCCAATGCATTATAAAACAAATTCAGTATGAGTTTCAATCATATTAGACTGCAAGCTGAATTTTTTATGAAGGATTATTTAAAACAAAATGCATCTTGGTCCCAACAGTCTTTGAAACCAAATAATCCCGAGAGTTCAGTGAGAAGTGTCAACACTGTGAATTCTTCAGTTCAGAAAACTAAAGGAATCCTGTTTGATGTACATTAACCATATCAATATTAACAGCATTCTGCTGGAGTTCAGCATTGACTGGAGAGCTATGCTAGCTTTGGTCTTGTATTTTAACTAGTTGTGAAAGCACAGAGAGAGTTGTTCTTGGATTGAACTTGACCTTCCTCTGGGAATGTTTTCTGCTCCATCCATTTTGAAAGCTTTATTCAATTGGATTTCACTGCCTCCCTCCTTCTTAGCACTTGATCCCGTGGGAAAATGAAAAATGCTCTGATACTGACACAGCAGAGGCTTTTCTGGGAGAAGTGTCCTTCACTGTCCCATCTTCCAAAGAACAACACTGACCCTCTGACATAGAAGTCACTCTCGGTACAGAAAGAAACCAACATTGATTGACAGACCAAAAGTCATTTTAAAGCATAATTTAAATTTTGAGCTTCATCTTCATGTTGGAACATGTCTTATTTAGCAACTAGCAAATAATGAATGATGAAGCACCATGGTTTTGATGGGCTGTATACATAGTATGAAGAATGGAGCAACAATCAGTCTTTCCATTGAGTTATAGAGAATACTGTAATTTTAATAAGAGACACTCTAAGGACACTAACCAAGCATATCTACATTAGTATTTTAACATTAGGTTGTTTTCTCTGCTAGTTGACACTGACCTTTAGGTCACTGAAAAGTTCATGTTAGTTTTAAGACTCTCTTTCCATCGAAATGGTTATAATTTTGCAAGTAAAAACAGAAGAAAAAAGAAATTCCCATTAGGAAGGCATGTAGGAAAGAAAGAAAGAAAGAAAGAGGAGGAGAGAGAATGAGCTACTAAATGGATGTTGTGGGATAAATCTCCTTTTCAATTTTAATGAACAAGATACTGCTCAGGTTTGAATAGAGAAGTCATCTTAAATGTGAGGTGAGCAGATTTTAAATTCAATGAGCTTCTATATAAAGACTCTGGAGAAATAAATAATCGTTAACTCTTCATACCAAGTCTTCAGTCCATTGAAAACTACTGTACTCAAAAATATGTCTACTGGTCCTTCCTAGCAATTTCCTAATCAAACAATGTGAAGTCAATTCTATCATGTTTGTCTTTTATTGACATTCATACTAAAACATAAAATGAAGAACTGGGATAGCATAAACAAAATAGGTAACTAAGATAAAGGATCTTGATTTATTTTCTATTGCTATAATAGAATACTTGAGACTGGGTAATTTCTTAATTAAATTTATTTATTTATTTATTTATTTATTTATTTATTTTACATTATGATCCCAGTTTCCCTTCCTTCCTATCCTCCAAGTCCCTTCCCCCTACCACCCCATCCTCATCTGCTCCTCTTCTGTTTCTTTTCAGAAAGGGGAAGACTTCCCATATATATCAACAAAGCAGGGCTATCAACAAAGCAAGTTAAAGTAGGACTAAGATTCTCTTATATATAATATATATAAAACCCTTTATATATATATATATATATATATATATATATATATATATATATATCATATTAAGTCTTGGCAAAGCAACCCAGTATGAGAAATAGATTCCCAAAAGGCAGCAAAGGTGTTAGGAACAGCCCCTGCGGCACAGTCCCACAAGTAGACCAGGCTATACAACTGTCACATATATGTAGAGAGCCTAGGTTGGTCCCATGCAGGCTCCTTGACTATCAGTTCAGACTCAGTTCAGAACCAATGATCCCAGGTTAGTTGTTTCTGTGTGTTTTGTTGTGGTGCCCTTGATACCTATGGCTCCTACAATCCTTTCTCCCTTTCTTCAGCAGGATTCCCTGAGCTCAGCCTAATGTTGGGCTATGAGTCTCTGCATTTGTTTCCATCAGTTACTACATGAAGACTCACTGATGACAAATGAGGTAGTCACTAATCTATGAATATAGAAGAATATTGTTAGGCATCATTACATTTTTTTTCCAATTATGTTTGGTTCTATCCTCGGTCTCTGGGTTAAAGAGTCTCTTCGTCCTGGCACTCTAGGCAGTGTCAGGGGTGGGCTCACTCTTGTGGTATGGGTCTGAGGCTAGACAAGTCATTGGTTGGCCACTCCCACAATCTCTGTGCCACCCTTACTACCACACATACAAATATATCCCATAGGCTGGACAGACTATAGGTCAAAGGTTATGTGGGTGGGTGGGTGGGTGGGTGGGAGGGTGGGTGTCACAATATCTCCACTGGAAGTCTTGCCTGATCACAGGAAATAGCTAGTTCAGGCTACATATCACTATTGTGTGCGAGTCCAGCTCCAACTTGTCAAAGGGTTCTTGTGAGGAGGAGAGAGGAATGAGGAATAATCAGATAGAAATACAGACATAGATAGAGAGAAAGACAGAGACACAGGATAGCTTTGGAGGACCCTGGGTCAATACCCAGCCGCCAAGTATTTTATTCTAGTGGGTTTTTATACACTACCAAAGGGAAAAGCAAAAGACTTCCCCCTTTCAAGATCAAAGCACAATTGTACAGCCAAGTGTAGACCCTTCAAAACATCTGGTAACCATGCCCTTGGCCAAATCATCCTATATACAGCCCTGCTAGATAAAACAAACTCAGAATCTCTGACCTTGAGTAAGGCCTTACAAGGGAGCCTCTGTGGACCCCCACACTATTGCTAGGAGTCTTAGCTGGAGTCATCCTTGTAGATTCATGGGACTTTCCCTTGCACCTAACCCTGAAATTCTTCCCCTTCTAGCCATCTCTTTTGAGACTGGGTAATTTATAAAGTAAAAGGATTCATTTAGACTCATGGTTGTAGAAACATAGACACAGAAGTGTGGGTGACTGCCTGGAACAAGAAAGAGTCTCATGCTACGTTGTAACATGGTGGAGGGCTTTAAATAGTGGAAATATATGGGAGCTTACCAGGAGCATGTGCATTAGAGGAAACAAAAATAGCCAATAGGATTTCTAACTTATCTTCACAAGAACTGATCCAGTCTCAGGAGAAAGACTTGTACCTGCTGATGTGCCCACTTCCCAGTGCCACTGCCTTGGGAATCCAATCTCAGTATGTGTGTGGCAAAAATATCCAGACCACAGCACAGAGAGAACCCGAGTCTGAGTTCATTTCATTCTTAACCATTAGTCCAGGACACATTAAGAATAAAACTGAGGTCTGTGCATTCTACTACAAAGATGCTTGCTCATCCCTGTTCATTACCACTCTATTCAAATAGCCAGAAGTTGGAAACAGCCTAGATATCCATCAGTAGATGACCAAATAAGGAAAATGTGGTACATTCTTGCTCAGTCATCATCAGAGCAGCTTCCTTCTGCAGCAGATGGGAACAAATACAGAGATTCACAGCCAGACATTATACAAAGAGGGGGAGACTTTGGATCAGTCAGGCCTAAATGAGATATATGTTCCAGTTCATGGAAGTCAATTAAAGAAAAGGCAGAAAGAGTGTAAAAGCCAGAAGAGATGGATTACACCAAGAAAACAAGGTTCTCTAAATAAACATGATCAAAACTCATATGAACTCAAGGAGACTGAAGTGGCAATGCCTGGGGCCTGAACAGGTCTGCACCAGGTCCTCTGTGTATATATATAATATGGCTTTCAAAATTTAGTATTTTTATTCCTGAGTGTGGGAATGAGTGGGTCACTGTTGTGCCCTTTCTTGAGCTCTTTTCCTTTTGTTTGTTTTGTCCAATTCCAATGTAGTAGTTTTTGTTTTATCTTATTATGATTTATTTTATTATAATATATTTCATTACTATCTTTTAGAAGCCTTTTTGTTTTCTAATGAGAGATAGAAAGGTGTGGATCTGGATGAATAGGGAGAAACTATGAGAATGAGAAGTAGAAGGAGGGGAAACTATAATCTGTATATAGTGTGTGAGAAAAAAAACATTTTCAATAAAAAGAAAATAAATCAAAAGTAAAAAGCCATAGGGAAACCTACTATTTGTAAGCTAAATAAAATGCAAATTATAGAATAAAAATTAGAAGAATTACCCTGCATGATTGGATCACACTACTCTTGGAAGCCATGGATTATTAAACAAAAATCTTAGTACAAGGAAGAAAGGAACAGAGAGAGAGAGAGAGAGAGAGAGAGAGAGAGAGAGAGAGAGAGAGAGAAGGAAGGAAGGAAGGAAATATGGTACATGGAATATTATTCAGCTGTTCAAAATGAAGTTATGAAATTTTCAGGTAAATGAATGGAGCTAAAAAACAAATCATTATCATCATCATCATCATCATCATCATCATCATCATCCTGAGTAAGATAACCCACACCCAAAAAGACAAATATGTTATATATTCTCTTATATGCGTATATTAGTTTTTAAACTTTTGATGTGCATGCTACAATCCATATATAACCATAGAGGTTTTATATAGAGTTAGGAACTAGGGAGAAGGGGATGATCTCCCAACAAAAGAAAAATATGATATATAGTTATGGAGAGACAAGAAAAGACTGGGACGGGGATAAAAGAAATGAGGAGGAAATCCAGGGAGGGACAAGTAACACCAAGGGCCATTTTAGGGGTCATATGGAAAACTAATACAATAGTGCCTTCTTAAAATATATGCATATATGAAAGAAATCTAAATAGAGCCACAAAATAATGGGGGAATACAATGCCCCAACTAGACATCTTTCTCCACTAACTGAAACATCCAGTATCAGGAACAGGTTACATCTAATTGAGTCATTGGCCAAAGGGGCCTTATGGAAACCCTAAACACTTCAGGTTTTTTCCCATGTGATCGCTTTCTCTCCACAAACTGATGGTAAGGCTCTATTGCTGAAGACACCACTTGCATATCTCATTGCATGGAGAAATCAAGCTGGTGCCTAACTAGAGCTTTCACCCCAGTGGGAGCTAAAGAAAAAAGAATGCTTTTAAATCAGAGAATTTTCTCTGGAGATTCTGTCCTTGGGTAAATTGTTGTTCCACAGTGGAAATAGTCAGATGAGGGAAACTAGGTGGTTAAAGGAAATTGTAAAAGAGTATGAAAATTGAAATTCAAAGAAAACACAATGACTAAGTTGAGTACAATAAAGTTAGTTAAAATTTCTGATTCAATACATCGCATTAAAACTGATGCCTGGTTCTTTTTACAACACAGTTTTCTGAAATATTGGTCTTGTCTTAATGACATTTATAGAAATCTTAAAAAATCATTCTTATTGCTTATCCTTTAATTAAATGAGCCATTTAAAACTTGTTAAAAAAGAATTTATGCAAGTGTTATTTCTATGTTTCCCATTAGCTAAGACCTTCTGATGCTAGACAACCACTGCCTTAGTAGTAGGGAAAGTTCTATTTAAAATAATTACCCCATATTACTCAGCTGATAAAAAAATGACATCGTGAAATTTGCAGGCAAATGGATGGAACTAGAAAAAAGCATCCTGAGTGAGATAACCCAGACCCAGAAAGACAAATATAGTATGTACTCACTTAAAGTGTATATTAGCTATTGAGTAAAGGATAATCATGCTCAAATCCACAGGCACAGAGAGGCTAAGTAACAAAGGGGCCTCCCAGCTTCCATATATCATAACCACAAACTTATTTTATTAGACGAATTTGTAAAATTTGGTCTTATATAAACAGTCTGTTGACTGTAATTGGTGATAAAAATTAATGGCTTTTGTAGTCAATAAAGATTTGCTTTTTATTTTAAATTTATTTTTTTATTTATTTTACATCCCCACTGCAGTTTCTCCTCCCTCCTCTACTCCCAGTTCCTCCCCCACCTCCTTTCTGCCTCCCTTCATTCCACTCCTCTGCCATTTCTACTCAGGAAAGGGCAGGCCTTCCGTGGATATCAACAAAACATGGCACATCAAGTTGCAGTAATACTCTATTGTATAAATGTACCACAATTTCTTTATCTATTCTTTGGTTGAGGAGCATCTAGGTTGTTTCTGGGTTCTGACTATTATAAACAAAACATCAATGAACATAGTTGAGCAAGTCTCCTTGTGATATTGTTGATCATCCTTTGGGTATATGCCCAAGAGTGGTATAGCTGGATCTTGAGGTAAATCAATTCCCAATTTTCTGAGAAACTGCCATATTGATTTGCAAAGTGGCTGTACAAGCTTACACTCCCACCAGCAAAGGAGGAGTGTTCCCCTTGCTCCACATCCTCCCCAGCATGAGCTGTCACTTGTGTTTTTTATCTTAGCCATTCTGATAGGTGTAAGATGGAATCTTAGAGTTATTTTGATTTTCATTTCTCTGACGACTAAAGATGTTGGACATTTCTTCAAGTGCTTCTCAGCCATTTGAGATTCCTCTGTTGAGAATTCTGTTTAGATCTGTACATCATTTTTAAATTGTATTATATGGTTTATTGATGCCTAGTTTCTTGAGTTCTTGATATATTTTAGATATTAGCCCTCTGACACATGTGGAGTTGGTGAAAATCTTTTCCCATTCTGTAGGCTGCCATTTTGTCCTATGGACAGTGGCCTTTGCCTTACAGAAGCTTTTCAGTTTCAGGATGTCCCATTTATTAATTGTTTATCTTAGTGCCTGTGCTATTTGTGTTCTGTTCAGGAAGTTCTCTATTGTGCCAATGCATTCAAGGCTCAGTGTATCGGGTTTCATGTTGAGGTCTTTTATCCACTTGGACTTGAGTTTTGTTTCCTGTCTGGTCTTCCAGCTGGAGTAGCCTGTGGTTAGAGGGTTTCTGCTAAAGATGAGGGCTGGACTTTGGAATGCCTGGATGGCCTCTGGTCCAGCAGGGGCTTGTTGCCAAAGTTTGGGGCTGGAGTTCTGGCAATATGTGTGGCCTCATATCTGGCCATGGATCCTCTGGGGTTCAAAATGATGGCCTGGCCTCTGGCTTTCAGTGAGCTGGCCTGGCCATTTGAGATTCTTCTGTTGAGAATTCTCTGTTTAGATCTGTACCACAGTTTCCTCTACCTCCTCTCCTCCCATTCCCTCCTTCACTCCTACTTCCCATCCACTCATCTGCTCATCCACTCCCCCTCTATCTCCATTTAGAAAGGGGTAGGCCTCCCATGGGCTTAAGCAAAGTGTGGCCATCAAGTTGAGGCAGGATCTAGCTCCTCTCCCTGTATCAAGGCTGAGTGATGTAATCGATCACAGGGAACAGGTTCCCAAAAGTCAACAAGGTGACAGGGACAGGTACTGATCTCACTGCTAGGAGCCTTACAAACAGGCCAAGCTACACAACATGCAGAGGGCCTAGGCTAGTCCCATGAAGGATCCTTAACTGCTCGTCAAAAGTCCATGAGCTCCATGAACTCAGGTCAGCTATCTCTGTGGGCTCCCCTGCCGTGACCTTGTACCCTGGCTCATACAATCCTTCCTCCTTTTCTTCAGCAAGACTCCCAGAGCTCAGCCAAGTGCCTTGCTATGGATCTCTGCATCTACTTCCATCAGTTACTGGATAAAGTATCTCTGTGGACAGTTAGGGTAGTCACCAATCTGATTACAGTAGATGGCCAGTTCAGACACTCTCTCCGATATTGCTAGGAGCCTTACCTGGGGTCATCCTTGGTCATCCTTTCCTGGGGGTTTCCCTGATAGCATGTTTCTTCTGAACCCCAAAATGCATCCCCCTATTAAGATGTCTCTTTAGTTACTCTCCCCATATATCCCACACCCAACCCTCCTCCAGTACCCAGCCCACCCAACCCATACCTGCAAGTTCTAATCCCCCTACCCTTGACCCTTGGCCCAGTTTACCAAGGAGATCTCTTCTATTTCCCCTTCCCAGAGAAGTCCATGCATCCCCCTTTGGTCCCTCTTTGTTATCTAGCCTTTCTGGGGTTGTAGGTTGGTTGTCCTATACTTTACTCCTAATATCCACTTTTGAGTGACTACATACCATGTTTGTCTTTCTGGATCTCAGTTACCTCACTTAGAATGATTTTTTAGAGTTCCATTCATTTACATGCAAATTTCATGAAGTCATTGGGTTTGTTTTGTTTTGTTTTGTTTTTATACCTGAGTAATACTCCACTGTGTAAATGTACCACATTTTCCTTCTCTATTCTTTGGTTGAGGGGCATCTAGATTGTTTCCAAGTTCTGGCTATTATAAGTAATGCTGCTATGAACATAATTGAGCAAGGGTCCTTATGGTATGATTGAGCATCCTTTGGTTATATGCCCAAGATTGGTATAGCTCGCTGGGTCTTGAGGCAGATTGATTCCCATTTTTCTGAGAAACCACCATATTGGTTTCCAAAGTGGCTATACAAGTTTGCACTCCTACCAGCAGTGGAGGAGTGTTCCCCTTAGTCCACATTCACTCCAACATAGGCTGTCATTAACATTTTTTATCTTAGCCATTCTAATGGGTGTAAGCCGGTAACTCAGAGTCTAAAACAAACCTGTACAGAAAGGAACTTCCAGAAGTATCACTTTCCCTGACTTCAAGCTCTACTATAGAGCTATAGTAATAAAAATATTTTGGTATTGGCATAAAAACAGACACACAGATCAATGGAATTGAATCAAAGAACCTGATATAAATCCACACACTTATGAACAGGTGTTTTTTGACAAAGCCAAAATTATACAATAGAAAAAAGAAAGCATCTTCAAAAAATGGTGCTTGTATAACTGAATGTCGACATGTAGAAGAATGCAAATAGATCCATACCTATCTAACACCCTGCACAAAACTCAAGTCCAAGTGTATAAAAGACATTAACATAAATCCAGTTACACTGAAACTAATGGAAGAGAAAGTGGGACGTAGCCTTGAATGCACTGGCATAGGAAGTCACTTCCTGAATTTAACATCAGTAGCACAGACGCTGAAATGACAATTAATAAATGGGACCTTCTAAAACTAAAACATTTCTGTAAGGCAAAGAACACTGTCAATAAGACAAAACAGCAATCTACAGAATGGAAAAAGATCTTCACCAATCCAACATATGACAGATCTCCAAAATATATAGAGGACTCAAGAAACTAGACATCAAAACACTAAATAGTCTAATTAAAAAATGCAGTACAGATCTAAACAGAATTCTCAACAGAAGAATCTCAAATGGCCAAAATTCACTTAAAGAATTATTCAACATCCTTAGTCATTAGAGAAATGCAAATCAAAATGACTCTGAGATACAAAGTGAATCTTCTTGGATTCTATTTCTCTTTATAATTAAAAGTAAAAGTCATTAGATTCTGTTATGCCCACAAAACCTATAAATCCTACTTTCTAATGGGACTGACCTCTGTTTTCTATACAATGTATGTAAGCCTGTGTATACATATACATACCAAATTTAAATTAAAATTTCCCATCTTAGTCAATAAGGCTCTCCCCAGATATGACAGACTATCTAACAAAAATCCCCACACCAGCCAGGTGGTGGTGGCACATGCATTTAATACCAGCACTGGGAAGGCAGAAGTGGGCAGCTCTCTGTAAGTTCAAGGCCAGCCTGCTCTACAGAGTGAGATCCAGGACAGTATCTAGAGCTACCAGAGAAACTTGTCTTAAAAAAAAAAAATCTCCACACCAGGCACAAGAAGTTCTCCTTTTATTTGTTGGTCAAATAGTCCGAGAAACTCCCAAAAACATGATAAGATATTGCTTTTGCCCTTACTTGTGCCCCAGAAGTAAAAGGTAAATCCTATAGCTGAAAACACCATGGACTCTGGACACACAACATAGAGGACCCAAGCATGATCTGACATGAAAGCCTCCTCAATGAGTGGCCTTCATGGTACTAGATCAGAGGACAGAGCCAGCCATAGAGTTAGTGACAAAGGTCAAGCAATCATGGCACACACCTTTAATCCTAGCACTCAGGAGGCAGAGATCTATCTGGATCTCTGTAAGTTCAAAGCCACCCTGGACTATACAAGATTAATCCAGTTTAAAAGAGAAACAGCCAGTCAATGGTGGCAACACCTTTAATTCCAGCACTTGATATTCACACACCTTTAATCCCATTACTTGGGAGTCACATGCCTTTAATCCCAGCAATAGGAAGTTTGAGACAGGAAGTGATATGGAGGGGCAGAGAAAGGAATATAAGGTGGGAGGAGGCAGGAATTAGGCCATTTCAGCTGAGGACTCAAAGGCATTCAGTCTGAGGATTCATGGAGACAGGCTCTTCTCTTTTCGGCTGAGGAGGTGTCAAGGTGAGAAGTAGCTGGGGCTTGTTAGCTCTGATCTTTCAACATTCACCCCAATATCTGGCTCCAGGTTTTTATTATAAGACTGATTAGGATTCATGCAGCAGAAGGGGAAAATAGAAATGAAATGAATAACAAGAGAGCCATAATGTATCTTTGTGTGATTACTCAGAATAGTAATTGCCTCCCAGAAGAAAATGTAATACTTTAATAAGGAAAATCAGATAATTATAGTCTTTAAGATATATCAGCCAAAATACCTGGTTTAGAATAAAGTGACTAAATCATGTAATATTGATTAAAAACCAATAAGAAATGTTTTTTTTTTTTTTTTGGTTTTTCGAGACAGGGTTTCTCTGTGTAGCTTTGCGCCTTTCCTGGAACTCACTTGGTAGTCCAGGCTGGCCTCGAACTCACAGAGATCCTCCTGGCTCTGCCTCCCAAGTGCTGGGATTAAAGGCGTGCGCCACCACCGCCCAGCCAAGAAATGGTTTTAAAATGATCTCAAGAACAGTGTTAGCTGATAAAAGTATCAATATAATTTAATGTTAGTATAAAGTAGAAAACAGAAATATGAAAGAAAAGATAACTTCATCAGAGAATTAGAATTTATTAAAATAAATGGGTATTCCAGAATTTTGAATGAATTATTTTAAATTTTTCTTTAAAAATTAAAACAAATGTAAGAAGTAATTGGATATTAGATGGATTTAAAAGCTTACTTAACATTGTACAGGAATAGTGAGCAGAGGCTTGAGTATACTGGAAGTATCCCCACTGAAACACAAAGAGGAAAGATGACTGTGACTGGGAAAAAATTGAAAAAGATACAAGTGTTTATGTGATTTGGTCAAAGAATATAATATTCTTATAATCAGAAATGCAAAAACATATAAAGGCAATAATGGGGCAGAAATATAATTGGGTGAACAACAACAACCAAAAAAAAAAATTCCCATTTCAGATGAACAGATTCAAGAAGCTCTTTGGTGGCAAGGAAGGCAAGTTCCATGTTGTTCTCATCTATATGTACTATAGTCAGAATGGAAGAAAAATATAAAATAAACCAGAGAATAAAATACATAATATAATAAAACAGGATGACTATATCTTTCCTTACAATTAAAATCCAGGCACTAGAAGAAAATATAATGAAATATTTGAGTCCTGGAAGAAAAAGTAGTAGCAATCTGATGTTCTATATACTAGTAATAATATTTTTGAAAAATATGAGTTGATTTTGGTCTTCTGGTTGAGATAGAATAAGTAAATCTTCTAAAAAGCCAGGAAAATGAATGATGACTAAATAAGTTGGACAAGAGGAAAATAAATAATAAAGCCAGTCAACTAAACTCAGAATAATAGTGGCATTAACTATAAATGTATGAATATAAATAAAGTCGTTAAAAAGCAGAAATTGTGTGCTTCAGGGAGAAAGATGTCTACTGTATAAAAAACAGTAAAATTAAAATAATGTAAAGAGATATGACATGATGACATGCTAGCTTTAATTGTAAAAATCATGAGTGCTTGTACTGATTCCAGACAAGGTATCCTTCAGAAGGAATATGGCCAGGGATGAGGAAGATGCTCATAATGACACAAAAATAAGATCAAGAATAAATTTAGTAGATGCTGTTACCTGATAATAGCTATTTACATCACTAAGATAATCTATAGAATTGAAATGATAAACAGATTAGCACATTATTGCAAATAATTTTGTCAAACTTTAGCTTCAAAATTATCATACATATACTAAAACAGTAAGGACAAAGAAGGCTTGACCAGGAATTACAGATGAAATTATATATCAATAGCTATACAATATCTGAGTAATTATATGCAAATTTGAAAGTTAAACTTTTCCCAATAACTATTTGGTTAAATAGGAAGAGAAATTAGAAATAATTTTGAGCCGGGTGGTGGTGGCACATGCCTTTAATCCCAGCACTCGGGAGGCAGAAGCAGGAGGATCTCTGTGAGTTCGAGGCCAGCCTGGACTACCAAGTGATTTCCAGAAATGGCACAAAGCTACACAGAGAAACCCTGTGTCGGAAAACCAAAAAAAAAAAAAAGAAAGAAAGGAAGGAAGGAAGGAAGGAAGGAAGGAAGGAAGGAAGAAGAAGAAAGAAAGAAAGAAAGAAAGAAAGAAAGAAAGAAAGAAAGAAAGAAAGAAAGAAAGAAAGAAAGAAAGAAAGAAAGAAAGAAAGAAAGAAAGAAAGAAATCATTTTGAACTGGATATTAGTGAAAACAATGTATCAAAACTTAGGTTGAAGCTATAACAGCATAGAGGGATGTTCACTTCTTTAACTGTGTTTTATTAGAAAACAAGAAGTGTTAAAATTGATTTCAACTTTCATGGTAAGAATCTGTAAAAATCAAAAATTAGAGTAAATAAGAATAAAGGAAGCAATAAAATGCAGAGGTCAACAAAAGGAAACAAGGCCAAATGACAGTGAGCACCAGTGACACTCCAAGCTGGTCCTTTACAAAAGTCAATAAAACACAAACTTCCAAAGTCAGAAATGTTTTCAGGGAGCATAATGATGGCTTTCTCTGACATTCAAATAGCTAATAAAATAATATTATGTAGAGAATTGTCAGTGCATTCAATAAATTAGATATGTGTAAAAATTTTCAAAATAAAAATTATGAAAATTCACATCAAAAGTAACACAATATTGACATCCTCTCTCATTAAAAAGTAGTGTGTTTTTACTTTTTGGTGTGGATGTGTGTATGCATGTGCACACGAGCGTACAAATTGATGTGCGTACATGGGTGTGCATGGTTTTATGCCTATACATGATATGTGAGGATGTGACATACCATGGTTCTCATGTGAAAGTTGAATGACAGTTTTCTGGTGTCTCCTCCCTTCTTCCTTTCCATGGATTCTGAGACATGAACTCGGGTCTCCAGGCTTGTGTGGCAAGTGAGGTTTTCTATCTCCCCTGAGAGTATTTTTAAATAAAAGTCTGTCATCCAAGATGATTCACCAGTGGAAAAAAATCATATATTTGAAGCATTAAATCTCATGTTAAATATATGCAAACTATTTCAGAAAAATGTTATAAAAATGTTACCTTATTTTTTATGACACTCGCATGGCTTTAACACTAATCCTAGAGTCAGATAGATATGCTAAACAAACAAAACTACATAGCAGTAATCCTCAGGAAATTGAGTCCAAAACCCTTTCCTCAATATCAATTTGATTGATGAATACAGAAAATAAATGGTGTGTGTATCTCAGGAATAAGCTAAACCCACATGAAAATTTTGATAGCACCAAAAACATTACACCAGATGAAAAGCATCTACCAAACCCATGTTTTAATTCTGAAAGATTTTCATTCTCTTCCATAAAAAAAAAAAACATGAAATATTGTACTGCTCATTACTATGCTGCAAATGGTCTTCATTAGTGTAAACAACTGCTACCCTGCTCATATGCCAAAATAAATGGAGAAATACATAATGTCTGTAGTTTAGCTAACTGAATAGTATTAAAACAAAATCCCCAGCATTTCTATCAGACCTGTCTACAGAGTCACTGAAATCCCATTTTCACTAAATGCTAGCCAAAAGGCCAAAACAATTGTATTCCCTTCAATACAAATCCTTTCAAGAGGCAGCACAAAAAAATGCCATATATCCAATGAAATATTATTCAGAATAATAATAATAACATCAGACACTGGACGTTATGAGTTCTGAGAGGTTTTAAGCTACTCTTTGTGATAACTGAACTACAGTAGCTGTTGCCCATATAGACTAAGATTACATGACACCCACTCACTCCTCATCCACTCTCTAATTCTGATCTTTGAATAACTCAACAGCCTAAGTAGCAAACAAAGAAATAAAGCTTGGGTATGTAGAAAAGGAAGCAATGGCAACAGTGGTGACTGCTGGGCTTCGTGGCTAGAAGATAGGTTGGAAAACTTGACCTGATCCACATTATGTTAAGGCTTTATAATTCCTTCCCCTCAAAAGACCCTTTTATGCTGTGCCATGGGTTTGTAAGTAATAATTATTCTTCATGAATTGAGCAAACAGCAATTATCAGCTTATCTGCTGCAACGAAAAGGACGAGTTAGTTTCGAATGATGAGAACCTTAAAACAGTTGAAGCCACTCAGACACTGTTGGCCCAGCCAGCTACCTGGTAGACTCAGTAGAAAACATGAATCCCACCCCAGAAAGTGAAAAGAATCTTAAATTTTTGCCAACTGAGCAAACTGGACCTAGGAAAGGTATAACATTATAATATAATATTAATAATGAAAAACAAGAAACATTTGTCTTTAGGACAGATGTTTCCCCATCTGTATCATCATAGTTTGATCTTCAATGATGTGAGTGCAACTAGAGTTTCTATAAAATGGCCATGTGTTATTTGGCTACTCACCACATGCTCAGGAAAAAATCAGAGGACACAAACAAGGGTACCTTTTATTACATAGTCTTCTGAGATCCCAGAAACTTGGAAGTTGGTATGCTTCTAAATGTTTTGAAGAATAAATCACTTCTGGAAGAACTGGAAGAACTGTTGCAGGTTTTAATTCTGTATCAAGCAACACAGAGGAGCTGCATGGTAGAGAGCATAGGGAGGCTCTGTCCTTAAGTCACACAGAAACCTGACTGAGCCTGCGCCACTGCAAAGGACCCCTGACTTATATTCCCAACATCGCTCATAAAAACCCACAAAAACAGAAAATAATGAAAACTAGTAGTGCTAAAAGCCAAGTTCACATACTGTCCAGGCCAGGAAAAAACTGGGTCCTACATATAACCAACTTCCAAGGGCATTATTATTTTTATTAGCCTTGTTATTGGCTTCTAAGTTTGCCTTGGTTCGTTGTTCACAAAGACAGCCATGAGCACTTATAACTATGCTTCTTCACACATTCTTTCAAATTAAAAACCAAGTGAGATGTTGATAATATCAACTTAACAGATCCAAAAACTGGGGTTCTAGGCGTGATATGTCAGAATCTTCTGGATAACAAAAATGTTAAGGATACATTTTAAATATTATGTCTTAGAAAAAATACATCTTTTAATGTATTTGCTACATTTCATTTATATTGTGTTACAGACAGCTAGATTTTACAGAGGAAGGAAAAAATCATAAACAAATAGTTTTGTGTTTTCAAGCTATGCCCTGAACTTACATATTTTAGAAGATTGAGTATATTGCTTTAACCTCTGGTTTACTAGTCATCTGAGGCTCCTTTGAGTATGCTAGCAGACCGGATTTGGTGAGTGGACAGGCACCTCAGGGAATATAATTAGGAGCCTGCTTGTCAGACTCAGAGAGTTACTGAGTACTTAGAGACCAAGAGAGCATCCTTTGGGATGGTTAAGGATCAGACACAAGTATTTTTTACAGTGTCCCTAGGCTATAGTGTCATTTACTCTGGGTTTCATTTTGGTAGATTTTGGGGTTCCTGACAAGAAGTATCTTCTCTGGTTTCTGCCAAATGAGTATTTACCTTTCTCCTTATGTCTATGTGATGTGGGATAATCCTTCTGTACACTGTGAATGTATATTACTCTCATTGGTTAATAAAGAAGCTGATTGGCCTATAGCAAGTCAAGATAAAGTTAGGCAGGACAATCAAACTGGGGATACTAGGATGAAGAAGAGTGAAGTGAAAGAATCACCAGCAGAGGCTGAGAGAGAGCAAGATGAGGATACCATATTGAGAAAAGTTACCAAGCCAGGTGGCAAAGCATAAATAAGAGATATGGGTTAATTTAAGTATATGAGTTAGCTAGTAACAAGCCTAAGCTATCAACTGAGCTTTTATAATTTATATTAAGTCTCTAACTCAGTTACTTGGGAAGCAACCGCCAGTTATTTGGGAACAGGCAGTTGGGACAGGATACACCCACCTACATCTATGCAATTTAACCATTTACCTTCACATATAGTTGCAAGCTTGGCCAGTATTTATTTGTTTTTCCCTTTAATTTGTATGCACATTTCTGAGCAGGCTTAAATCTCAGCTTACTACTAAAATCCTTGTTCAAACCCACTCATCCTAGAATGAGCATGTGGAAAAAGAATGGAGGGTGTATTTGGAGATAGTTGAGTATGTCACACTCCAGAAAGCCTGATTCTGGGTTTAGCAGCTCATACTCATAAGTCCAGAGCTCAAGAAGCAGAGGCAAGATGATTGTGAGTTTGAGACAAGCCTTGGCAACACAGTCGACTACACAAAGCCCAAATAATTATATTCTTTATGTGAAAGGGTATTCTATTGCACCCAAATTTAATCTTTCTATAATTTCTGAATATATTCCAAAGCCTTCTGGATAGGACTGCATGTGTGTTGGTATATACATTATGAATGTTAGCATGTAGATCATCTGTCTCCCTCTCTGTGGGATGTGCTGCCTGGAAAGGATTGGCCTTTTATGTTTGCAGATGGCTTCACTTTCATACAGTAAGGGAAGTTGAGTGCCAGGGTTTCTTTCTCCACTACCCTTTCAGGAAGATTTCCTATGGTTTTTCTCTGTTTGAAGGATTTGCAAATGACCTTCTAGGCTAGATTTGTCCATTAAAACACAGGCTAGCCCAAATAAGGAGGACACTGGAAGCCTTGTGATGTGTCCCATAATCCCTATCAGACTACCACCAATGGCTCCCTGCTGAATTATCAGTGAAGTGGAAAGGTGGAATGAATTACTGGTTGTTTCTAGTTTGATTTTTTAAAATTTCTGCTCTATATTAAAAAAAACATATTCAAATAGAAGGAACAGAAATGTCTGAGAAAGGAAATAATAAGCAGCCTATCATATTAACAACACACTCAGAGGCACAGAATGTTATGATTGGATGGTGGATAAATCTTCCTCATATGACCCCACTTAATAAGAGAGCATTTTGGGGGGCTAGAGAGGAAAATTCCCCTGCAGGTAGTAAACAGAGAGTACAGGGTACAGTCCAAGCTGCTTAGCTTCTATGCAGTTAGGCTTGGTGGCAAGGCAGCAATGGAATACCTTTTCTTTAGCTTAGCCACACAGCTTGGGTTCTTGTCTCTTCTTGTTTTCAATTCACTTTTGTATCTTTATGGGTATTATGATTTGATTTGCCCTTTATAGAAATCAATGTCCAAGACATTTGTATTCCTTCCTTATTTTTCAAATGTAGGTGGAATTTGATGAAGGCAGTACAGAGAGTACTGAAAAGCAGTGAGTTAACAGAATGCTAGAAAATACTATAATAATTACAATATCAATTTCTAAGTAGTCTCTGTGCACTTTAGCAGTAAGGAATAGTATTTTCAAAGTGTATAAGTGCTATGTATAGTTATGACCCACTGGCTCAAAGCATCGACTCTGCAGGAGCTAGCCTGGGTCATTTGCACAGTCTATCACTTACTAGTGATTTGACCTCAGGAGAGTCACTTAACCTCCTTGTGTCTCATTTGTCCACTGGAGGAACCAGGATAATGACTACCCAGCTTGCATGCTGTAATGTGGAAATAGTCAGTGTGGGGGACATGCTCGACATTACGTGCTCACCCAAGCCTGTGTAACTGCTCCTATTGCTCTCATTGTCATCACTCTGCTCGTGAAAAGGCTTCCCAGCAGCACCAACTGCCTTTTCTTTGTGTTCTATATTCTCTACATTCCACTTAAGATTGCTGCCAAATCCAACAAGGCTGTTTTACAGGAATTTTTATCTCTCTGTGCTGGTTTGTCCCAGTGAACATGAAAGGAGTTCTGGTGGGTCAGAGTCAATATGGTTCCAATTATCTCCTATGTGCCCACATTAGTAAGTGGATGTGAATGACTCCACAGGGCTACCTCTGGGACCCAAACATCCTGTCTTTGTGTAACTCTCATATACACAGGTGGATCTTCTGCATCCCAAAGGAGTGCAACTACACCATCGTTATTTCAGAATTGAGCTCTGTTTTCTCCACAACTGTCTGAGGAATGTCCGGGGCAGCCTTCCCCACATCATAGAGTGTTCAGAGCCCCATGTTTGTCACTGTGTCTTATCACAGGGACTACGGTGCCCAAGTATCTACAGTATCAGTCCTAAAATGCCTGCTTGATGATTTCAGCAGGCATAACCCTGAGCTCTTTCACCTTTTCTATTCTTTCAAGCAGAACGTTAGACACAAAGGTTAATTATTTCTAACCAAGAACAGAGAATTGGTACAAGCACCGGTCAAGATGACTCTTGTGACAGCTTCGTGTTAACTCTGTGACAAGCATAGAAAGCTATGCCAGGTAGACAAACCTCTGTCCTCTCTCTTCTATAAGAAGTACAAGGAACAAGAACTGCTAACAGAGCACCATGGGGTAATAGTTAAGCTTTGTGCCAAGAAATAGAAGGGTATTGTTTGTGTAATAATTTTCCAAGAATAATTTTCCTGGTAAAAAAGTGCTACCTACAAGTGCTAAGGATTCCAAGCAAAATGGGGTCTAACTACAGATTGAGGAAAGGAAAGTTAAAAGCTTACATTCTGAACAATGCACGAGGCTATACCAGTTGGTTCCCAACTCTACACACACATATTTTCTTATAGTGAGGTAGATATATTTATTATTCAAAGAGATGATTGAGTTGAAGTCACATTAGAAATGCTGGTTGCCTTGATAAGAGCCCAACCCTGCCAGAGATCATAGCTATCATTTTTCCCTAGTGCTGTTGGGGTCTGAGTGCAGAGCTGTCTACAATCCACTTCAGTGCTCTCACACCATCATTTTCAGAAGTTTTAGCTTTGGAAAACACTGGCAGACATTTCAAAGGCATGTCTAATACCATCCCTAAAATACAGGCAAGTAAAAACAGTGTGGCCTGTCTGCAATGTGAGCTTCATGTATCACAGTCAGAAACTGGCTAGAGCTCATTAGGACTGTTTTGCCAGAAGTCCAACACAGGAGGCCTTGAATTCACCTGCAGTTGCCGTTACAGCTCTCATTTTAGAAGTTCTTGACACACATCTGTGTTTCTTTCAATATAGTAGATGTGCAGGTGTACATCTGCCTCTGCCAGGGATGGTAACCAGAGCTGGTCTTTGTGCTAACACAGACATCTCTGAATGTATGAGTCACTATGCATACTATATGTGCTCTGGTGTATGTGAGCAAAGCTTCCTCCAGCTAAAGATATTTTAAAATTACTTCTCCTTGCTTACTTCTCCACTTTCCCCCATTGTTTACTCAAAATAATTCAGTGCACTATTCCAAAAGTAAATGTGAGTCATTCAACCAATCTCTGCGTTCTTTCAGGATTAGAGAGAAGGTCAAAAATTCAGGGGAAGGAGTCTATAACTAACAGAGAAAAAGTCTGCCCATCTTAGCACATCAAAATAACTGCTGCATCTTTTCCTGAAACAGACACAATTTGGGGAGACTATCCAGGCAAGAAAGAGAGAAATCTATTGTAGCTATCTTGTTTCTAAAGTCTCCTCTGAAGCCCAGAGATCCAAGTCTTTGTCAGTTTAAATTGGAAGCCTAAGTGTTATATAGTACATTTCTGGAAGAATGCCTGGGATGCATATGTGCTTAATGCAGGGTTGATACTAACACTAATCTAATGAAAAGAAAATTGTTTGTATAGATCCTAATGGGAGGCATAGTTTCTGAACACAGCTCTTGGATTGAGGTGCAAACACCAGTTCATCTCCTAAACATAGCTGGCAGTGACCACAGCTACCAATAAGAAAAGTTAGTGCACACATGCAAAGGGCTGAGGGACTGCTGTGCCTGTTGCCTGGGGAAAACTCTTTGCAAATCTCATACAGGTGTCTGGGAGAGATGGCCTGAAAGGAAAGGAACTGATTTCTCCTTTCGGAGGTTCTGGATGACTCTTTTCTCTTAGAAGTGTGGAGTTTTCTTTCCTATTGTTCATTTCTTAAGAACAACAAAAACAAGCCCCTATTTATCATACAAGGCTAATTTGGTTAAATTTGATACATCAAATTGTGAATGGCTTATTATCCTATTCCCAAAGCCACATCATCCTTTATCTTTTATTTATAGTGATCCTCAAATTCATTTCTCAAGTGAGGCAAGTACTACAGGGAGAGCTGCTGTTGATGGCTAATCTTTCTTCCTTCCCTTTCTGTAACACATTCATTTTGACCTTAAGAACCAGTGCTGACTGGAGATTTTTTTTTTTAAGAAGAAAAAATAAAAATGTGAGGTTGGAGATTCTTTTTAAGCAGCTAAAGACAGATTCAGGCTTTGTCTCCCAGTAAATCACTCCTGTTTAAATACAATTATCCTCTTATATTACCTCAAGAGTATTTTCCTCCAAAAAACTAGAACCTGAATTGACTGTCTCATGATCAGATTTGATTATTAACAGGTGGCTATGAACACAGACTAGACAGAAGCTCAAATGGTATCAGAAGTGAGACATTAAACACAAGAACAAGCGAATTCATGAGTAGATCCTAAAGTCAAAGGCAGAGCATTATTGCATTTAAAGAATGTGAATCCCACATAGCTCACCTCAGGCACAGCCGAAAGAGGTTGGGAATCAAGGTGTGCATACTTGGCTCTCTGGTCCCAATACCAGTCCTGTCTCTCCTATTGTGGTGTGTCAGGAGGGGCACAGTGAAATATGCACCCAGAAAGCCCGGAGATACAGAGTCACTTTGGAGTTAAGATATCAAGACTAATGCATACCCAAGATGTACTCAAAAGATGTTAGAGATGACGATAAAATGAACTATGACTCGACTTCACTTCCATTTCCAGGCAAAGGTGTTGCTCCTTAAGACTCATTTTTCTCCAAAACTAAGAGTACTCTGACACAACCAGCACTTTCTTCTTGTCTTCCCAAATTCCCTGTTGGTCTCTAACAGTCTCTTTGGTTGTGTGATCGCCTGAGGAGTGTGCATAAGATCCTCTTTGATACATAATATCAAATGTGCTCCATAAATGATATATGTCAAGCATTTCTACAGTATTGTATGTGGGTCTTTGGTTTTGACAGCAGATTGAGAAAAACCACAGGCTTTTACAGCTTCTGGTGTGGTTTCAAATAAGCATTCTTCTAAGAAATATCCCAGATCACAAAAAAAAGAGGTCTTTTTTTTCTGGGAATGATTGATCTTCATTTTTTATATTATAGTGTAATTACAATCCTCCCTTCCCCTTTCTTCCATTAAACCTTTCCAGATACTCCTGCTTGATTTCTTTTAAATTCATAGTCTTTTTATTGTTATTGAATGATTATATGTATGTACATACACATATTCTTTAATATAACCTGCTAAGACCACAAAATATTAATTGTATATATGTTGTCAAGAATGATCATTTGGTATTGGATTATCAATTTGTGTGCTCTTCTCTGGGGAAGGCTATTTCTCCAGTTCTTGACTTTTTTTAGTTGCCTGTAATTCTTTGTGTAGGCTTGAGGCCACTCAAAAACAAGGAAACCATTTGTGGTATTAGAAACCTAGCTCATTACTCAATGCTAATGAAGTCATGGATGGCAGAGAACTTACAACTACTACTTTACTAAACCAGCATAACCACTAACAACCATATAAATATTTGCCCTGATACCCACAGATATGTGTGGTCTTCACCCCTCATCAAGGAAACTTTTCTTTGCAATAGATGGAGACCACTACAGAAAACCACAACTAATCAAAATGCAGAGTTATGAGTCCCAGTCCCAGGGGATACACCTACAAAACACTCCAGTACCTAGGTCTCAGTGAACATTGCAGAAGCATGGACAGAGAATGAAAAAGTTTGCTGTAAGATCATGTCTCCTAGTAATGTCAAAAGCTGAATTCATAAAGTCTCACAAACATGACTAGTGAAGCATAAGATGAACAAGGATGACACCAGTGGACACACCAGAAAGAATGGGGGAAACCCACAATTTTAAGCACCTTTGTGATAGGCAGTAACCTAATTAAGGAGTGAAACCTGGAAATTACATCCATTGGCAGCTAGCTGCAGGAACTTCGACCAACCAATTAGCTCTCTGGTCCTTAGATTTCTCCTGTAAAAAGGAGATAAGTAATCCCTGTAACTCCAGAGAGCTTCTGAGCTCTGTGACACAGGCATATAAAGGGACACCATTTCAGCAACATTTCTGTATTGGCTCTTCCTGCTAGTGCAAAGAGACATATATCATGCAACAGCTTGTTCTCTTTCAAAACCTGAACATCCAGAAGGGTGCTGGAGGCCCTTATAGAGTTAGTTTCTTTAGGCTTTTGTTTAGATTCTTCATCCACATCCTGTCCAGCCTTAATATTTTATACTACAAGCCATATTATCTTTTATTTATTGTAATCCTCATATTAATTTATCAACAGCCGTTGGTGCAGCAGAAGGGACACATTCATTGATCTTCCAGTTTGTCTGCAACCCTTACATACCCTAAGGTCAGAGTGGCCTGGGGAGATTGACGGAGCACTGGCACCCACCCAAACACTGTGCCTTCCTCATACATGAACATCAACCATTGACTTCAATACGAGTCACCTCTGCAATAAATATAACAGGGCGTTCTTCAATAATTGAATGGATGTCTGGGATTCTATAATGAAAAGGTTCCTGTACGGGAGACTCAGTGGAGCTTTGCAATGGTGGGGGTAGTGTGCTTGGAGATGGGATGAAAATGAAGGAGGTTGATCACAGATGTCGGACACGCACATGAGAAACCTGCTTTATCATTTCCCAAGCAAGTCTTGATACAGAATAAGCAATGTTTCTTCCATTTTCTATAAAGTTAAACACTTTTCATGAAAAGTTTTCAACCCTGTAAGATAAACAGTAGGCATCAAATTGTGTTAATGCCCAATAATATAAAAGGCAATGGTCCTTTAAACCACACTACAGTAGTCCCAGATAACAGATGAACCATTGAACCATTTATTGGCTCTCCCAAGGACACACATTTAATTGATCCGTAAACAAAGTATTCAGTCTTTATCATGTGTGAGCAGGGCCCACAACAGGCTTAGCTGGGGCTCAGTTAATGTCAGTTAACCTGAACCATTGCCTCTTCAAGTGATTGCCCTCCAACCAGCACTTCCTGTATTAGCCCAGAGGTGCAGATTTATTTGACCATCAGACATCATTCATTTTTCCTCTCTTTATTTTTCTCTTTCTTTCTTCCTTTTTCCTGTCATTATTTATTCATTCTTTTTTTATGTCTTTCATTGTATCTTCATCCCTTCCTTTCCTCCTTTGTCTTACACCTTTATTCCTTTATTCCTGTTTTCCCTCTCTCCCTTCCTTCTCGACTTTCTGTCATTCTTTTTTTAAAGGAGGGAGGATTTATCTTGGCTCACAATCTGAAAGTAAAATTTATTGTGATAGGGAATTTATGACAAAAGAAACTAGTAGCTACAGCAGCAGGAAAATGGGGCGGCTTGCTCGCATCTCTGCAGGCCAGGAGACAGGAGAATGCCCATTACAAAAGCTTTTAACATATTCTTTTATGACAAGGCTTTAGAAAGCTGAATAACCTATGCTGCTCCAGAACTCTGTCTTGAATATTAAATTTGGCCCAGCTATTTTTTAATTCCATGGAAATGGTAGACTTAATCTCAATTTATTCCTCAAATTTCTCTTAGCATTGGTTTCTTTTCTTTAATTTTTTCCTTTTATTATAATTTTTGTATTTTTGAAATTATAATTACATGATTCTCCCTTCTATTTCCTCCCTCCCACCCCTCCCATGTAACTTACCCTTGTTTTCTCTCTCTCTTTCTCTTAAGTTAATGATCTCTTTTTATCAATTTATTATTACTAAATATAAAAATGCTACACGCTCACTCTGTATTTATTTTTATTTTATTTATATCAGTGTTTTGCCTTTCTGTATGTCTGTATACCATGGGCCAGCAGAGGCCAGAAAAGTGTGCCAGAACTTCTGGAACTGAAGTTACAGAAAATTGCAAGCCACAGTGTGGGTGCTAGGAATCAAACCTGTGTCCTCTGAAAGAGCAGGCAGTACTCTTAACTACTAAGCCATTTCTCAAGACTTTATGATTTTTTTAAACTGTGTATGGTATGCATGTAAGTGTGTATATGCCATGTGGTTGCACCTCCCCAAAGAGGGAATTAGATCCCTCTGGGAGCTGGAGGTGCAAGCCCTGTAAACCATCTGATGTGGATGCTAGGAACCAAACTTCTATCTTATGCAAGAGCGGCAGGAGGCCTTAACTACTGAATCATCACTCCAGCCTCCTTTTCTACCTAAAAAGAAAAGGCGTTTGACTCAATAGTCAAATACAAAGTTTTGTTTTTTGTTTTTTTTTTTTAATAGGAATTTGGAGAAGAAAACATGACACCAGCAGGCAAGGAGGAAAATTACATTAGACATGAAGCAAAGAGACAAGTCTACCAAAGAAACGTGAGTTAAGGGAGATGACGGGGAAACCGGCACATTGGAAAATGAAGGCATCACTTGTGACGTGTGCTGCCTATACTGATCCAGGAAAGGTACAAAGGAAACAACAGAAAATCTTTTTTGGTTTTTTTTTTCTCCCTCCCCATTTCCCTCTCTCCCAGATCTACTTCTCCTCTGTTTCTCTTCAGAAAAGGGATATCAACCAAACAAGACATAACAAGTTACAATAAAACTATTCATATACCTCATATCAAGACTGGATGAGGCAATTCAGTTGGAGGGAAGGGATTCCAAGAGTAGGCAAAAAAGTCAGAGATAACCCTCCGCTCCCACTGTTAGAGGTCCCACAAAAGCACCAAGCTGCATATTTATAACATATATGCAGAGGACCTAGCTCATACCCATACAGGCTCCATGACTGATGATGCTTCCATCTCTGTGAGTCCCTGTGAGCCCTGGTTAGTTGATTCTGTGTTTTAGTGGTATCTTTGACCCTGCTGGCTCCTACAATCCTTTTTTCCTATCTTCTGCACGGTTCCCTGGGCTCTGTCTAATGGTTGGTTGGGAGTCTCAACATCTGCTCCCATCAGTTGCTAGATAAAACCTCTCTGATGGGCATTATGTCTACAAGTATAGTAGAATATCATTAGGAATCATTTTATTGATTATTTTTTACCAGTCATGTTTGGTTCTATCTTAGGTGTCTGGGCTATCCAGCCTCTGATTCCTGGCCATTCGGGCTGAGCCAGTCATGGGTTCCCTCTGGTGGCACAGGTTGCAAGTTGGATCAGTCACTGGTTGTCCACTCCCACAAGTCCTGGAACATTTGCTTAACTAGTGATTGATGGAGGAGAGCCCAGTTCATTGTGGGTATTGTCATTCCTGGGCTGGTTGTCCTGGGTTCTATAAGAAAGAAGGCTGTTCATCCTGTTCCTCACTCTTTCTACCTCTTTCTCTGCTTCACCTATTGTCAGTTACTCAATTTCTCTCTCCCTCTCTTTCCCTTTCTTTCTCTCTCTACCACTCAGTCTCCCTTTCTCTTTTCTCTGTTGTTGTTTATCTGTTGGCTTGGTAGCTGCACCCGAATCTACTGATATTTCAACTACCTTCTGTGCCCCTGGGCCCTGCAATCAGCACCTCACCACTTAGACCTCAGCCTGGTGGGATTTACTGTCCTGCTGACATGAAATTGGCTGCCACTGCCAAATACAGCTTTTAACTAAGTATCTTTCTATTTACCAATAAAGACTCAGGCGTCAGATGTTTTAGTGAAAATCTGCTAGATCAGAGAACCCAAGAAGCAAACAGTTGACCTTCCTTTTTGGCTGGAGATCCAGCAAGAGAAGTGTCTCTTCACTTATCCCAAACCAGAAAAAAAAAAAAAAGCTATGAATCTCTAAGTCTTTCCTTACTCCTTCCTATATATCTCTCTATCTCTATTCCTGGGTCCTCCCTACTCTATATGGCTAATTCTTATCAACTTGTCACTGGCTCCACCCCTTGATTCAAAGTTAATTTTATTAACCCAGTCTTGGAGTTTCACAGTGTTATCAAATATCCCACAACACTCCTTCTCCCTCTTTCTCTTTCTCCAGTCTTCTCGCTCTACGCATATCACATGCCCTCTGTTTCTCTGTGTTAGCCGTTCTCTTCCCCTCCCTCTTTCTTTTTCTCATTCTCTCTCCCTTTCACTCTCTCCTCTCTTTTTCCTTGTCTCTTTTTCAGTCTTCCTCTCTCTCCCTCTGCCTTCTTCTCTCACCTTCTTTTGCTCTCCTACTTTCTCTGTGTGTATCTCTCTCCTGCTCTCTTTCTCTCCCTATCTTCCTCTCTCCCATTCTCTCCCCTTTCTCCCACTCTCTCTTCCCTTCTCTCTTGCTCTCCGCGACTCTCTCTCCTTCTCTCACCCTTTCCCTCTTCCTCACCCACTTTACTTCTCTCTTGCTTTCTCTCTCCTCTACCTCTCTCTCTCCTCACATTCTCTCTCCCTCTCACTTTTCATCTCTCTTGCTCAACTTTCTCCCAGTCTTCCTCTTTCTGATTCTCTCTCTTCTCCTCTCCTTCTCTTTCTCTGATTCTTTCTGTTACTTTCTCCCTCTCTCCTCTATTCTTTCTCAACTTTTCTTGCTATTTCTTTAATGCTCTCCCTTTCTCTCTTCAGCACTCTTTCCCTCTCACACAATTATCTCTCCCTCTCTATTCGCCAGCCATTTCTCTTTTCCTCCTCTGTCTCCCCCTTTCCCCTGTCTTCACCTTTCCCTCATCCTTCTTCTACTCTGCCTCCCTTCTTTGCTTTCCCTCTCTCTTCTTATCTTCCTGGTTTCTCTCCCTCTATTTCTACCTCTATGCCCCCCTTCTCTTGTATCTAACACCTTCTTCTTACCCCAGAGGGCACAGCAAACATTTGAGTACTGCTTGCTGTTGATATCGCTCTGTATAAATAAAATGCTGATTGGCCAGTAGCCAGGCAGGAAGTATAGGCAGGACAAGCAGAGAAGAGAATTCTGGGAACAGGAAGGCTGAATCAGAGAGACACTGCCAGCTGCTGCCATGACAAGCGAGATGTAAAGTACTGGTAAGCCACTAGCCACGTGGAAACTTATAGACTAATAGAAATGGGTTAATTTAAGATATAAGAACAGCTAGCAAGAAGCCTGCCATCGCCATACAGTTTGTAAGCAATATAAGTCTCTGTGTGTTTACTCGGTTAGGTCTGAGTGGCTGCAGGACTGGTGGGTGAGAGAGATTAGTCCTGACAGGACCAGGAAAATTCCAGCTACAACTGCTAATGTTTTCTCACAGCTTTTTTGTGTCTTGTATTTCACGTTTAGATTTCCCATACGTCGAGAGGTTGTTTTTATTCAGGGTGAGTGAAACATGTTTAATTACATGCAAGTATCTAGTTTTGCCAGTACCATCTTTTGAAGGCTCTATCTTTTCTCTGATATGTGTTTCTGGCATCTTTTCTAATATTAGATGGCTGTAGTTACATGTTGTCATGTCATTGTCTTGGATATTGTTCCTTCAGTCTGTATGTCTGAGTTTGTGCCAGTATCATAGTGCTTTGATTACTTAAGGGTCTGTAATATATCTTCAAGTCTGGAATGCTATCAGAATTGTTTTGGTGAAGTAGTCTTTTGTGCTTCCATATAAATTTCAGTCCGTCAGTCTTTCTTTGTCTTATATTTTTCCCTATTTCTGTAAAGGATGAGGTAGGACTTTTAATTGGGATTGCACTGACTCCAATCATGATCATTGAATAGTCTTTTTAACACTATTGATTCTACTGATCCAAAGGCATGGTATTTCTTTCCATTTCCTGGTGTCTTTTTCTATATCTTTCTTTATAGATCTAAAGTTTTCATTATAGAGCTCTTCATTAGTAGCATCTAGTTTGTGGGGTACATCCAAGAGTGATGGCACTAATGCTTTTTGTTGTTGTTTGTGATTGGTTCTGTTGTGTGTATATTATTTGTGTTTGCATGCCTACCTGTTTTTCTTTCCTGTCTGTTTGTCTGACTGTCTGTGACCTTACTAACCAATAAACCCTAGGAAGATATATATATATATATATATATATATATATATATAGAGAGAGAGAGAGAGAGAGAGAGAGAGAGAGAGATTATATATATATATGTATATATATATATCTTGAGATTATATATATATATATATATATAAACAAAAAATGTTTAAGCACCAAGCTCTAGAAAAAGAAGGCAATGTGCCCTTTGCATATTCTTGATAAATGGGTATCAGATCACAGTGAGCTCTAGCATTTACATATCTCTGTGTGTAACTACATAGATTTGGCCTGCAGAGGAAGTGAAAGAGAAAACAGAGGAGGAGACTTCAGTATGACAGGGTCACTTCTAGGGTCTTAAAGCATGCTAGACCAGCATTATATTCTTGAACATGCGTCTTTTTTTTTTCCAATCAAAACTGTGACCCCACTCTTCATTGTTTTTCCCCTCCAGTCTCTGGTACAACTTCTAAGTATTATGAATGGATGATGCACATCAAACTTCTAATACATCTGCTTTCACCTCTCATTTTCTGGCCACATACAGTGGTGCCTGCAAGTGCCATTATCTCTCATTCAAATCTGAGATAATAAAATTACACATAAAAGGACACATTTGTCCATATATTATAATGTGTGCAGTTGATGAGCCATAAAAAGTTTAAAAAGACCCACATTTCCATTTAAGGAGTTCCAGGTCTGGTCATCAAACAAAATTCTCAGGGATACCTCTGTAGCCCTAAGTTTCTTGGATCCTGCCCACCCACCATGTTCTTGACAAATCTCTTTCACCTGCAGTCCTGCAGAATCTCAAACCCAAGCAAACACACAGAGGCTTATATTATTTACAAACTGTATGGCCTATGGCAGGCTTCTTGCTGGCCAGCTCTTATAACTTAACCCGTTTCTATTTATCTCTAAGTTGCCATGTAGACATGGCACATCTTGCTTCTCCTGGCAGCGCTGGCATCCCTCTAGACTCTGCCTTTCTCCTTCCTTTCTCTCTCCTTGTATTTCCAACTTGCCTCTAAGCTGCCTTGCCATAGGTCAAAGCAGCTTATTTATTAACCAATGGGAACAACATATATTCTTAGCATACAGAAAGCTATCCCCCAGTATACCTCCCTAGTATTTATTAGAGAAGAAAGCCATGGATGGAGAAACACACACACAGACAGACAGACAGACAGTCAGACAGACAGACAAAAACAGGCACACACACACACACACACACACACACACACACACACACACACACGGGGGGGGGAGGGGGGACAGAACCCAAAACCAACTAAAAAAAGGAGGCTATTCCAATCACTCCTTCATGTTTACCTTAAACTTACAAAAAACAATTTATTGCTGAAGACATAAAGCACTTTGTTGGCAGAATTGGAGAAAAACATGTTATGGTGATATAAAATGTTGCTTTTATGGTGTTCAAAATGCTATCTTAGTTGAACTCAATTTATAACATTTTTTTGGTTATACCAGATGCCCCTCCTTTAGCCTGGGCACACATGGTAAAGGTGGTGGTCAGAAAGGAAGTATCTATTAGCACATCTACCATTCTATAAACTGCAATAAGAGCACAGACACCAGGGCCCAATCAGAATAGAAGGAAAAGAAAGATTGTTCTGAGGTGAGAAGCATCCTCAGCCCTCATCTTGGCAGAAAGAAAAATCTGGAGAAACAGGCAATATGACCTAACAGGAGAAACAATACCTAACTTTGAACCATTTTGGTAGATCCCTAACTAGTGATTTAACAATTTTGCATCTAATACCTTGTAATAAAGCATATCCAGTTAATGAATACTGAATCTGTAACTGTCTAAACTCTTAAATGTCTTTAGTTGTGTCACCAGAACATAAATTCTGGACAAAATCAGATCACATGGTATAACTTAAAATTAGAATGTTTGGGTGACTACCTGGTACTGTATGACTATTCCTGGTACCCTTCATCAGTCTTTGACTATAGTGTACTTGTTTGTTTCAGGGCCCCACACCAGTTATACTTCAACTTTTTTTGGAGACATGAAAATCAGAACTGATGAAAATGAGTGACAATAAATATAATGTAACACTAATTTTCAAACAACCTGTGTCCCCAGTGAAAGAAGAGGGGCAAGAGACTCCAACACCCATACACTCAAGGGGAAAAGATGACCAAGGAAAAGCAGCCAGTGAATCCAAAAGCATTCTGTGTGGCAGGTTTGGGGGAAATGTGATTTTGTTATAAAGGCCTACTATATATTACTAGGTGCACTGACATGCAAACACTGATAAGACTTTTGGAGGAAAACATGTATTTATTCGTAATAGTGAGGAAAGCCATCAGGAACTTGGCTGGTCTGCCCTCTCCTGGTCCTAGGTATTTGTTCAGGTGCTGTAGCTTTCCTTAGTTTACTCTGTCTGCATGATACTATAAGCTTAAATTTTGTGTTGGCCCCATCTGTCTGTGAGGTGGTTGTATACATGAAACCCAAAAGAATAGGTCAGGCTTCAACCTCTTTCAAGCAGCTGAAACTGGAAGTAAATACATGAAGAGTGAGAAAGCAGTCCAAGTGTTAATACAAATTTATATATGCATTCAAGTGCTGATATAGACTCAGGTATAGGTTTGAAAATTCAGTTTTAGCAGTATGGAATTGTATTAAAGACTCAAACAGTGACTAGCAAACTTTTGGCAATTAATTTATGTACAAGAAGAACCTAGAAACTTTAGAGGAAAAAATTCAAAAAACATCCCCATCACTTGTTCTTAAGTTTTTCTGTGCTTTTGTATTGTGAATCCAGGATTGTGAAATATACCCATCAACCACCATTAATCATTCTTTCAGCTCCTATACAAGCACCACCTACTCCAGATGGAAGAACGGAGTGAATGACTGGTCCCCCAGTTAAACTGCCCCAATCTCCAGGCCCCAAGCCCCAGGGTATATCCTGTGCCCCTCCCCCTCCCATTTTAGCCCCAGCAAGGCAGCTGGGCCTTGCTCCCAACTCTAGTGGATCTCTGCTGCACAAGAGTAATCCCCAGCAGCCAGCCAACAACAGGTGAGAGACCTGTGGGCAGGCAGCACCACCCCCACAACCACTAGACTCTATAACCTCTACAACTCACTCTGCAACATCAGCAGCCCCTATACAAGCATGACCTACTCCAGATGGAAGAACAGCAGCCTCTATAGGCACCAGCACCACCTATACCAGTTGGAAGAATAGGCAAGGCACAACCTATAACCAGTTGAAAGAACAGACTCCATAGGCACAAGTAAAGCCCACACAAATGGGAAGAACTGTAGGTTATGCTGCATTTATGCACCCAAAGCCCCATAAACCTCAGCTGAGCCAACCCTACTGGACCTGAGGGCCAGCCAACCATCAGAACTTTTGACCATTTGGGCAAAAAGACAATAAAAGAAACAGACAATAAAGGGACAAAAGACCCACCCAACAAAGACATTATAAGAATCAACACCTGTATCTCTAATTATCCCAAACCTAGATAGGTAAATGGCAGTGTAAGAATACATGCAACAACATAAAGGACAATATGGTACCACCCAAACCCAGTGGTCTCACAACAGCAAAACTTGAACATCCCAATGCAGATGAAGCAAAAGAAAACAACCTTAAAAATAACTTTCTGATGACAATGGAGGCCCTTAAAGAAGAAATGAATGATTCCCTTTAAGAAATAGAGGAAAAGACAAACAAAAAATTGGAAGAAATCAATAAATCCCTTAAAGCCAAAAAAAAAAAAAAAAACAATTGAAGGAAACAGTTCAAGATTTGAAAATTGAAATAGAGACAATAAAGAAAACACAAACCCAAGGAATTCTGGAAATAGAAAATCTGAGTAAATGAACACGAATTCCAGATGCAAGCATCAACAACAGAGTACAAGAGATGGAAGAAAGAATCTCAGGCATTGAAGGTACAATAGAGGAAATAGAGTATCGATCCAAGAAAATGTTAAATACAAAAAACTCAACACAAAACTTCAGGGAAATCTGATACATCATGAAAGGCCAAGCCTAAGAATAATAGGGATAGAAAAAGGAGAAGAATTCCAGCTCAAAAGCACAGAAAAATATATACAACAAAGTCATAGAAAAAAAAGAACTTCCCCAACCTAAAGAAGAAAATGCCTATGAAAGTACAAGAAGCTTATAGAACACCAAATAGACTGGACATGCACACACACACACAAAAAGTTCCCCTCACCACATAATAATCAAAAACTAAATATACAGAATAAAGAAAATATTAATAGCTTCAAAGGAAAAAAGCCAAGTAACATATAAAGGCAGAGCTATCAGAATTACACCTGACTTCTCAGTGGAAACTCTGAAAGCCAGAAGGTCCTAGACAGATGCTCCACAGACACTAAGAGACCATGGATGCCAGCCCAGGCTATCATATCCAGCAAAACTTTCAATCACCATAGATGGAAAAAAAAGATATTCCACAACAAAACTAGATTTAAACAATACCTATCTACAAATCCAGCCCTACAGAAAGTACTAGAGGGAAATTCCAACCCAAGAAAGTTAGGTGCACCCATGAAAACACAGGTAATATATAACCATACAAAACCCAAAAGAGGAAAGCATACCACTACCACCACCACCACCACCACCACCACTAAAATGTAAAAAATAACAGGAATTAACAATCACTGGTCATTAATATCTCTTAATATCAATGGACTCAATTCACCATAAAAAGACACAGGCTAACAGAATAGATACAAAAACAGGATCCATCCTTCTGCTGCATACAAGAAACACACCTCAGCTTCAAAGACAGACACTACCTCAGAGTAAAGGGTTAGGAAAGGTTTTCCAGTCAAATGGACATAAGAAGCAAACTAATGTAGCTATATTAATATAAAACAAAATAGACTTCAAACTAAAATTAATGACGAGATGAAGAAGAACATTTCATATTCATCACAGAAAAAATCCATCAAGATGAAGTCTCAATTCTGAACATTTATGTCCCAAATACAAGGGCACCCACATTTGTAAAAGAAACATTACTAAAGCTTAAATCACACATCAAACCCCACACATTAATAGTGGGAGACTTCATCATCCCACTCTCAAAAAATAGACAGGTCTGTCAGACAGAAACTTAACAGAGAAATAAGGGAACAAACAGATGTTATAACATAAATGGACTTAACAGATATCTACAGAACATTTTACTCAAACACAAAAGAATATACCTTCTTCTCAGCACCCCATTGAACCTTCTCTAAAATTAACTCTATACTTGGTAACAAAGCAAATCTCAACAGATACAAAAAAATTGGAATAACACCCTGTATCTTATCAGATAACCATGGGTTAAAGTTAGAATTCAACAACAACACAAACTACAGAAAGCCTACAAACTCACAGAAACTGAACAACTCTGAACTCAATTACCACTGGATCAAAGAAGAAATAAAGAAAGAAATTAAAGACTTACCAAAATTCAATGAAAATGAATACACAACATACCCAAACTTATGGAACACAATGAAAGCAGTGCTAAGAGGAAAGTTTATATCACTAAATGCTCACATAAAGAATTGGAGAAATCTCACACTAGTGACTTAACAGCACACTTGAAAGCTCTAGAACAAAAAGAAGCAAACACACCCAGGAGGAGTAAATGGCAGGAAATAATCAAACTCAAGGCTGATATCAATAAAATAGAAACAAAGAGAACAATATAAAGAATCAATGAAACAAAGAGTTGATTCTTTGAGAAAATCAACAAAATAGACAAACCCTTATCCAAACTAACAGAAAGGCAAAGAAAGAATATCCAAATTAACACAATCACAAACAAAAAGGGGGACATAACAACAGACACTGAGGAAATCCAGAGAGTCATCAGGTTATACTTCAAAAACATGTACTCCACAAAATTGGAAAACTAAAAGAAAAAGGCAATTTTTTTGATAGGTACCACATAACAAAATTAAATCAAGACCAGATAAACAATTTAAATAGATCTATAACCCCTAAGGAAATAGAAGCAGTCATTAAACGTCTCTCAATAAAAAAAAATAAAAAATAAAAAAAAGCCCAGGGAGAGATGGTTTCAGTGCAAAATTCTACCAGAATTTCAAAGAGCTAATACAAAATACTCTTTAAGTTGTTCCACACAATAGAAACAAAAGGAACTTTGCCAAACTCTTTTTATAAGGCTACAGTTACCCTGATACGAAAACCACACAAAGATGCAACAAAGAAAGAAAATTACAACCAATTTCCTGCATGAACATTGATGCAAAAATACTCAATAAAATACTGGCAAACTGAATCCAAGAAGAAATTTTAAAAAATAATAATCATCCACCGTTACCAAATAGGCTCCATCTCAGAGATACAGGGATGGTTCAGCATATGAAAATCTGTCAATGTAATCCATAATATAAACAAACAGAAAGAAAAAACACATAATCATCTCAATAGATGCTGAAAAAGGCTTTGTCAAAATCCAACACCCCTTCACAGTGAAGGTCTTAAAGAGTTCAGGGATACAATGGACATACCTAAACATAATAAAAGCAATATACAGCAAACCAACAGCCAACATCAAATTAAATGGAAGTAATTTCTCTAAAATCAGGAACAAGACAAGACTTCCCATTCTCCCTATATCAATTCAATATAGTACTTGAAGTTCTAGCTAGAGCAATAAGACAACAAAAGTAGATCAAGGACATACAAATTGGAAAGGAGAAAGTCAAACTTTTGCTATTTGCAGATAATATGGTAGTATACAAGAGTGACCCTAAAAATTCTACAAGAGAACTCTTAAAATGATTAACAATTTCAGTAATGTGGCTGGATACAAGATTAACTCAAAAAAATTAGTAGTCCTTCTATATACAAATCATAAACATTTCTGAGAAAGAAATCAGAGAAACAATACCCTTTTCAATAGGCACAAATACTGTAAAGTATCTTGGGATAACTCTAACCAAACAAGTGAAAGACCAGTATGATGAGGACTTTAAGTATGTATAGAAAGAAATTGAAGAAGATATCAGAAAATGGAAAGGTCTCCCATGCTCATGGATAGGTAGGATTAACATAGTAAATAAAAATGGTAATCTTACCAAAAGCAATCTACAGATTCAATGCAATTCCCATCAAAATCCCAATACAGTTCTTCACAGACCTTGAAAGAACAATACTCAGCTTCATATGGAAAAGCAAAAAACCCAGGATAGCTAAAACAATCCTGTACAATAAAGGAACTTCTGGAGGCATCACTATTCCTGACTTCAAGCTCCACTATAGAGCTATAATAACAAAGAAATCTTAGTATTTGCATAAAAGCAGACACATGGATCAATGGAATCAAATCAAAGACCCTAACATTAATCCACACACCTATGAACATCTGACTTTTGACAAAGAAGCCAAAATTATGCAATGGAAAAAAAAAGAAAGAATCTTCAACAAATAATGCTGGCATAACTGGATTAGGCATGTAGAAGAAGGCAAATAGACCATATCTATCACCATGCACAAAACTCAAGTCCAAGTGGATCAAAGACCTCAATATAAATCCAGTTACACTGAATCTGATAGAAGAGAAAGTGGGAAGTAGCCTTGAATACACTGGCACAGGAGAAAACTTCCTGAACATAACACCAGCAGTACAGACCCTGAGAGCAACAATTAATCAATGGGACCTTATGAAACTGAAAAGCTTCTATAAGGCAAAGGACATGGTCAATAAGACAAAGTAGCAGCCTACAGAATGGGAAAAGATCTTCACCAATCCCACATCTGACAGAGGGTTGATCTCCAAAATATATAAAGAACTCAAGAAACTAGACCTCAAAATACCAAATAATCCAATTTTAACATGACGTACAGATGTAAACAGGGAATTCTTAACAGTAGAATCTCAAAAGGCCAAAAGACATTTAAGGAACTACTCAATGTCCTTAGTCATCAGGAAAATGCAAATCAAAACAACTCTGAGATACCATCAGATTGGCTAAGATCAAAAACATTGATGACAGCTTATGTTGGAGAGGATGTGGAGTAAAGGGAACACCCTTCCACTGCTGATGGGAGTGTGAACTTTGGAAATCAATATGGTGGTTTCTCAGAAAATTGGAAATCAATCTACCTCAAGACCCAGCAATACCATTCTTAGGCATATCCCCCAAAAGATGCTTGATCATTCCACAAGGACTCTTGCTTAACTATGTACATAGCAGCATTGTTCATAATAAGCCAGAATATGGAAACAACCTAGATGCCCCTCAACTGAAGAATGGAGAAGGAAAATATGGTATATTTATACAATGGAGTATTATATTACTCTGCTGTTAAAAAAAATGACATCATGAAATTTGTGGGCAAATGGATGGAACGAAAAATCATTCTAAATGAGGTGACCCAGACTCAGAAAGAAAACATGGTATGTACTCACTTATAAGTGCATATTAGGAGTAAAGTATAGGATAACCAACCTATAATCCATTGCCCCAGAAAGGCATTGATAACAACCAGGGCCCAAAAAGGGATGCATGGGTTTCCCAGGGGAGGGGAAACAGAGATCTCCTGGGTAAACTGGGGCCAGGGAATGGGATGAAGAAATGGGAACTTGAGAATCAGTTTGGGTGGGCTGGGTGCAAGAAGTGGGTTTGGAGAGGGATGGAGGGGAAGAGTAACTAAAAGACATCTTGATGCAAGGGCCATTTCAGAGTCAGGGAGAAACCTAGTGCCAGAGAAACCCTCAGAAATCCACAAAGATGACCTCAAGTAAGACTCCTAGCAATAGTGGAGAGGGTGCCATCTACTCTAATCAAATTGGTGACTACCCTAATTGTCATCAGAGATGCTCTATCCAGTAACTGATGGAAGTAGATGCAGAGATTCACAGCGAAGCACTTGGCTGAGCTCTGGGAGTTTTGCTGAAGAAAAGGAGGAAGGATTATATGAGCCAGGGGGATCATGATGGGGAACAATGCAGGGGTGAGGGGTGGAAATGGAGGGACTTGGCGATGAGTGGGATTAGGGTGCATGATGTGAAATTCCCAAAGAATCAATAAAGAATTGTGTTTTATATACATATATATATGATCATATATATATATATATATTTAAAGGAACATTTGCCAGTGATTGGATAATAGGAAACACCCTCACAACTACAAAAACTAAAATGTGAGCATTTACATTTATCTAATGTAAAACAAAACAATAGGAGTTGGAAAGATGGCTTAGAGGTTAAGACGACTTGCCATTTCGGAGGACCTGTTTTTGATTCCTAGCACCCACATGACAGCTTATAGTTGTCTGTAACTCTAGTACCAGGGTATTCAACACCCGTCTCTGGTCTCTGAGGGCACAAAGAATGTACATTGTGCACAGAAATACATGTAGGCAAAACACCCATACAAGTAAAATTAAACTGGGCCATCATAATGTGAATTGTGGCACCGTATTGTCCATTTGCCATCATAGTGTTGCTTTGGGCAGTCACATTGTACCATTACATCATCACAGCAATCAAATGTGACATCATATGACTCATTACTGTGCTACAAAGGTAAATTGAGATAATTTAAGGCTCCATTGTGCCATCATGTGGAATTGTTATAACATAGGGCTCTTGTGACATCACAATGCCTCGCAGACACCAGAATGTCCACTATGACAGTACAGTGCTCCATAGTATGCCACGGTAGATCACCATTTTGCCATCAAAATACTCCACTGTGACCTCACAACACTGAATTGTGACATCATAATGCTCCTGAATTATCATATTATAGGCTCAACTGAACTAATCACCATTTTGCTATCACAATGCTGAATTTTGACATCACAGTTTTCCACTGAGTCAACACATTGCCCCCTCATGTCATCACCATGAGATTATGGCACCACAATGCTGAATTATGCCCCTGCAATGATGAATTGTGACATTACAGAAAATACCATTGTGACAACAAACTGAATTGTGACATCATAAAGCACTATTATTACAGAGCAAAACTGCACTGGAACATTTGATGTTTCCTTGTGATATCACACTCCTCCAATCCTCTATCATATTGCTTGATTGTGATACCATGAAGTAAATTTAGATGATTTGGTGCTGGGCATGGTGATGCACATCTGTAATCTTCAGGAAGCTGAGGTAAGAGGATAGAGAGTTTTGAGGCCAGCCAGGGATACATAGCAGAATCTGTTTCTAAACAAAAAAGGGAAAATGGGCTGGAGATTAGCTTGGCAGTGTGTTTGTTCACCCTGCATGTTTAAATCCATGGGGTTTATCCACTATAGTACAAAAATTGGTCATTGTGGTGGTTTGATAAAAATGGCCCCCATAGGCTCATAGGTAGTGGCATTATTTTAAAGGATTAGGACATGTGGCCTTGTTACAGCAGGTGTGGCATTACTGAAGGAAGTGTGTCACTTGGGGTAGGCTTTGAGGTTTCAGAAGTTAAAGCCAGGCCCAGTGGCTTTTACTCTATCTTCCTACTGCCTGCCAATCTGGATGTAGAACTCTTCAGCACTATGTCTGCCTACAAATCACCATACTTCTCACCATGATGATAGTAGATAAACTTCTGAACTGTAAGCTAGCCCCAACCAAATGTTTTCCTTTATAAGAGTTGCCATGGTCATGATGTCTCTTCATAGCAATAGAAACCCTAACTATTAAGACAGTCGTGGTAGAGGCAGGAGGGCTCAAAGTTCAAGGTCATGGTAGCTATACAGTGAGTTAAGTCTGGTCTGGCATATAGGAGACTTTATCAAAAGGATGTTGCTGGAGTTCAAAAAATTCAAAGCCAACCAAGTATCATACGGGATCCAGACGCCCTGTGTATTTCACATGCTTATGTGGCTTACTCTTTTGATATTACTTTAGTCTCTCTTTTTTATTAGATTTTTTGTTTATTTTACATACCAACCACATTTTACTCTCCCTTCTCTCCTCCTGTTTCCTCCCCACCACCTCCTTTCTACCCCCCCCCCAATCTACTCTTCAGAAAGGGTAAGGCCTCCCATGGGAGTCAACAAAGCATGGCATATCAAGTTGATACAGGACTAAGCTCTTCCCTTGTGTATCAAGGCTGAGCAAGGCATCTTACCATAGGGAATAAGTTCCAAAAAGCTAGCTCATGCACCAGGGATAGATCCTGGTTCCACTGCTAGGGGCCTCACAAACAGACCAAGCTACACAGCTGTCACCCACAGACAGGGGGCCTAGGTCAGCCACATGCAGGCTCCCTAGCTGTTGGTCAGGTCTGTCAGGTCCCACAAGCTCAGGTCAGCTGTCTCTGTGGGTTTCCCCCATCATGATCGTGAACCCCCCCTTGCTCATATAATCCATCCTCCCTCTCTTCATCTGAATTCTCAGAGCTCAGCCCAGTGCCTGGTTGTAGACTTCCACTTCCATCAGTCACTGGATGAAGATTCTATGATGACAATTAGGGTAGTCACCAATATGACCATAGGAGAAGGCCAGTTTAAGAGCCCTCTTCACTTCTGCCAGGAGTCCTAGCTGGGGTCATCCCTGTGGACCCCCTGGAGCCTCCCCAGCACCAGACCTCTCCCCAACCACATACTGGCCCCTTCTATCAAGATATCTCCTTCCTCAGTCTCCTTCTCTGTCCCTCCCCCAACTCAACCATCTTGATTCCTCATGTTCCCATCCACCTCTTCCTTCTCCTTGCCTCAGTTTACCCAAGAGATCTCATCTATTTCCCCTTCCCAGAGCAAGCCATTCATTCCTCATAGTTTCCTCCTTGTTACCTAGTTTCTCTAGAGCTGTAGATTGTAGCCTGGTTATCCTTTGCTTTACATCTACTATCCATTTATATGAGTACATACCATGTTTGTCTTTCTGGGTCTGGGTTACCTCACTCAAGATGACTTTTTTCTAGTTCCATCCATTTGCCTGCAAATTTCATGATGTCATTGTAAACTACAAGGACACTTGCTCAACTATGTTCACAGCAGCATTATTCATAATAGCCAGAACCTGGAAACAACATAGATGCCCCTCAACTGAAGAATGGATGAAGAAAATTATTTTATTTTATTATTTTTAAACTATTTAAATTTTTTCTATGACTGTCTATACCCATTTACTTTTCTTTCTTCAGCATCTGAGCACATTTTCAAGCACATTGTACCTGTTAGCATTTTTGGTTGATTTTGTTGTTGTTGTTGTTGTTGTTGTTGTCACTGTTTTTATTGGTCTGGATCTGGCTTTTTGCACACCTGCAGCATTTCTCTGATCATGTGGGCCGAGCTTAACCTGCTAGGCTACCCATCTCACAGCTCCACTTAGCACATGTCACTGGTAGCTGGCTCCACCTGCTTTGGGTCCACAAACAGCAGTGGGAACCATGCCTAACCACCCCAGCCATGCCTAACCATCCAGCTCTGGGAAGTTGTTGTATCCATGCTGTGGCAGGCATTTTTATCTATTCTCCTACCTGAGTAGCACACCTACCCCCAGAGACTGCAGTTGCCAGGAAGTTGCATTCAACTCTGTGTTCAAAACTTCTTTTCAGCTTTCTTGGGCCCTATGTGGACATATCTGACCAGACGTTGGGCACCAAATATTGTTTTTCCATCAGCACAGAAGCTGTGTCTTAATCTACTGCTGTTTCAGGCAGGAATTGTGGCTCTGCAGTTACTGACCTGCTTCTCTGGCAGTGGCCCTGCTTCTCAGACCAAATGGCAGGAATTCCATTTCCACAGGCACCAGCTCTGTTGCTGCCACCAAATATAGCTTTTAATTAAATCTCTATCATTCTATTTTTCAATAAGACTCAGGAGTCAGAGGTTGGGGTGAAAACCTGCTATCTCAGAGAGGTTGAGTAGCAGCTAGGTGACCTTCTTTCTCTCTTTGCTAGTGTCTCTGAAAGAGAGCATCCTTCTGCTCTGCCAATACAAAAGAAATCACAAAGTCCCTCCCTACTACTTCCTGTGCATGTCTCTATTGTCTTCCAGACACCCTCTGTCTCTCCATGATTACTTTTTGTCAACTAGTTGCTAACTCAGTCTCCTGACCCAAGGTTGATTTTATTTAATTAGCACAATGAAAACTTTGGGTTCACAGTGTGATTGAATATCCCGCAATACTATGAAGTGCTTTGAATTCTTGGGCTTCCATTTAACCACTCATGTTCTTATATGATAGGAAATATGTGATAATAATTTGTAGTGTTTTAGACCAATTAATGTTTGTGTATGTCTGATACTACTGGGAGCACTTTAAGTATATTAACTGCTTATTTTCTCTGTCTATCTCTGTCTGTCTGTCTGTCTCTCTCTCTCTCTCTCTCTCTCTCTCTCTCTCGTGTGTGTGTGTGTGTGTGTGTGTGTGTGTGTGTGTGTGTGTGTGTGTGTGAGAGAGAGAGAGAGAGAGAGAGAGAGAGAGAGAGAGAGAAAGAGAGAGAGAGGTAGCCCTAATCTTAAAAGTTCTTATTAATAAAAACAAACCCAGAGCCAGGTATTGGGGTGAATACTGGGAGATCAGAGAAGCAGAACAAGCAACAGCTACCTCACCTTGCCAACTCTTCAGCTGATCCTGTTTCCTCAGACTGGATGCCTCTGAGTCCTCATCCAGAATGAATCACAGCTGAACTGTTGCTAGAAGTCTAAAAGCTTAACCAGCTCTACTTCCTGGTCCTTGCTCCTTAAATACCTTTCTGCCATCACTTCCTGGAATTAAAGGCATGAGTCACCATGTTTGGCTGTTTCCAGTGTGGCTTTGAACTCACAGATATCCAAATGGATCTCTGCCTTCAGAATGCAAGGTTTAAAGGCATGTGTACCACCATTTTCTGGCCTCTGTATCTAGTGGCTGTTCTGTTCTCTGACCCCAGATAAGTTTATTAGGGTGCACAATATTTTGGGGAACACAATATCACCACAGAGAGAGACACAAAGAGAGAGGGAGGGAGAGAGAGAGAGAGAGAGAGAGAGAGAGAGAGAGAGAGAGAGAGAACAACTTTCAGAAAATGATTCATTCCTTCCTAAGTCGTGCTGTGGGATGGTCTATATGTCAAATTGCTCTGATTGGTCAATAAATAAAACACTGATTGGCCAGTGGCCAGGCAGGAAGTAGGCGGGACAAGGAGAGAGGAAAATTCTGGGAAGTGGAAGGCTGAGGCAGGAAGTCACTGCCAGTGGCCGCCATGACAAACAGCATGTGAAGATGCCAGTAAGCCACGAGCCACATGGCAAGGTATAGATTTATGGAAATGGATTAATTTAAGCTATAAGAACAGTTAGGAAGAAGCCTGCCATGGCCATACAGTTTGTAAGCAATATAAGTTTATGTGTTTACTTGGTTGGGTCTGAGTGGCTGTGGGACTGGCGGGTGCCAAAGATTTGTCCTGACTGTAGACAAGGCAGGAAAACTCTAGCTACAGTTCTTGTTTCTGTTGTGTTGTGTATGTACTCCATGCTAACTAGCCCACAAGCTTCTAAGTTAGACTCTCCTTTCTCTGCCTCCCATTTCACTGTGTGAGTGCTTGGATTGCAGCTGCACACTACTGCATACAGCTTTCTACATAGCTTCTAGGGACAAGGGGGTGTTGAACTCAGCTCTTGAGCCTTGTAAGATGAATGCTTTTCCCTGTTGAGTCATCTCTCCAGCCCTCAATATTATTATTTTTTGAGACAGGATTTCTTGCTGAGCTTTGAACTCAGCATTTCAGCCAGAATGTCAGGCCAGTGACTCCCAAGAAACTACCTGCCTTGACTCCGAGTTGGGTTTTCAACCATTTGCAGTCATTCCTCCTTATTTATGTAAGTGCTGTTGGCCATGTTAGTGAGGCAAGTACTCTACCTATTGAACCATTTGCCCAGCTCCACATTAACTGATTTAAAGAGAATAACTCTAGACAGATGTTCCTATTCTCATCCAAAATAAGGGGTAATTTGAGCCCAAGAGTGTTGATAACTTGTCAGCAACACAGTGTAGTTAAACCGATTCAAACCCTTGGTTCCTTTCAATGGGATGAGCATTAGTGCTATATTATCTTTAGCAATAGAAAGTAAAATCACAAAGTCCTTGTGTGGGGACCAAAATTGGGCCCCATAACTACTGTGGCAGTTACCCTGTAAGGAAGCCAAGATTCTCTATTTAGTTTCTGTGCTAACTAGTATTTATGTCAACTTGAAATACATAAAACTAAAGTCTATCAGACAAGAGGAACCCTCCATTAGCCAGGCTTGCAGGGACTTTTCTTATTTAGTGATTGATGTGGGAGGGCCCAGCCCCTCTCCTGGGCTCCTGGTCCTAAGAAAGCAGGCTTAAGAAGCCAGTAAGCAGCACTCGCCCATAGCCTCTGCATCAGCTCCTGCCTCCAGGTTCCTGCCATGCCTGCCTTCTATGATAGAATATAATATGTAATTGTAAGCAAAATAAATCCTTTTTCCCCCAAGTTGCTTTTGGTCCTGGTGTTTGTTTCCTCACAGGAATAGCAATCCTAAAAGAAAAGAAAAAAAAAACAAAAAACAAAAAACAAAAAACAAAAAAAAAAACAAAAAAAAAACAGGGTCTCAAGATAACAGCAATGTGCCACTAGGTGGCAATAGAGCCTAAGAAATGTAATCTGCTTTGACAAATTGATAAAAGTGCAAAATTATTAAAGGATCTACTATACACTGATGTTAATTTTTTTGTTTACAGAAGTTCTCTTGTATCCCAAGAAAGCCCCAAATTTTCTGTATAGCTGATGATGACCTTCAATTTCTCATCTTCCTGATTCTACTTCCTGAGTGCTGGGCTAGCAGGTGTGTAGTACCTCCACGCTGGTTTTGCAGTGTTCAGGATGGAACCAAGGGCTTTGTGCATGCCAGACAGGTACTCTACAAAGTGAGCCAGATTCACAGGTTGCCAACCACTAGGTAAAACTAAAAGTTCATTTGGAGGACACTGCCTTGCTACTATAATCCCTCTAAATACAGACTTTTATTTTAAGAATAGATTTTTTGGGTGTGTATGAAAGAGAGTCGGGGAGTGGGTGCACACAGAAGGCAGAAAAAGGTGTTGGATTCCCATAAGGCTAGAATTACAGGCAGTTGTGAACCACTGGCAAGAGTACTGGGAGATAAACTTGGGTCCTCTGAAAAAGCAATAAGGGTTCTTAACTAGTGAGCCATCTCTCCAGCTCCTAAACACAGTGTTGAACTCACAATGTACAGAACATTTTGTCTCAGTTTTATTTATGAAACCTTGATTACAAGCACAATGTAATCACTACTTAGAATTATGTCATTTTTCTGCTTCACTTAGTAATCTCAACAAATTCTTTCTTTGTATTTTTTGTTTATTTGTTTTTCTTTCTGGGGCTACATGTTAACTCTCCATCACCATTCTGTAATCCAGAATGCTGGGATTACAGGCATGTGACACTACACCCAGCTGGAACTGTTTTTTAAGTTATGTATGCATATGGCATTTCTAGCTTTTTTTTTCCTCTCAAAAACAACTTTTTAATTCCATATGGAAAATTGGAGTTTATTTTAGATCAGGAATTAGAGCACCATTGATCAAATTAAAGTATAATTGAGGCTACAAATGTAGTTCAGCTGCTAGAATACTTGCCTAGCATGCATTAAGCCATGCATTCTCTCCCTGGCAGTACCCATAAAGTGTGATAATGTATGCCTGTAATGTCAGCACTGGAGAGGTGGAAGCAAGAGAAGCAGGAGTTCAATGCCATCCTTAGTTATACACTGAGCTTGAAACCAGCTTGGGATACATAAGAACCCTGCTGAGAGAGAGAGAGAGAGAGAGAGAGAGAGAGAGAGAGAGAGAGAGAGAGAGAGAGAGAGAGAGAATCCAGGGGTAATGGCACATGGTTTTAATCCCAGCACTCAGTAGGCAATGTGAGGTGGATCTGTGTGAGTTTGAGGCTAGCCTGGTCTACATGGAGAATTCCAGACCAACTAGGGCTATATAGTGAGATCTCTGAAAAGGTTGTGGGTAGGCAAGGGGGTAGATGACTTACTGGCTTAGAATATTTGTGACTTGCAAAGACTCTAGATTCAATTCCCAACACCCACATGTTGACTCACAACCATCTGTAACTCCAGTTCCCAGGAACTTGGTGATTTTTTCTGACTTCTGAGGACACTAGGCAGGCAGGGATTCACATACATACATAGCTGCAAGCAAAACATTCATACATGAAATAAATAAAGCCAATTCTTTTAAGGCTTTGCATGTCAACCTGTAAATTTCTCTAGTTTTATAATCACATTGCTCAGCAGGTATCTGGATGCCCGCACTGCTTCTACTGTGCTAACGGAACAACAGGAATTTGTGTCATCAGAGGCCAGATGGTACCAATTCTAGAATTTCACTGGCTATAAACAAAGCTATCAACTCTCTTATGTCCAGAAAAAAGAACTCAAGACATTTGATATTTGCCAAAGGTCATTTCTATTCAAATGTTCGGCCATTAGCCTTGCTATCCTCCAGCCACTTCATTCACAGTTTCTTCTGTGGTCTGGCAATCTAAATGGGCATGCCATTTGGAGCCGATGGTGGTGTGGGGAAGTAGAATCAAAGAGAAACCCCTATCCAACAGCTGGCAAGAGTCTGTAATATTGGGGCAGTGTTACAAAGAGACCAGCGTCGATTTTTTTCTTCTGAAGGAACATGATGTTTTTCCTTCATTTTTGCTTTGATACTTCAGTAAATGATAAGTAATATGAATGATTTTCTATATCTTTGTTTGTTTTTAAGACAAGGTTGTAGCCCAGGCTTGCTTAGAACTCCACCTCACTGGAGTTGTATACAGTTATAGGTCATAGCTGTTCCCTGCTTGTTGCGTGGTGTTGAGGACTTGAACTCAACTCCTCATGCTAACATGACAAGCACTGTACTCACTGAGCCATAGGTACCCAACCCCATGTCACATGTTTTTCAACTGAGTAGGTCTGCAACAATTGCTGGGTTAAGAATGTGAAATCTGCTCCTAACACAGAGTGTTGAAAGTTATAGTGCTATAGCTGAGCTCAGGACCAATGGTTCAGAACACAGAGGCTGCAGGGGGGCCCTGGAACATACTGAAAATCATCTCAACCATCTCAGGAAGCAGGAAACTCACTCTGAGTCTTCTGGCTAGTAAGCATTACAGCCTTGAAACACAGTTTCCAGAAGGAGAGCAAGCACTTTCGGAAGGCTCCAGGAGGATATTTGGTGCAGAGTCCAGCATACTTCTGTCTCCCTAGTCAACGTAGGAGGTGCACTTCCACCCTCCTACACTGTAAACATGTATTGCATAGCTCAGCGTCTCTTAGTCTGGTAAACATTCCACACAGCTGCCTGGTTTTGTTGTTGTTCTATTGTTTTGGGGTGTGTGTGTGTGTGTGTGTGTGTGTGTGTGTGTGTGTGTGTGTGTGTGTTTTCAACAAATCTCTGAACAGGTATACATTACTGAGGAATTCTCACCAAATACCAGGGACCCGTGGGTGCAATGGGTATAGGATTTCACTTACTTGTTCCACCCAGATGCTGCATGTGCCAGGAGGTGAGGGATTTCTTTGGTGTTAAAACAATCAGGTGCCTCCTTGGCCAGATGTTTTAAACAGACTCCAGGACTCTAGTGGCAAAGCTTTTCCTTATTTTCTCTTCCATAATCCATGTTCTTAAGATGGACAAGGTAGAGCATACTTATAATATCAGCAGTCAGGGGGCTGACTATGGTGACATTTTGTTTGTGATCTCACAAATAAAGCTTGCGTGATGATCAGAGGGTGGAGCTAAGCCACTAGTTAGCTGTAGAGGCCAGGCAGTGGTGGCACACACCTTTAATCCCAGCACTTGGGAGATAGAGGCAGACGGATCTCTGTGAGTTCAAGGCCACCTTAGGCTACACAAGATTGATCCAGTCTAAAACAGAAACAGAGTCGAGCAGTGGTGGCACACACCTTGGATGCCAGCACTGCGGATCTCACGTCTTTAATTCCAGCACTAGGCGGGAGGAGAAAGGAAGTGATATGGCACGGTCGAGAGAGGAATATAAGGTGGGAGGAGACAGGAGCTCAGGCAGAGGGTTTGCAAGAGTTAAGGACTGGTGGCTGGCTGCTCTGCGTCTCTGATCTTTCAGCTTTCACCCTGATATCTGACTCCAGGTTTTTATGATTAAGACCAGTTAGAATTCATGCTACAGTTGAAGCTCGAGAATTGCTGCAAATCTGGCACCAGCCCGGGATACACACATACACACATACTGTCTAAAAAAGTAATAATAATACACAGGTTTGAGGAGATGGCTCAGACAGTAAAGCACTTGCCACATACGCATTAAGATCAGAGTTCTGCTTTCCAGAACCCACATAAATACTGAGTAGGTATGATGGCATGCCTGTAATCCCAACAACAGGGTGCAGAGACAGGAGATCTCTAAGTGCAAACCGGCTACCTATAAACTAGCCAGACACATGACCTCTGGGTTCAAATGAGAGACCCTGCCTCAGTATATAAGGTAGGGAGTGACCAAAGAAGGTAATTAATGTCAATTTTTGGCCTCCATATGTATACATGCATAGGTATGCACAGCCACATATATACATGTGCCCCAATACATACATGCACAAGATTCAACAAATAAATTGCTGAGGATGTAATTACGTTGGTGATGTGATTGTCTAGCATGCATGAAGCCGAGGGTTCAGGCCTCAGTACTGCATAAACTGGGAGTGGTGGTGCATGCCTGCAATAACAGCACTTGGAATGTGGGGAAAATGGATCAGGCTATACTTGACTACTGTAAAAGTCGGGGTTCTCCCAAGAAACAAAAGCAATAGAATGGATATATATCACAAAGTGGGGGATGTTAAATTGGCTTACATGATACAGGCTGGGTTGTCTAACAGTGGCACTTCTCACACTGGAAGAGCTGAGAATCCAGTAGCTTCTTGGTCAACAAAAGAAAGCAGCTGTGACAAAAGCCTCTGTGACAGTGACACAGTAGATGAACTCACCAGCTATGCATGAGATCAAGCAGGTCAACAGCAAGAAACTTTCTCTTTTGTTGGTACCAATACCCTGTTTCTTTAGACTTCCAACATATATTGCATCCTACAGGCCGACAGGCCGACAGGCCTCCAGGGACTGGGAGATTGATACTGCTGGGCACCAGCCTTGTTGACCAAGAAGCTGCATAGTGAGTTTGAGACCAGCCTGGGCTACATGAAACCTTGTCTCAAAAAACAAAAACAGGACCCAGAGATAGGGCTCAGCTGTCAAGAGCACTGTCTGCTCTTCCGGTGGACCCTGGTTCAGTTCCTAGCACCCACATGATGCCTCAAAACCCTCTGTAACTGCAGATCCAGAGTATCATTGCCTTCTGCCTTCTGCAGGCACCAGACACAAATGTAGAACACAGACACACATGTAGGAAAACATGCAGACACATACTTAAAAAAAATTTTAAACCAAAACATAAGAAAGAAAGAAAGAAAGAAAGAAAGAAAGAAAGAAAGAAAGAAAGAAAGAAAGAAAGAAAGAAAGAAAGAAAGAAAGAAAGAAAGAAAGAAAGAAACTTAAATGCTACTTTACGTGTGGAATTGCTGCCAGGGGAATCATAACATTGAAAACTGCACACTAAGAATGAAGAGCAGCTATTGCATACTCATCACATATATGGGCCATTGAAACATATATGTAAGTGCTGGGGTATAACTCTGTACTATAGATATATTTCACATGCTAGAGACCCTGGGTCCTGTGCTTCCAATGTGCAGCTACTAGTTTTATTGTTAATGCATGTTTGTCATATAAAAAAACTGGGGCTCAAACATACTATGCAAGTGAACAAGGATAAAGAGCTGGGATATAGGTGCCTTCTGGACTAAAATCCTCCCTTCTGTATAATGCCTGCTACTGTGTCAGGAAGTTAGGGATATAAAAAGAGAGGTACCAACACTAACATATGAGAGGCTGGCACAATAGCTCAGCTGGAAGAGTACTCGGCTTACCTGAGTACCTACATGCAATCCCTGAACCTACAGGGTGGAAGAAGAGGACAAATATACACATAGAGGGATATATATATATATATATGAAGAGAAAGAGCGAGAGAGAGAGAGAGAGAGAGAGAGAGAGAGAGAGAGAGAGAGAGAGAGGTTGAAGTTAATACATGGGAAATAGGCATCCCTTTAATCACATTATTCAAAAGGAGAGGAATGCAGAGCTCTGTGCATTTGAGGCCAACCTGGCTTATTTAATAAGTTCCAGGACATAGAGCTATAGTAATAAAAACAGTTTGGTATTGGCATTAAAAACAGACATGTGGATCAATAGAATTGAATTGAAGACATCACCAGGGAGGCTACTTGGAAAACAGGACCCCAAGAAAGACATGAGAATTGCCCAATGATGGAGAAATGGCTGAGATCTACATGAACAACCTGGACATGAGTGGGAGTAATGAAGGGCGAGGGTCGAGGGAAAGAGAGCCTGTGGGAGCAGGAGATCCCAGCTGGATCAAGAACAGAGAGGGAGAACAAGGAATAGGAGACCATGGTAAATGAAGACCACATGAGAAAAGGAAGAAAAAAAGTGCTAGAGAGGCCCACAGAAATCCACAAAGATACCTTCACAATAGACTGCTGGCAATGGTTGAGAGACAGCCGGAACTGACCTACTCTGATGATGGGATGGCCAAACACCCTAATAGTCGTGCCAGAAACACCATCCAACGACTGAGGAATCTGGATGCAGAGACCTATGGCTAGGCCCCGGGTGGAGCTCTGGTAGTCTAATTAGCGAGAAAGAGGAGGGTTTATATGAGTGAGAATTGTTGAAACAAAGTTTGGATAAAGCACAGGACAAACAACCAAATGAATGGAAACACATGAACTATGAACCAAGGGCTGAGGGGCCCCCAACTGGATCAGGCCCTCTGAATAGGTGAGACAGTTGATTGGCTTGATCTGTTTGGGAGGCATCTAGGCAGTGGTACCAGGTCCTGGGCTCATTGCATGAGTTGGCTGTTTGAAACCTGGGACTTATTGACGCTTGGCTCAATCTGGGAGGAGGGGACTGGACCTGCCTGGACTGAGTCTACCAGGTTGATCTCAGTCCTTGGGGGAGGCTTTGCCCTGGAGGAGGTGGGAATAGGGGGTGGGCTGGGGGGCAGGGGAGGGGGCAGGAGGCGGGAGAACAAGGGAATCTGTGGCTGATATGTAAAACTGAATGGTATTGTAAAATAAAATAAAAGGAAAAAACAGACACGTGGATCAATAGAATCGAATTGAAGACATTGACATTAATCCACACACCGATAAACACCTGATTTTTGACAATGAAGCCAAAATTATACAATTTTAAAAAGAAAGCATCTTCAACAAATGGTGCTGGCATAACTGGATGTGGACATGTCGAAGAATACAAATAAATCCATATCTATCACTATGCACAAAACTTAAATCCAAGTGGATCAAAGACCTTCATATAAATCCAGTTACACTGAACCAGATAGAGCAGAAAGTGGGAAGTAGCCTTGAACACATTAGCACAGCATACCACTTCCTAAATATAACACCAGCAGCACAGACACTGAGATCAACAATTAACAAATGGGACTTCCTGAAATTGAGAAGGTTCTGTAAGGCAAAGGACATGGTCAATAAGACAAAACAGCAGACTGCAGAATGGGAAAAGATCTTCCTCAACCCTACATCTGACAGAGGACTGCACACCAAAATATATAAAGAATTCAAGAAACTAGACATCAAAATATCAAATAATCCAATTAAAAAATGGAATACAGAAATAAACAGAGAATTTTTAACAGAGGAATCTCAAATGGCCTAATGACAAAGAATTGCTCAAAGTCCTTAGCCATCAGGGAAATGCAAATCAAAACAACTCTGAGATAGCATCTTACACTTGTCAGAATGGCTAAGATCAAAAACTCTGAAACAACCTACTCTGGAGAGGATGTGGAGTAAGGGGAACACTCCTCCATTGCTGATGGGAGTGCAAACTTGTACACCACTCTGGAAATCAGTATGGTGGTTTCTCAGAAAACTGGGAATTAATCTACCCCATGATCCAGCAATACTACTTTTGGGTATATAACCAAGGAATGCTCAGTCATACCACAAGGACTCTTGCTCAACAATGTTCATAGCAGTATTATTTGTAATAGCCAGAACCTGGAAACAACCTAGATGCCCCTCAACCGAAAAATGGATAAAGAAAATGTGGTACATATACACAATGGAGTATTACTCAGCTGTAAAAAACAAAAAACAAAAACAATAAATTACTTCATGAAATTTGCAGGCAAATGGAATGGAACTAGAAAAAAACATCCTGGGTGAGGTAACCCAGACCCAGAAAGACAAACACAGTATGTACACACTCATAAGTAGATGTTAGACATAAAGCAAAGGGTAACCAAGCTACAATCCACAACCCCCGAGAAGCTAGGTAACAAGGAGGACCCTAAGAGAGAAATGCAAGGATCCCCCTAGAAAGGGAAAATAGATAAGATCTGAGAAAACTGAGAGCATGCAGGGGAGGTAGAGGGAAGTGGCAAGAGAACATGAGGGAATAGTAGAGTTAGAGGAGGGATAGAGAGGGAGAACAGGGAAAGAGCTATCTTGATAGAGGGAGCCATTATGGGGTTTGGGAGAAACCTGGTACTAGAGAAATTCCCAGGACCCCACAAGGATGACCCCAGCTAAGACTTCAAGCAATAGTGGAGAGGGTCCCTGAATTGGCCTTCCCTTATAATCAAATCTATGACTACCCTAATTGTCATCATCGAACCTTCATCCAGTAACTGATGGAAGAAGATGCAGAGATCCACAGCTAAGCACTGGATGGAGCTCTTGGATTCCAGTCAAAGAGGGGATGACAGATTGTATAAGCGAAGAGGTCAAGATCGTAATGGGGAAACCCTCAAGGACAGCTGACCCAAGCTAGTTAGAGATCACTGACTCTGGACCTCCAGCTTAGGAACCTGCATGGGACCAAACTAGGCCTTCTGAATGTGGGTGCCAGTTGTGTGGCTTGGGCAGTTTGTGGGACCACTAGCTGTGGAACCACGATGTATCCCTACTGCATGAACTTGCTTTTTGGAGCCCATTCCCTGTGGAGGGATATCTTGCTCAGCCCCTATATAGAGGGGAGAGGCTTAGTTTTGCCTCAACTTGATATGCCAGACTTTATTGGCTTCCCATGGGAGGCCTTACCCTCTCTAGAAGTAGATGGGGGGAGGGTCCTCTGCAAAAGCAAGAAGTGCTTTTAACCACTGAGTCATCCATCGCTACAGCTCTTTTCTCTTCTATTTTTTATGATGCAGGATGAGATAGGGTCTCACTATGTAGCCCTGGCTGGCCTAGAACTGACTACATAGATCTTGTAGAGATCTACCTGCCTTAGCTTCCTGAGTTTGGAAAGTAATTGTGTGTGACACCATGTCCATCCCACCCCTAGCTTCCCTTTTTTACTTTCTTAGAAAAATGTTTATCTCTATTTTCTTCTTAGTGAAATGTCTTACCTGTATTTCTATCTCTAACCATGTATCCCTGGTGCAATTCTTTCTCCTGGGTCACAAGAAATTCCAGTAGGTGTCCTTTGGACTCTGATCCATGTCTATCATACCACCCTCTCACACTTAAATGAAGAAATGTCAGTATTTTCATTTTAAATGTGGAACAAAATTGTAAATTTCCTCCCTTAGTATTTTGAATGTACTTATTGTTTTTTTCTTTCATAAAAAAGGCAGCTTTATTGGTATACATCTTACATGAATGAATATTCATTTAGTGTCACAATTTGAAGTGCACTATTGAATGAGTGTTGGCAATGCAAGTGTGGAAGTAATGAGCATTGCAATCAAAATACAGAAAAAGCAGGGGTGGTGGCACGTGCCTTTGTTCCCCAGCCGTCAGAAGGCAAACCTGATCTATATACTGAGATATTTTAGGCCAGCCAGGGCTGTATGGTGAGACCCTGTCTACAAATAATATATATATATATCAAACTGAAAACCAAAATATTTCCATCATTCACAACATTCCCTCAAGCTCTGTTGTGTCCAGTCTCCTCCTTTCTACTAGCAACCACTTATCTCCTTTCTGACTCCACAATATCCCTTGTCCTCTGCCCTCCCCTGTCCCCTGTTCTCACGGGCCTGAAGCTCACTATGTCATCAAACAGCAGCGACTTTCAAACTAAGCCTATGACATCCCCAGCCACAGGTTGTCCAAGTTTACAATAGAAAATAGGGGTTATTTTCTGTAGTTCCACAAGGTGGGTTATGAAAGTGCACCAGTATCTCAGGAGCCCTCAAAACACCAGCAACTGTTTGTATTTACAAGCACAGACTATAACCGCATTAGGTATAATACACACTTTATTTGACTGTAATAAGCTCCAATGTACCTGGACCTTGTACTCTGTGTAGAACGATCATCCCTCCTCACTTTTGGAGGTGCACCTGTAGATCCTATGGATGCTTTCTAAATCTGTAATTCAGAAGTGAGCACTGATGTGTGTGTTATTCCAGTACAAATAGAGGCACTAAGAAAGTAACCTACTGTATGAGTGGATTCAATGAAAGCACACTGCTATCATTCCAGGTTAAGAATTAGTCCTGGGATCTAAGAGCTAAAGGAATGTGGAAAAAAGCTTTAGTAGGAACCAACATAGCCTGGGAAGATTCATCACTTATATTAACTATTCTGTAAATATCAAATACAAGGACATGGAGGGAAAATTAAATAAAAAATTTTTAATCATTCCCTAGAAGCCATCTGAATTATCTTTTGTTGTTTTGATTTTGGTGTGTGTGTGTGTGTGTGTGTGTGTGTGTGTGTGTGTGTGTGTGTGTGTGTGTGTGTGTTTGACAGTGTGTTTGTGTATTTCTATTAAATAAAAAACATGGAGCCAAATATAGGGGTGAAAGCCTTAGATCAGGGAAATAGGGAAAGCCACCAGCCAACCGTACCTCACCAACTCTGCAGCTTCCAAATGCGAGTTACTTCCCATCTACCCATGCCTTTATTGCCTTGCTATTCTGCTCTCTCATTGGCTCTATTAGCCCAGCTACCTCACTTCCTCTTCCTACACAGCTCTGTCACTTTCTGTCTGTACAGACCTTCAGGCCTCTATGGTTGGTACTGGGATTAAAGGCATGTGTCACCATGCTTGGCTCTGTTCCCTAGTGTGGCCATGAACACACAGAGTTAATGCATGCTAAGTGACAGGATTAAGGGTGTGTGTCCTGCCTGACTTCTTTGTTTACTTAAAATGGCTGGCCTTCCTCCCCCTATCTCCAGGCAAGCTTTATTTATTAATGCACAAATAAAATATCACCACATTTCAGCACAAATAAAATATCATCACAACAGGGTCTCATTTTGTAGCCATAACTGGCCTGGAAATAACTATGTAAAATACATTAGGTTGGAACTCGTGTGTGTGTGTGTGTGTGTGTGTGTGTGTTAATAAACACAATTTTAAAATAGTAATAGCAACATTGATGGATCCAGCAAGATGGCTCAGTGGGTAAAGAAGCTTACTGCCAAGGATGATGACTGGAGTTCAGTCCCTAGGAGCTGCATAGTGAAAAGGAAAAAAAAACTGACTCTTACAAGTTGCTCATTGACCACACACATGCACCATGGTAGCTACACCACCACAAGTTAATGAGTAAGTGTAATAAAAATTATTTAAAATTCTTTTAATGGTTTTTGTAGGAAATTTTAAAGGCTCCATTTTCATCCAACCATGCCTTTATAGTTCATCTTTATAGTTCACAATATCAGATGAAAACTCCAACATGCTATTCACATGATAACAACTCCATAATATTCTCTTATAGGAGAGTATACTACAAGTACTCTATAAGCTGACACCCACCTTCAGAATGTTCTCTTATAATAGAGAAGTATACTACATACACTCTATCAATTAGCTCACACAGCACACTCTTGAAAGAAGATGAGGATAGTAGTCCACTCTAGGAGAAGCTTGGTTTTTCTCAACTGTGCTGTTCCAGCTCCATATCCATCTACTGATGCCCACTGCCTCTGGTGCTTCTTGATGCCATAAATGAAGGCCCACTCAACTCCAGTATCAACTAAAGCCCAGGTTTTTTGAACATCAAAAGGGAAAGAAAATCTACAACTCAACATGGGGCCTTTGACTACTTATATGGGCCTTACTTATAAGCAACTTTGGTTATCTCTTCAGAGAAGTCTTGGTGATGATTCCTACCCCAGGACTTCCCCTAATTCCAAAGCATGCCATATAGTGGGGATTATCTACATGCCCCTGTTTTCTACTCTTTTCATTCCATAGGCGAGCTTTTGTTCATGTTTTAAAGTCTTCCAAACGCTCATAAAGATGAATTTGACCATCAATTTTCCCCCTAGGGACTCTAGCACCACACAAATCTTGCCATACTTCCATTTCAGTAATCCAGGCAGGCTCCATTATCTGTCTTCCACCATTTTTCTCCCTTTGTGAGTGCTGCAGCACTGTACAAACCCAATGCATGTGCTGTTTTAAATCATTGAAATATGTCTTTCCTACTTCATTAAGATCTTGACAAGTCACAAGTCTTAGGAGATCCACTGAAGTTCAATACTGATACTGAGGTACCTGATGAATTAGCTCTTTTGTAAACACAGTCTTTTCAGCTCAGTGTACACCAAACATATGCCTCACACATGCCTAATCTCTCTAGTCTCCAATATTCATGGGACCCTCAGCCAACTGTAATCAAGTGTCTAATGGCCACCTAATCCTATATATTGCCCTGGATCATGTAGCCTTTCAGCAGGATAACTAGGTAGTTATAGCATGTATTTTCTTCACTTCCACAGCATTCAGATGGAGACCATCTGTCATCACTTCTATAGCATCACAAGCTGGCTTCAAAGAGACTTCTTCACTTTTCCTATTCAAGGAGTTCAGATGTGGAATAATCTCCAATTACTCTATTTTTTCTGTGGTGGACATTTGTTAAATCTTGTCTGACACTGAATTGTGGATTCACCCGTATTTTGAGGACACCTCCACACTTACACAGTGAACTCTGTTTTCAAGTAGATGGGGCCCTAGTCACCCACCACAGATACTACATTTTCAAATGAAGCATCATAACTACACATTCTGTCACTCATAGCAGGAATAAAGCAACTGCTAATACAATAAAAATGAATGCCCTCCCATACAACATATAGGAGAACAACCATATTGAGACAGTTCCTTCAGACATTCCACACTCCACTGGCTTAGCTTACATTTCATGGCTTATCATCCATATCAGGGGCAATAGTCCTCCAAAGTTCACCTTTATACAGTCCAGTGCCTTTTCTGGCACTAAAATCAAACCAAAGAGACAATTCTACTCTAACTTAGCTCAGTGGACCAATGAATTTAATTGAAGCTACTTCCATGATGATGAGGGGTGGGCCATTTACAGGTCCATTCATTGGCAGCTGACAGACCAACTAAAAGAGGTCTCTCCCCAAGCAATTGTTGTCTATGTAAGTATCTTCAAAGAGTGTGGAGACTTGTTAGACACATTATTTATTGCTTTCTGAGTACCCCCACTGCCTCCCATGAGGGTATGTTAGCCAAACCAAGTTGTTGAAGTCTTCTGCATCTAATTCCAGATGCTCTGATTTCAAGATCACAACCACCATATTACACTCAGAAGACAGAGTTTGACTTGAAGGCTGCTTGAAGAGTGTATACCACAAGCTGACAGAGGTAGTGTCACTACCTATAAGCCAAGCACTTAGGAGGCAGAAGGTTGAAGATTTCAAAAGCTTGAGGCCAAAGATCTTCACCAACCCCACATCTGACAGAGGACTGATATCCAGAATATATAAGGAACTCAAGAAATTAGACATCAAAAGGACTAACAGTCCAATTGAGAAATGGGCTTTAGAACTAAACAGAGAATTCTCAACAGAGGAATCCCAAATGGCTGAAAGACATTTAAGGAATTGCTCAACTTCCCTAATCATCAGGGAAATGCAAATCAAGACAACTCTGAGATACCACCTTACGCCTGTCAGAGTGGCTAAGATCAAAAACACTGAAGACACTTTATGCTGGAGAGGATGTGGAACTAGGGGAACTCTCCTCCACTGCTGGTGGGAATGCAGGCTTGTACAACCACTTTGGAAATCAATATGGCGCTTTCTTAGAAAATTGGGAATCAATCTCCCCCAAGATCCAGCTATACCACTCCTGGGCATATACCCAAGAAATGCTCAATCATACCACAAGAGCACTTGCTCAGCTATGTTCATATCAGCATTGTTTGTAATAGCCAAAACCTGGAAACAACCTAGATGCCCTTCAACTGAAGAATGGATAAATAAATTGTGGCACATATACACAATGGAATACTACTCAGCAGAGAAAAACAACGACATCACACGGTTTGCAGGCAAATGGATGGATCTAGAAAAAATCATCCTGAGTGAGGTAACCCAGACTCAGAAAGACAAATATGGTATGTACTCACTCATAGGAAGATGCTAGATGTGGAACAAGGATGACTAGACTGCTACTCACATCACCAGTGAGGCTACCTGGAAAACGGGACCCCAAAAAAAGACACGGAGAAATGGACAAGATCTACATGAATAGCCTGGTCATGAGTGGGAACAATGAAGGGCGACAGTTGAGGGAAAGAGTGGGAGATCCTAGCTGGATCAAGAAAAGAGAGGGAGAACAAGGAATAGGAGACCATGGTAAATGAAGACCACATGAGAAGGTGAGAAGGGGAGGAAGCAGAGAGCTAGGGAGGCCCACGGAGATACACAAAGATACCCCCTCAAAAGACTGCTGGCAATGGTCGCGAGACGGCAGGAACTGACCTACTCTGGTGATGGGATGGCCAGACACCCAGATAGTGGTACCATAAACCCCATCCAAGGACTGAGGAATCTGAAGGCAGACATCCACGGCTGGGCCCCTGGTGGAGCACTGGGAGTCTAATTAGTGAGTAAGAAGAGGGTTTATATGAGCGAGAATTGTTGAAGCCAAGGTTGGATAAAGCACCGGGACAAATAACCAAATGAATGGAAGCACAGGATCTATGAACCAAAGGCTGAGGGGCCCCCAACTGGATCAGGCCACCTGAACGGGTGAGACAGTCAGTTGGCTTGATCTGTTTGGGAGGCAGCTGTGCATTGGTGCCAGGTCCTGGGCTCGTTGCATGAGTTGGCTGTTTGAATCCTGGGACTTATGCAGGGACACTTGGCTCGGTCTGGGAGGGGGGAATGGACCTGCCTGGACTGAGTCTACCAGGTCAACCCCGGTTCTCGGGGGAGACCTTGATCTGGAGGAGGTGGGAATGGGGGGTGGGCTGGGGGGAGGGGTGGGCGAGAGGGGGAGAACAGGGGATTCTGTGGCTATTATGTTGAACTGAATGGTGTTGTAAAATAATAATAATAATAAAAAAACCAAAAAAAAAAAAAAAAAAAAAAAGCTTGAGGCCAACCAGGATTAGAGAGTGAGATACAGACTAAAGAAAAGAAATGGTAGATGGATGTAACACAGTTGGTACTGTTCAACTGACATGCAAGAAGCAGAGTGTTCTGGCCTCAATAGTGAGTAAATAAACCAAGCATGGTAGTGTGTGCCTACAATCCCAGAACTCAGGAGGCGGAAGTGTAAAGATAAAGAATGCATATTATCTTCAGCAACGTAAGAAGTTTAAGTTTGCCAGATAGAGGTGGCACACGCCTTTAATCCCAGCACTCCGGAGGCAGAGCCAGGGGGATCTATGTGAGTTTGAGGCCAGCCTGGTCTACAGAGTGAGTTCCAGGAGTGGCATCAAAACAGCACAGAGGGGCTGGAGGGATAGCTCAGCCGTTAAAGGCTAGGCTCACAACCAAAATAGCACAGAGAAACCCTGTCTCAAAAAAAAACAACAAAAAAAAAAGTTTAAGTTTAAGGGCAACCTGGGATACATGAGGCCTATATAAAGCAGAGAAAGAGGGGGCACAGAGAGAGTGATGGATAAGAGGAGGGAGAGAGAGGGATGGAATAAAGAAAGAGTGAGCATGATAGAAAGAAAGAAACAGGAGAGTGAGGGAGACAGAGTAGAAGAGTGAGAAAGTGTGGCTTGCAGACTGAAAGTGAAAGAGGGGGAGGCTGAGGAAGAGAAAGAAAGATGGAGAGATAGTAATAGTGAGAGACGGATGAGGAAAGATGGAAAGAAAGAAGAGAACTAAGACAGGGAGAAAGAAGTAGATAGAAGGGGAAGAGAGAAAGGAATATAGAGAGGAGAGAGAGAAGAGGGGGTTGTGTTGTGATAGATAGTAAGGAGACAGGGGAAGACAGGAGAAACAGGCAAAAAGAGGAGGAGATTGAAAGTGAGATGAGAATGAGAGGAGAGAGAAAAGAGTGTGAGAGTAAGAAGGTGAAAGAGAGGGGAGAAAGATAGGGCAGAGTAAGGAAAGAAAGGAAATGAGAGGGGAAGAAGAGGAGAGAAAGGAGATAGAGAGAGGAGAAAGATACAGAGAAGAGAAGGAGGGGAAGATAGGAGAGACAGATAGAAAGGGGAAAGGCCAGGGAGAGAGAGGGAGGTGAGAGAGAGGGAGGAAGGGGAAGAGAGGACACAGGTGATCAGATAGAAAGATAAAAGACAAAAATAGAGGGAAAATTAGAGAGGAGACAGGGAAAGGAGGGGGAGGATGTGGGAGAATGATAAATATAGAGAGGCAGGAGAGAAATAGAAGGGAGATGGGAGATGGAAGAAAGAGAGGTGATGAGAGTAAGTAGAGAGAGGGAGGTGAGACATGGGAGATGTAGGAGAGAGATCAGGACAGAGAAAAGAGAAAGCAAAAAAGGAACATTTGGGGAGAAGATCAAAAGAGTGAGGGGTTGACAGAGAGGCAGAAAGAGGAGAGAAAGTGAGAAGAAAGAGTAGGGAGACTGTGAGAGAGGAAAGATAACAGAAGAGAGAAAAAAGAGTTGAGAGAAATGAGATAAAAGAGGGGATAGAGGAGACAGGGAAAGGAAAGAGAGGAGAGAATGGAAAAGTCAGGAGAGAGGAGGAGATATGGGAACTATACATAATACAGGAGAATGACAAGTGGAGATCATTGGGAGGGAGTAAAAGGAGAGTGTGAGGAAGAGAGAGGGAGAAAGATAACAAGAGTGAGAGAGACTAAAGAGGATAAAGTGGGTGAGAATGAGAAAGGAGAAGGCAATGAGACAATGGGCAAGGAGAGAGGGTGAAGAGAGAGGGAGAAAGAAGGAATGAGAGAGAAGAAAGGAGATAGAAGAGGAGACAGAGGGAGATATGGGGGAGAGGGAAAGAGAAAAATTGGGTGGCAAGGATTTTGAGGAGGAGTTTGAAGAGCAAGAGGAGCGAGGGGAGAGATAGAACAGAAAGAAAGAAAGGGGAGAGAGAATGAGATAAGAGAGATAAAAGAGAATTGAAAGAGAAGACAGAGATGAGACAGAAAGATGGGGAAGAAAGAACACAGAGAAAAGAGAGAGGGGAGAGATAGAAGAGAGATAGGAAAAAGAGAAGAGAGATGGAGGGATAGAGGAAATATAAGAGACGTGGATGATTTAGGAGAGTGATACATAGGGACAGGTGTGAGGGAGTAGAGGGAGAGTGAGAAGAGAGAGATGGAAGAGACAGAGTGAAAATGAGGAAAGATAGGGATGTTGGACAGGAGAGGGTATAGAGAGGGGAGAAAAAGAAGAGAGAGTGGAATGAGGAGAAAGAGTGGATGGTTTGTGTGGAAGTTTGAATGTAATTGGACCCCATAATCTCATAGGGAGTGGCACTACTAAGAGGTATGGCTTTGTTGGAGTGGGTATGGCCTTTTGGAGCAGGAATGTCAATGTGGGGGTTGACTTTGAGGATTTTTATGCTCAGGATACTGCTCAATGTCTCAGCTGACTTCCTGTTGCCTGCAAGATGCAAGACTCTCAATTCCAGCACCACGTCTGCCCTCAGGACACCATGCTTCCACCATGATGATAATGGACTAAAACTCTGAAACTGTAAGCAAGCCACCCTCAATTAAATGTTTTTCTTTAGAAGAGTTGGCATGGTCATGGTGTCTCTTTATAGCAATAAAAACCTAACTAAAGCAGTAAGAGAGAAAGGGGAAAAGTTATATGGATTTATAGATTTAAAAAACAAGCACGAGATCAAGGAGATGCTAAGGCAGAGCAGCTGATCCCTTCTTAATTGTTTAGGATGCACTGGGACTGTACAGTTCACTCTTGTCTGCCTCTATCCTACTACATGACTGAGGACCATTGCGCTAGTACATCCAGATACACTGATATATCAGTGCTGTTATAGGAGTACATTCATGTACAGTGCTTTTCACAGACATCCATTTGTACTGCTGTATACATATATACATGTACAGAAACTTACACTAGATCATCAGTGTGCACATATGTATTCGTGCACTAATAATTGCACATCAAGCTTCAATGCTGCAATAACATACTCATGTGCACTGTTTTCTAGTAGAGTTACAGTAAACCCATGTGCAATTCCCTTGTGCTATAATCTTTCTTCCTGCTGAACTTACACACAGTTTACCCTGTGTACATGTCCATTCAGTTTCACTTCTCTACACCTATGTGTACAGTGCCAATCAAGTTCAAACATGAGCAGAATTTTACAAGTTCTCATTTCTACTCTCTTTTCGGGAACATCTCTTTATGTAGCAGCAGTAGTAAATCATTATTGCAAAGATGAAATTCTGTAATGTTCTCACAATAGATCTGTGAGCTCCATTCTTTTAGTCCATCCATGTGCCCTGATGTACAGTATATGTAGCTAGAGTTTTCCTGCCTGGCCCCCGGTCAGGACAAATCTCTCTCACCTGCCAGTCCCACAGCTGCTCAGACCCAACCAGGTAAGCACACAGAGACTTATATTACTTATAAACTACATGGCCATAGCAGGCTTTTTGCTAACTGTTCTTATATCTTAAATTAACCCATTTCTATTAATCTACAACTTGCCACATGGCTCATGGCTTACCAATATCTTAACATGTTGCTTCTCATCATGGCGGCTGGCAGCATCTCTCTGCCTCAGCCTCCTTCCTCCTCCCAGAATTATTCTCTCTCCTTGTCCCACCTATACTTCCTGTCTGGCTACTGGCCAATCAGTGTTTTATTTATTAACCAATCAGAGCAACACATTTAACATACAGAACATCCCACACCAAGTATATCCTTGTGTGGTCTTGTCTCATACTTCCATACATGCTGATGTGACATATCCATGAGCCCTGCTGTAATAATATATCCATGTCATTTCTGTAATAGTATATCTATGCAGTACTGCACTACTGTTCCTCCAAGTCTGCTGCTTTAGGAGACCATGCTTGGGTACTTCTGTAATGTCAAATCTCTGTGGACTCTATTACTTTATTGCCATGTGTGCTTCTGTATTATCACATCATTGTGCAGGCTCTACTCGTGCATCCATACATTGAGCTTCAGGAAAACAAGCATAATCATCCTTGTATTATCGAATCTGTGTGTATTTCCATGTGTGCTGCAGTACTAACATACTGTGTAGTGCTGTTTATAAACATCCATGAGTTATTATGTACCAGCAAATACATATACACACAAATTAGGACATAAGTGTGCACTCTCTACTTCTGCATTAGTACATCTACAACCATGTGCAGTGCAGTAGTAATAAGTTTATGTTCACTTCTTTGCTATGGAATGTATTTTCACTGCTGTTTGTGTAGATCTATTTATGGTCCCATAGTAGTACATCCATGCTTGCTGCTGTACATGTACATCCATATTCAGTACTGCACTAGAACATCGAGGTGAACTGACTTACTACTCAAAATATGTGCACTATTGTTCTAGGATAGGCATGTGCACTCGTATATGAGTATACCAGTGCAGTGTGCTCTGTTGTTTTAGTTAATGCACATCTATTTACACTCCATTAATAGGATTTGGAGCTTGGCTAAGACAGTGCTATGAAGTGCATTAGTAAGAGATATTTGTATGTCATATGCTGTTGCATTCATGTTCAGTGTTATACTTGTGCACTCCTATTAGTATTTCCATGAGTGTTGGTTTACTAGTATATCCATATAACCTTCTGTGATAGTAGTTTCCTATGTGCCTCTGTAATAGTCTATCTATGGGTAGGGTATAATAGTACATGTAAGCCCCTTGAGCTACAGGAGTATACAGGCCCCTCCACGAAGGAACTCTAATGGCCAGGTTCCACCCACAGAATACTCTAACTGCCATAACTGCTGGCCCCTGGCCCCACCCTACAGAATGAAAAGCCCAGTGTCGGGGGCATGAAATCCTACCAATCACCACCCTGGAAAGTTCCACTGTGAAAAGTTCCATTCCTTTCTCTATATGAGCTCTCTATCTTGTTCAGTTTGCTGCTGTTTCTTGACCTAGCAGAGGCAGCCACCACCACCACCCCCATCCTGGTTTTTTCCCTCCCAATAAATAAAGCTGCATGATTTTGTGATATTCCTTGGCTCCTGGCTGCCAGGATACCATTCCATCCAAGCTGTAATGCTTATAGTACATACTTATATGAAGCTCTGTAAGTGCTAATCATTACTCTACCACTAAATTTGTGTCCCCTTCTTTCCCAGTACAATCATGAATATTGCTACAGTACAGAGTAAGTTCCAGGACAACATATACAATCCATATCTTAAACAAAACAACCCAATAAATCACCTTGGGCTAGTGAGGTGAGATGGTTTAGATGGTAAAAATACTTATCAGTAAGCCTATGTTGAATCCCTGGACCCCGCATGTTAGGAGAGAACAAGCATTGGTATTTTTCCTCTGATCTTCACATACACACTGTGGAACACCGTCTTCATCTCACACACATAAAGTTAATTTATTTACTTATCAAGGGGCTCCAGCACAGAAATGTGTTGATCAGGGCCTTGTGTCATGTGTAAAGAAAGTTCCAAATCAACAGTGAAAAACCAAAGATGGTGTTTGTGCGACCTCTTCTGGCAAATGGGCCTTCATGCATTTTTACCTGAGCAAACTCTGAGGTGCATAGCAGGCTGAGCATGCCCCCTACCTTCAGTCCTTTTTGTCAAATGTCATTTGTCATTTTTTAGAAAGGACAACCTAGGTTCCACTAACCTGCAAGATAGCCCCACTGCTTCCCACTCACCTCCCTCCAGTAATTTGGACTGAGAAGACCATAAAAAATAAAAGAAAATGGTATGAGTATATTCACAACTACAGTTACATCTGGAGGGAGCCTGTTTTTAAAGGAGCCTGTTTTTAAACAGGAGTCTTCCGTCTTTAAAGCGGATAGTGTAACCCTACCTCTCAGGAATGTTACATATATTCTTCTTCATGAACAGTAAACTGCAGGTGAAGTTAAAGAGGCTATGGAAAGACCTAAGTGTAGTAAAAGAGCTGTGATAAGAGATCGGGGTCGGGGTAGGGGGGATGGGAATAGAGGCTGGAAAGACACTGGGCAGTTAAGAGCACTGTATGTGGATCTGTTTCCCAGTACCCATAGAGGTTAAAAATCACCTGTAACTTCCAGTTCCAGGATATGCTATACGGTTTTCTGGTCTTTGCCTGCACCTGGCACTTGTGTGGTGCACCCACAGACAATGTAGCAGGCAAAACACTGAAACATAAAAAAAATAAAATTGAGAAGAGAGGGAAGGAGGGAGGGAGGGAGGGAGGGAGGGAGGGAGGGAGGGAGGGAGGGAGGGTAGAAGTGGGAGATGGAGAGAGTTCATATGCACAGATGGGGTACAGGTACAGCTCCCAGTTTCAACCATGGTGCAAAAAGTATTCCCTATGCAGAAAACCCAGGGTATGCCTTTACTCAACTATAGCCACAAAATGTCAGAATTACCTGTAACCTGATAACACCAAAATGTCCTCATTTACATAGCAAGAATTGCTTGCTGAGAAATATTAGGCAAAGTTGCTCACCCTAACCTAAAGAGGATTCTTTCTGTAAAGCTAATCATGGAACCATAAACTCTGATACATGTTTTCAGTTTAGTGTGCAAAGATAAGCTCCTAGCTTTAGTCAATGGCATTATGTAAGTATATCTCAAAGATAAACCCCTACTTTCAGTCAATGGAATTGGTAAATGTGTATCTTCCTAAATACTCCTCCCTATAAATATCAGTTTTCTCAAAAAGTACAAGAGTAGAGGAAGAGTATAAACAAGAGGATATTTGGTAAGGAAAAGTTATCTCTGTAAAATAATACTGAAGTGAGTGTAAATAATTATGTTCTGAGCCAAACACATAAGGGTTTCTAACCCACTCATTTCTCCTAACATTATTACAAATTTATTGAGTGTAGCTTACAAAATATCACATGTAAAGCTTGTTTTTTGTGGGTTTTGCATTTTTAGACTAATGTTTTATTCACTTTAGTTCTTGTCGGTGCTGCACTGGTTGCTAGGTTTCTGAATTCATCTTGGCATGATGAAGTTTGATCTTATACTCTGTACTCAGAAGTGAAACAACACTCTTTATAATATCTGCAATGACAAGTTCATTTTGGGTGTCTCTTTACTAAAAGATGTATCTTGGAAGAAGAAGGATTTCTTTCTGTTTGTTATTAGCCTGGAACTATTGGTATAGACCAGGCTGGTCTCCTGCTCCCGGAGATCTGCCAGCCTTTGCCCTCCTCCTTGAGTACTGGGACTAATAGCACACACCATCATGCCAGGCAGTTTCTTCTTGGCATCTCACAACCACAAACGATTAAGTTCTGATCAGCTCACTATAAAATGTGCCGTTTGTTTATGGGATTTAGGATAATGATTGAATTCTTCCATGACATTCGGCATGGCTTGAAAAGTGAAAACTTTTATCTGGTTATTTGGAGGTCAGTGTCCCATTGGACTAGACAGAAGACACTGCCATGGGTTGTCCAATGGCTTTCGGTGTCCTGGGATTCCCTAGCCATACCTTGGTTCTGAAAGACCTTTGGATTTTTACCAAGCAGAGGGGTATGGTGATATTTTATTTGTGCTGAAATGTGGTTATATTCTATTTGTATGTTAATAAATAAAGGTTGCCTGGTGATCAGAGGTCATAGCCAGCCATAAACAGAAGTCAGGCCATGGTAGCACACACCCTTAATCTGATCACATTGCAAGCAGAGTCTCTGTGTGTTCAAGGACACAGCCAAGTGTAGTGATACATGCCTTTAATTCCAGTACCAACCATAGAGACCTGGAGGTCTGTATAGACAGGCAGTAACAAAGGAAGTGAGGTGGCTGGGCTAAAAGCCAATGAGAAGGCAGAACAACAAGGCAATAAAGGTGCAGGCTAGACAGGAAGAAGCTGGTTCTCCAGGGGAGCTATGGCAGCGTGGTGAGTAAGGTTAGCTGGTGGCTCTCACTATTTCTCTGATCTCTACAGCTTTCACCCTTATATTTGGCTCTGTGTTTCTTATTTAATAAGACTGTTTAGAAATTCTTCTACAGGGGGGTGAACATGGATCCCACTGGAGAGCAATTGTGCCTTTCCTTGACTAGGGTTGGGTTTCTGTTAGAACGAGGGAACATACCTGTGGGGAGGGTGACTCTGGTCTGCCCTCACTCTCAGCTCTGGAACAAACCACGGTGACTAGAGCAGACACAGCTCAGGCGCACTGAATTCATACTTCCACTAGGTGGCAACCTACACCTGGTATGCACATCCTCAGACTTAGGACAAGCTCAGAAGACATTTTGCGGACAGAAGTCGAAATAGAGACATCATCCTTCTTTTCCCTAATTGTGGAGTGTGGTTACCACGCCCAGCTAACTGGGAGCTATCTTTATACACAGCACAGATCTGTAGTCAGAGTGGAAGAAGATGATACTTTAAGCATTGTCACTAGCATGAATTAGAAGTTGGCAAGGGCGAGCTCCAGGAGTCCAGTCGAAGAGAGGGAAAAAGGATTACATGAGCAAGGGAGGTCAAGATCATGATGGAGAATTCTACAGAGACAAATGAAGCAAGCTCATAGGAACTCACGAACATTAGATCAACAGCTGTGGAATCTGCATGGGACCAGACTAGACACTCTGCATATGGGAGAGAGATCTGTTTGAAGGGCCCCTTACAGTGGGATCAGGATCTGTCGCCAGTGTAGGAGCTGGCTTTCTAGATCTTAGTACTTGTGCTTGGATACTTTGCTCACCCTTGATACAGAGGGGAAGGGTTTGATCCTGCCTCAACTGAATGTACCAGGCTTAGCTGCCCCCCATGGGAGAACTTACCCTTTTGGAGGAGGGGGGAGGAGGAAGACGAGGCAGGGAGGGATGAGAGGGGGATCTGTGGTTAGTATGTAAAATGAATTAAAAAATTAAATAAAAATAAAAATATGGACACATTCTTTTTAAAAAAGTTGGCAAGGGGCCCTATTATATCACACAATGTTATATTGAAGGCTTTAGCTAATACCAGAACATCTGCTGCATCCTCCTCCCTGACCTCCACTCTCATCTCCAGTGAATCACACAGATCTATTCCAAACTTGTTCCCCCACCCAACTCATCGCCTTGTCCCAGCCCCCAATTCCAGTAGGCACTCCCCAGGCACTCTGACCAAGGAAGCAAGTAGGCTAATGGCAGATCTTCACCTCTCCCTCCAATCTTCCAAGTCCAAACCTCGAGTCTCATCGCCAGCTCTGTAGCAGATCTTCTACTAGAGACCTCTCCTCACTCTCTGGCCCCATTCCCAGGGGATGAACTAAGCAGATTGTAGTGAAGCACCTTGCTTTCATTCTTCCTGTGAAATCCATGCTCTTCCCCAGCCCCTCCCCATTCCTGTCAGAACTCAATCCCCAGAAACGTATTCTACCTAGAACCTCCAGTTACCACACCATTCAGGTACTATTCCAGAAGAATTTCCTAAGTGGCAATGCACAGCCAACACACTCTCCTAAAACCCAGAGAGTAATAGAAATCAAGAAACAAAACATCCACCCACCCAACAAAGACAAGACCATATATTAGCACCTAGAATTACAATTTTCCCAATGTCAGATATTTATACATCAGCATAAAAACAAAATCAATAACAGCCAGGACAGTATGTCTCCGCTAGAGCCCAGCAACCCTACTACAGAAGGCTCTGAATATTCCAACATAGCTAAAGCACAAAATAAAAGACCTTAAAACATCATTTATGAATATGATAAAGATCTTCAAAGGGTTTGAAATGAATAAACCCCTTAAAGAAACCTATAAAAACACAAAAGAACAGTGGAAGGAAATGAATGAAACTGTTCAAGACTTGAAAGTAGAAATAGAATTGATAAAGAAAACCCAAACTGAACAGTAACATCAGGAAATGTAAAGGCAAATGGATGGAACTAGAAAAAAATCATTCTGAGTGAGGTTACCCAAACCCAGAAATACAAACATGGTATGTACTCACTCATAAGTGGATATTAACTGTGAAGTAAAGGACAACCATGGTACAATCCACAGACCCAGAGAGGCTAGGTAACAAGGAGGGTTCAAGGTGTGGGGGACACTCAGATCTCCCTGTGAAGGGGAAATAGAAGAGATTTCTTGGGTCGACTGGAGGTGGATGAAAATGGGAACATGAGAGATCAGGTTGGAGAGGTGGGATACAGGGGGAGAATACTGAAAGCGATGACTGGGAAGGAAAAGTTAATATGATAAGTGTTCATTAATAAGGGGATATTAACCATAAAGTAAATAATGGCCAAGCTACAATCTGTAGACTTGGAGAGGTTAGGTATAGAGTAAGAGTCTAGAAGGAACAAATAGATCTGCTTAGGAAAGGGAAATAGAATAGACAGATATGGATGGGTGGGAGGGATTATATATGGAAGGATCAAGTGGAGAAAGGGGTTGAGGGAAGAAATATAGGGAGAGACAACTAAAATTAAAGGACATTTGAGTAGTAGCATGGAAACCTAACAAAGTAGAAACATATATGAAGGCACTCTAGATGTAATCTCCCAATGGGGAGACAGGGTTGCAACTGGCCATTTCTTGTAACCAAACAAGTTTCCAGTACTGGGTCTGGATTATATATAATTGAGTTGTTGGCCACAGGGGTCCCATGAGAATCCCCATCAACCCAGTATGTTACCAAGACAATAAGTTACTATCCATAAACTGAAAGCAAGTTTGAATTGCTGAAGACAACACAATGAATGTAGAAATGTAGAGGTGTAGCTGGACAACTTCTCTCCAGGTCCCATCAAGCCCCCACAGTCCCACAACCCATGTATAAAATAATCACTAGGACACTTATATTACTTATAAACCGTATGGCCATGGCAGGCTTCTTGTTATCTACTTCTTTTATCTTAAATTAACCCATTTCTATTAATCTATAAGTTGCCATGTGGCTCGTGGCTTACCGGTACCTTATATCTCGCTTGTCATGGCAGTGGCTTGCAGCTCTCTCTCTCTCTCTCTCTCTCTCTCTCTCTCTCTCTCTCTCTCTCTCTCTCTCTGCCTTCCTGTTCCCTCAATTCTCCTCTCTGGTAGTCCTGCTTATACTTCCTGTCTGGCTACTGGCCAATCAGTGTCTTATTTATTAACTAATCAGAGCAACACATTTGGCATACAGAACATCCCACAGCATGGAGCTGGAGCCTACCTAGAGCCTGGTGCAGGAAGGTACTCTCCACTCTACTATGGAGTAACATAAACACCAAGACTGCCAAACCCTTTGATGTACAATGGTGTATTGCCTGCAAGATATGCCTGAGCAATGGTGGCACAAAGCCTGTGGGAGTAACCAACCAATAACTGACTTGACTTAAGGCCCACTTCAGGAGATGGAATCCATACCTGACACTGCTTATGTGACCAAGAATCAAAGACTAGATAGCTGAGGGATCTAGGGTAAAAGCAAATACTACTGGTCTAAGGGGGAAAAAAGTAATAAAACAAATCCTAATAATATTCATAGATCAGTTCCTTGGATAGCCATCATTGGAGAAGTTTCCTCTTGCAGCAGATGGGAAAAAATATCGAGACCCACAGTTAGACATTACAGAGAGTGAGAGACCTTGGAACACTCAGCTCTAAATGGGACATCCCCATAAAATCCCTCCCCTTGGAGCTCAGGGAACCCAGTGAAAAAAGAAGAAGGGGTGTAAGAGCCTACTGAGATGGAGGACACCAAGAAAACAAGGTCCTCTAAATCAACATGAGCAAATCTCATATGAACTCACAGAAACTATAGCAGCCTGCATGGGGCCTGCATGAGTCTGCACCAGGTTCTCTGCATATACATGCATATATATGGGCTTCCAGTTTAATGGGGTTCATTTTCTTTCTTTCTTTCTTTCTTTCTTTCTTTCTTTCTTTCTTTCTTTCTTTCTTTCTTTCTTTCCTTCTCTTCCTTCCTTCCTTCCTTCCTTCCTTCCTTTCTTTCTTTCTTTCTTTCTTTCCCTTCCTTCCTTCCTTCCTTCCTTTCTTTCTTTCTTTCTTTCTTTCTTTCTTTCTTTCTTTCTTTCTTTCTTTCTTTTAGAGAGGGTTCCAGACAGGGTTTCTTTGTGAAACAGGAACTTACTTTGTAGACCATCCCGGCCTCAAACTCACTGAGATATGCCTAGCTTTGCCTCCCAAGTGCTGGGATTAAAGACATACACCACCACACCCAGCTCAGTTTACTATTTTTATGGGATTCTTGAGGATGCAAATGAGTGGGTTTCTGATTCTTTTTACCTTCTCTTGGGCTCATTTCCTTCTATTGGTTTATCTTGTCCAGTTTTGATGTGATAGTTTTTCTTTTATCTTATTATATTTTATTCTGTTATATTCTAATATTATCTCTTAGAAGACTGTTCTTTTCTAATGAGAGACAGAAGGGGAGTTGATCTTGATGGGAGGAAGGAACTTGGAGGAGTAAAGAGTGGGGAAACCATAATCAAGACATAGTATATGATAAAAGTATCTACTTTCGGGGGGAGGGGTGTTGTGGGTCAGTGCAATGGTCTCTTTAGCCATTGTCCACTCTCACCCTTTGAAGTAGTTTCACTTTATTTCTTAATCAGTCCTGTCTTTTTTAAAAAAAATAGCTTCATTTAACGGTCCTCTTATGACTGCATATTATTTGAAAATAAATATACCTAGTCAGCTCTTCAGCTCTACACACCTATGTGTCAAAGACAATATGAAAAAACTGTGAAATTCATGTTGTACAGTAACCTAAATTAAGTCCCAGTGAGCAGAAAGAAAGAAAGAAAGAGAGAGAGAGAGAGAGAGAGAGAGAGAGAGAGAGAGAGAGAGGGAGGGAGGAAGGGAGGAAGGAAGGAAGGAAGGAAGAAAGGAAGGAAGAGTATCAACATTAAGGAAGAGTTTCAAACTGATAGATTGTTAATTATTATATATGAATTATAGGAAAAATAGAGCAAAATCATATCCTAACAAATATTAAACAAAAAGACTGGATGCATGTTGTGGAATATTATTTTAAGATGTGTTACATTTGTTTATGCTATGGAACATTTGTTTTAATGACGCAAAGATGTGTTGCATTCTTTTATGTTGCATTTGTTTAACTCTGTGTCACTGTGCCTGTCTAATATACCTGATGGTATAATAAAGAGCTGAACAGCCAATAGCTAGACAAGAGAAAGGATAGGCGGGACTGGCAGGCAGAGAGAGTAAATAGAAATCTGGGAGGAAAAGAAGAAGGAACAAGAGAACAAGGAGAGGAGGACACTAGAGGCCAGCCACAGAGTAAGAGTGAAAGTAAGCTATACAGAAGTAAGAAAAGGAAAGAGACCCAAGGCAAAAGGTAGATGGAAGAATTTAAAGTTAAGAAAAACTGGCAAGAAACAAGTCAAGCTAAGGCCGGACATTTATAATTAAAAATAAGCCTCCTCCGTGTGTGTATTCATTTGGGAGCTGTGTGGTGGACCCCCCATAAAGAGCAAAAACAACCAACAAAATATGTATTTTACTTTTTAATGTTATTATTATTATTATTATTATTATTATTATTAGTGTGTGTGCACATTGCATGGGTGCAAGTGTATACAAACCTATGTGGTCTTGTTCTCAACATGTACTACCAACTACACACAGAATTCTGTCCTTCCAAGGCAGTGTTCCCAGTAGCTCTGGAATATAGTATACACTAAGCCATCTACCTCCATGTGGAGAAGTGGCTTCAGGTTGACAGTGTTACATATAACACATGGTTTGCTTTTTGTTGTTGTTGTTACTGATGTTTGTTTAATTGCTTGCTTTGTGTGTGTGTGTGTGTGTGTGTGTGTGTGTGTCTGTCTGTCTGTCTGTCTGTCTAATTCTAACTTATAATTTTAAAATTATTTATTTTATGTTTTCATCTTGGGTTCCCTGGAACTGGCATTACAGATGGCTGTAAGCTAGCATGTGGCTCCTAATAACTGAATTCAGGTCCTCCATATAAGCAACAAGTGCTCTTAAATCACTGACCCATCTCTCCAGTTTCCTAAATCTAGATTCTAAATCACAGAAATCATTTGCTCTAGAAATCTCTTTGCTCACCATGCCTCTTTCCCTTGGCGCCCTTGCCTGTTCCATGCACCATTTTGGTTTCCTGCTAGGATCTGCTGCCATTATTTCACAGACCCAAGCAGAGCTGCAACCATATACACCCCAGCCTTTCTCCAGGAATGACAGCACCCTGCTCCTTGCTTTGTTACTGACACTGTCTCAGGACAGCCCTCTGGCCCGCCTCTGCTGACAGTGTGTGCAATGTGGATCATGGCCACGAGAGGGCAAAGAATCGCTTTCAGAGGAAAGCGTTTTTTCCAGGTCCTGTGAGTCTGTCTGTAGTTCATGCTTCTTAGCCTAATTATACTGGACATGGGGGATTTTTCCTCTTGACACTAGCAGCTAGTGGGACCCTATCCTGGGCCCAGGTGTGTGTAACAGCTCTTGGGTCCATGTCTGCCACCTATAACTTGGAGCAGGGGTTATGCTTAGAAATGAGGAAATGAGAGCATTTACAGAAAGATAAAGTCACTGAGTCATTAACGTGGCCAAAGATGAAGATAATTAATTATATCAAAATTATAATTATAATTATATCAAAGTTACACAAATCCCTACCAACACTGAAGTTAGAATGCTGACTTTGAAAGGAGAAAACGTACGTGAAATTGTTCATGAAAAATGCTCAGATTAACCCACTGTCTAGACATGAAGATCAATGGAATTGAATGATATGAAATAGAATACAACACCCACATACAAACCCAGACAGACACCAACTCCTGATTTTTGACAAAGATGAAAACAACATTGGAAAAAAGACAGTTTTTTTTTTAACAAATGTTATTGGGAAGACTTGAAACCCACACATAGAATGAAACTAGATCCTTAACTCTCCATCTGCATAAAAAGCAACTCAATAATTTAAGACCTTAATATAAGACCATAAATTCTAAAACTATTAGAGGAGAAAGAAGGAAAACAATTCAAAATGCAGTTATTGGCTAATAATATTTGGGGGTTACCTCATATTAAGCTCCTTGTCTACAGTGTTTGGGGGCTCTCCTGAAACAAGTGCAGGCTTATTAGAAGCTGTCTTATCATTTAACCAGTTAAAATCAGCATTAGTAAAAGGAAGGATATATGAAAGGACAGTAACACCTCATGTATGTCCCTAAAAGGCTTCAGGTGGCCAGCCTGGCTGGTGGGACTGGCCCAGAGACTTACTCCTGCTCTCTTCTGCCTAGCTTGGTCATCTCATGCCTGGCTATAAGTTCTCATGTTTATCTTTCTCAGCACTGCAAGTCCTGCTGTTTTAACCCTTGATCTTCCATTTAACTACAGGTGTGGTTCTCACTGTAACATCCATGAGCTGCGTTCAGTTTCCATCCCAGGCCCTTTTACCTTAATACCTACAAACAGCTAGTTCCTGCCTTAATGTGACAGCTATACTACTCCTGGATACAACATATTGAGAGATATGCATGAGTAGTTATTGTCGCACTATTTATAACAGCTAAGTTATGGAAACAGCCTAAGCATTCCACAGCCGAGGAAAGGAAAAAGAAAAGGTGGGTTATATACATAATGAAATTTTTTCAACCATAAAGAAGATTGAATTTATATATTTGCAGGAATATGGTGCAACTGGAGATAATAATACTAGCGGAAATAAGTCAGTCTCAGAAATACAAATATCACATGTTCTTGTTTCTGTTTCTGGTTTTTTTTAATGTGTATATATGTGTATAGGTGTCTTACCTGTAGGTCTGTGCCCCACATGTGTGTCTGGTGCCTGAGGAAGCCAATTGTATCCTTTGCGACTGGCGTTGCCACCATGTAGGCTCTGGAAATCAAACCCATGTTCTCTGTAAGAGCAGCAAGTGCTCTTAGCCACTGAATCATTTCTCTGACACCAATATCACATGTTTTATGTCATACATGGTTTCTGGATTTTGTACAGATACATAAAAGCATGTATGTCTATATGATATGAAAAAGTAAAAATGTCCGAGTGTATAAAAAAGGAATGATAGGAGAGGGAAGAAAGGACAGCATAATAGTGTTAAAGGGGAGAGTAGACCCAAAATACAGTACACATTCCTATGAAAATTACACACATGCACACACTTGTGGAGTAGCAGTACGATGATTCAGCAGGCAAAAGGACTTGCTGAAAAAGTCCGATGACCTGGTTTCAGTCCCTGGGATCCACGGTAGAAGCTAAGACCTGAAAATTGTGGCACATATTCACATACACATATATACACACCATGTAATAAATAGAAGTTTGATAATAAGTATCTGGAGGTGGAGGCACAAGCATCAGGAGTTAGAACTAATCCCCACTGCTCAACATTCATTTGCCTCCAAAAGTCTCAAAGTGCACTAGGCTACCGTATCTTATTGGAGTGTGGCAGACTATAAAATTAAATATTTTTCAAAGTGTGGGTATGTATGGCAGATGCCACAAGAAATATTATATTATTTCTTAATTGCTGGTTTTATAGTTTAATAATATTTGTATATTCATTCAAACCTACCTGTGTGGATGAGATTTTTTAAAAAAAAAACTTGTAAAGATGGGAATTTGGTCTATAATTTAAGATGGATTTTGTGTTGCTTAGGGGAAAAGAAACCTAGAAGGTGAGGAAGTAGGCCACTGGGGTGTCCTTAAGGGTCTGTCTTCTCTGGATGTTTCTCATCCCTTCTCCGATCCTTTCTACCTTGGTGGGAACTGCTCTGTGCCCTGTACACCACGATGGACTAGAACTTCCAAAATTAGGAGCTCGAGTAAATGCTCGCTCTCTTACTATGTCAGGTGTCTTGACCACAGAGACAAACAAAACAGGACACCTGTGGTGGCCAGAGAGAGGGCTCAGAAGTTAAGAGCACTTATTTCTCTGGCAGAGAACCCTGATTTGGTTCCTAGCACCCATGTCAGGTGGCTCACAACAGCCTGTAACTCAAGCTCTAGGGGGAAGTGAAGCCTCTGGCCACCTCAAGTATCTGCACACACATACATGCACATGCACACATGCACACTCACACACGCACATGCATACACAGATGAAAAACACAACAATAAAAGGAGAAGTGTGGCCAAGAAAGAGCAGCATCAGTGGCTTGGTTGGTAGGGAGATCATTTGCCTTGCACCTTGGGCAGGCTCTTCACTGTGGGGCATAGTTTTAGGATTCTGCCTCAAATCATGTGGAGTGCTGGAAGGTATGAGGCTGCCTTTGGCTCACATAGGTTGATGAGTAATTGAGGAAAGTACAGGACACTACACACACACACACACACACACACACACACACACACACACACATTCGTGTGCAAACTGCCATGTACAATCTTTAGTTTCCACCAATTAAAGTGCTAAGAATGTTGCCAGATAGCCTGTAAGAATTTCCTGTAGCATAATTTCCTCCATTTTGCTATTCTCCACCTATCCTTTGTACCTACTAATGCATTTATACAATGTCTTGGCTTCCCTTATTCTATTACTATAAAAACATCAGGAAACTGTATTCACACTGGAACATGGCATTTGAAGTGACCTAAGCCATGTCTTGTGGCCACAGTCATTCACAGACTCTGGGATACACTATCTGCCTTCTTTGGTGAGAACTGCATTTCTACAGCACCAACCTCCTGTGCAGCTGCAGTGGGTCCAGAGTTCACCTGCTCTCAATGTCCTCCCAGCCAAGGGGCTCCCAGAGCCTCCCTCTAACCTCATTTATGAAAAAAAGAAGAAAGAAAAAAAGGGGAGAAAATTTCTCGGTAAACCTTAAAGATGTTAACTTAAGAGCCACAAAGTGGCATATATGACTAGTGAAAATACACACATGTGTACACATGGACAAAAATACACACATAAACATACACATGTACATATGTACATGCACGTAAAAATACACATGTTCACACACATAAATATATACATGTACACACATAAACACGTATATGCAAATGTACACATATATACACACAAATATTCACATGTGAATACATACAAACACACATATACACACATGTAAATATATACATGTAAATATGTACATGTAAACATACATATATACATGTATATCAATATACACCAAACACTAATATGCACATGTACATATACTGACATAGATGTACAAATACACACACATAAATATACACATGCACACATATGAATATACAAAATGAACACACATAAATACATATAATTATATAAATGTGGACACATACTAATATACACACATAATATAGCCATGACCAAAAAGCAAGTTGGTGAGGAAAGGTTTCATTTGGCTTATACTTCCATATTGTTGTTTACCACTGAAGGAAGTCAAGAACTCAAACAGGGCAGGATCCTAAAGGCAGGAGCTGATGCAGAGGCCATGGAGGGGTGCTGCCTACTGGCTTGCTCCCTATGCTTGCTGGCAATGCAGAAGTGTTTGTGGCAACAGTGAAAGACACAAGCATCTTCGGCTGCCACTTCAGGCAGGACTCCAGCTCAGGCTGTTGCTGCCCCTGCCTCCGCTCTGGGACTGGCAGAGCCTCTGCTCTGGACCCCAATGTCACAATCCATACTTCCTGAAAGTGGCTAATGCAGTTCAATCCATCAGACCAGAAGAGATACTGTATGGGAGGAGTTTTGTTCAAGATGAATTCAGGTATGCTAAGGTCAAAGTTGTCACCTTGGACTGGCTGGTATGGGCCCAGTCCCTCAGCGAGGGACTTCAGCACAAAGGGTTGAGCTTCTGGCATTAACCCAGGCGCCTCTTAGGGAAGGGCAAAGCCATCACTGTATATACATGGATAGTCAGTACGCTTTTGCCATAGCTATAGTGCCCTCTATATATAGAGAGAGGGCTTCTTATCTCAGCCAGAGGAAATCAAAAACAGAAAAAAAACAAACAACAAAAACAAAAGCAAAAAAAAAATTGCCAAGAGAGGAGCCATTGTCCAGCACAAAAAGCATCAAAAGAAAATCATCAGAGGCCCAAAGGAATGGGTCAGCTGACTTGGCCACCTGGAAGGCAGCCCTAGAACTAGTGAGGCCTCTCCACATCTTGGTTACCCTGCCTTAACCTGAATTGCTCAAGAGCCCACTTATACACAAGAAACCAAGCAGGCAAAAGAGAAAATGCCAAAGAGGAGGCTATGGGTGGTGGCTTTTGCCAGATGAGAGATCGGTATTCCCTACCATTATCAGAAGACAGATGATGGCCAAACTCCACCAGGCCACACATTTGGGAACAACTAAAACTAATGCGTTACTCAGACCCAGATATTCCAGATAAAAATTCCTGGAGTCTGGCAATGGTCTGGCCTTGAGGGCCAAAGTTTCCCTAAATCTGGCAAATGTTGATTGGAAATTACATTATGCCAGAGGCCACAAGGCTCAGGACAGGTAAATAAAATATGTCCTTAAGATTGAAGAAAATGGAGCCAATCGTTTACCTTTTTCCTTCCTAAGGAACAGATGCACCCCATAGCAAGAAGTTGATAAGGCAGGAATTACTAACCATTCCTTCCTCAAGTCCTTACAGGCCCTGCAACAGACCCAGAGGACTGTTCATCAGACAGTTTGAGAGGCTGTGCCCTTCTCTATGTCTGAGCATGTCCATGAGTTCCAGCTTGGCAACCTTGTATTGGGAAAGAGGATCCCAACCCAGAACCTGGAGCAAACATAAAAAGGCCTATACCCTGTGGTCCTCACCACCCCTATAGCAGTGAAGCTCACCAATGTCATTCCATGGACTCACTACTCCCAGCTGAAGGAAGCTACAGAAGATAATGACAGATGGGTAGTGACCAAGTCCTCTGATCCCTCAAGATGAGGCTGAAATGAACTTTATAACCATGGTTGTGCTATTTTGTCTTTTTTGTCTCCCCATGGGAAAGGTCTAAAACCCCCATAAGCCAGGACTTTGGGTGTGGGAATTTAAAAAGACTGAAACTAGAGAGCACATAGCCAATCTATCCACTGAGACACAACCCACCTTCCAATTCAATTTCTGTAAAATTTTGCATTCAGGAGCTACTGGGGGATGGTTCACTCACTCCTGTGGAGAAGCATGCCACTGGGACTGTGAGTCCATTGTGAAGAGAAGAGGTTCTGATCTATCCTGTACCATGCCTACATAGCTGATGCCTGAGTTGCCAGAAACCAGACAAATATATTGTGTTCAGTGGGGTTATAAAACTGAGTCCTTCTGAAGGCACACTGATCCCTTGATAGTCCTAGAAAGGAAACCATCATTACCTACCTGTGGTCATAGACAATGCAATCCCATATCCATAGGAGTTAGGGCATGGCAGGAAGCCGTAGATCATTACTGGGAAGCCAGAAGAACCTGGGGAGTCAGGTTATACCTAAATGATCCAGGCAGCAAATTTACTATACAAAAGAAACCTGCACCTAGAATCATCTGACCTACTGGCCCAAACTGACCCTTCTTGGTACTGAGCCCCCTTAGGCAGCAAGTCCCAAAACTCCAACTTCTCCAAGAATTCTTTTGGTACCCTCAAAGGCAAAGCTCTAGGAGGCAGTGGAAGCCAATCCCTCAGTGTTGAGAATACTAGAAAGAGTATATCAGTTCCTTAGCTATTTTCAAGTGGATAGAGGTCAGAACTGATAACTATGCCTGGACCCCAAACCCCTTTATTATGTTTGGATTGAAACTAATTAAACAATTCCTAACCCTAACTGTTATGAGTCAGACCAACCTAAAGTCACCCTGGGGGACCTCCAAAGGAAGGATGCCTGTTTAATGTCACCAAGACACCCCCTAGATCAGTGGTGCTCAACTTTCCTAATGTTGCAGTCCTTTAGTACAGTTTCTCATGCTGTGGTGACTGCCCCCATCATAAAATTATTTTGTTGCTACTTCATAACTGTACTTTGTATGTTATGAAAGGGAATGTACATATCTGATATGCAACCCCTGTGAGTCATTCAACCCCAAAAGGGGTCGCCACCCACAGGTTGGGAACCACTGCCCTAGCAGATTCCTGTAGCTGTCTATAACAGGTTAACTCCATGAATGGTGGTTGAGTTTAATTAATTTAGTTAACTCTAGGCCCCAGACACTGCCTTGCTGGCTTGTACTAATGGCTTATCCAAGTGTGCATCTTCTGAATTGTTTGCATGGGAGGAGAACCCATCCCTTTATGCTCTTGTGAATGCTATACCACAGGTGTTCATCTGCAATGGAGGAGAGGGCAGGGCCCATCAAACTCTAGATTCTGCACTTCCCCATGAGTAGTTAGCTGTCCCCACCCTCATTCCCCGGTTGCAGGCATGAATGCCTCCACTGCAGTTGGAACTTCAGCCCCAGTTATGGAGGATAAAAACTTTAGGAACACAGTACTCAAGTAGACATAGACCTAGGACATCTAGAAAATTCTGCTTTCCATCTGGAAGCCCAGTTAGATTCCTTAGCCGAGGTTGTTCTTCGGAATGGAAGAGTGTAGATGTAACCAACCGTCTTATTAAATAAGAAACACAGAACCAATATAAAAGAGAAAGCCAAGAGATCAGAGCTCAGAGCTAAAATCTCACCCTTCCTCCTGTGGTGGTCCTAGCTTCCCGAAAGAGAGCTATTTCCCGTGTGTCTGTCCTTTCATAGTATTTTGTTCTGCCTTCTTATTGATTGTAAACCCAAACACGTGACTGCCTCATCACTGTCTGTATGTATAGCCCTCTAGGTCTTAAAGGCGTATGTCTCCAATGCTGGCTGTATCCCTGAACACACAGAGATCTATGGGATTAAAGGCATATGCCGCCACCACCACCACCACGCTCTGTCTATGGCTCTAATAGCTCTGACCCCCGGGCAACTTTATTTATTAACATACAATTAAAATCACATTTCAGTACAATTAGAATACCACCACAGAAGAGGACTGGACATTCTCTTCATGAGACAAGGAGGTCTGTATGGCACTAGGAGAAACTTGTTGCTTCTATGCCAATCATTTGGCGGGAATTAGAGAAAGTTTATCAATGGTCAGAAATACCTTCAGGGCAGTGAAAAGAGACATCAAGAATTGTTTCCTGGTGCCAACCTTTGTTTCCTGGTCCCCCTGGGTAACTACTGCAGCTGTTACAGACTGGGCCATTAATTAATTATTTTTCTCCTAGCTCTCAGCTTACTCAACTGCCGACTTAACTATGTAAAACAGAGAATAAATTCTGTTAAAAAAAATAGTGATATGAAGACAATAAAATCCCTGGCCCCAGATGAGTCCATGATTTGACTCATGCCAATAGAACCGCTGGGAAACATCACAAGCCCCCAGACACTAGCACAACTGGTGCCATGATGGAAATACTGTTCAGACCTTGGAATCCAGCACATAGGCAGCAACACCTGCAAAAAAAAAAACAAAAAAGAACGAAGACTTAATCCATCAAAGTCCATAGTTCTGAGAAAGTTCCCAAATGTAGCAGCCATAGTCTTTTGGCTCTGTAGTACCACTCATAGTGCTACCAGAGGTGTGTCAACCCAGGGTGATACTCCATAACAAATAGACATACACATGTACACACACATAAATACATACATAGACACAAACATAAAAGAACATCTGGGTGGTGGTGGTGGTAATGATGATGGCTCACGCCTTTAATCCCAGCACTTGGGAGGCAGAGGCAGGCGGATCTCTGTGAGTTCAAGGCTAGCCTGGTCTACAGAGTGAGTTCCAGGACAGGCTCCAAAGCTACACAAAGAAACCCTGCCTTGAAAAACCAAAAACAAAGAAAAAAAACATGTATATACTTACATAAATATACACATGCACATACACATAAATATATAACATGAACACACACATAAACATTGACATATAAACACAGAAGTAAAAATGTGCATGTACATACAAACATAAATAATACACAAGTACACACACAAACATAAATATACACGTGTACACAGATAAATATGCATATATACAATGATACATAAACATAAAGTACAAATACAAATATTGAATACACACATAAATATATATATTTACAACATGAATAAAAACAGTTCTACACACATAAATATACACCTGTAAAAACAGGAATTTTTACATCTATACACACATAAATATACTCATGTACACACACATTAACATATACATACCTAAACATACACATATATAAACTATGTACACAAACATAATATACCCAGGAACATACACATAAATACAAACAAATGCACAGTCATAAATTTGAACATGAAATATACACACGTACACACTCAGAAATATACATATGTACACACATGGAAATATACATATGTACACCAACACATATGCAACTACAAACACATAGACAACATGTACACACATAAATATATGCATGTACAACAAAAATATATGTAAGTACTGTTGTACATCTACTCACCCCAGATAGGAATCCCACAACAGACCAAAGTCTGGAAACTACCAAAGTCCCACTTGGTGAACCACGGTTTATTGGGGTTACATAAAAGAATGCGGATAATGGATTACTTAAAGGAGCAGAACTGACTCAAAGACAGCAGTCATAACCAAAGCCCACCCCAGCCTGGGTGACAGACAGCTCACAAAGCCAGGAACATGGAGCACACTGCAGTCTGCAGGCATCTCAACATGCCCATGAATGTCCTCCCAGGTGCTTCAGTGGTCTGAATCTCTCTGCTGGTTTCTTCCTGTCTGGTCCCAGTCTTTGAGGCTTGTCCTCCAAGTCTTCTCTGATCCTTGGTTCTCTTTTATCTGAGGACTCGAAGCTTTCATTGTCTGCTCTGGTAGAGAGGGACCTAGTGAATCTGGTCATTTCAGGGACTTCCTGAAGACCTTTTGAGTCATTTACCTTCCTCCTCTAAGGCCTCTGTTATCAACACCCCAGCCTTTCCTCCAGCTCTTGCAATCTTCTGCCCCACCCTCCACCGTGATCACTGAGCCTTGGAGTGGGTGACCATATTTATATTATCACATTTCTTATGACATTTCATACATCATATTTCTATGACTAAGGAATAGACCATCATGCCACACACAGTAACAGTCACATTGTCTCAGGAGCTTCCCCAGTGGTTATGAGCTGAAGTTGATAACAGCAGTGATCTATGATTATAAACACATTGTTTAGAAGTCAGTGTGACAGGCACATCCACATCCATCTGGAAAAAACCACAGAAGTTGCTTCCCCATTGTGACCTCTGACCCACCCAGCCACAGGTTCTTTTCCTGCCTTATACTGCCAGGTTTGAACTCCCTCTTGTGGAGCAAGCCTTAAATCCAACTGGAAGGCTGTTTGTGTTACCCACAATAGCCAAGTCACTACTGTCACTACTGCACAAGTAGGTACAACCTGCCAGCCTGTCAGTACTTTAGCACATAGTGTCCATAGTCAATCAGGAATGTTGGTGACAGTTCTCTACCAGCAGCCTGTGTGGCCTCTTCCAACACTATGAAAGCCAGCTGGTGTGGTGGGAGTTTCCAGTGAAGTCCCAGCTTAATTTCTCTGTGTCCTGAAGTCGAAGTGTGCACATGTGTCTCCAGCAAGTAGTCTTACAGTCTAGTTCTGGCACACAACCAAGCAGTAGTAAAAGCCTTTATGAGTTTGTGGGACCTCACAAGGAGGTAGTCCACCCCTGGCACTGGAGTTTTCATTCAGTAACCGTATGGCCTCTGGGATTGTCCTTTTCCAACCATGTAGGATACATTTTGGATTTTTCTTTCTTTCAGTTAAGCCATCCTCCACAGGGTTGTAAGGTAGATGGAAACACTATTGCACCTGGTTGTCTCTCCAATGGCTCTCCAAATCTGCAAAACACTCAGAGGTCAGCATTATGTCATCTATGTATTAGAACCTTTTCCAGAGTCTATCACAGCCTCAACACTGTTTAAAAGTACAAAATTCAAAGTCTCTTCTAAGACTCATGGCAATCTCTTAACCCCCCAGAAAAAGAAATAAAAAAAGATCATATACTACCAACACACAATGGCACAGAATGTACATTTTACCATTCTAAAAGGGAGAAAAGGGAACATAGTGAGGAAACATTGGAACAAAGCAAGACTGAAAACCAACTGGGCAAACTACAAACTCTGCATCTCCACATCTGATGTCAAAGTGTTCTTTAGATCTCCAACTCCTTTAAGCTTTGTGGTCTGCAACATACTTCCCTCTCTTGGGCTGGTTCCATACCTAATCTGCAGCTCTCTTTGTAATCTTTACTCCACAACTCTGGCATCTCCAACATCTTGTGGTCTCCAGTTAAATGCCAGCTTCTTCACAACTTCATGAAATGGCCTCTTTAGGTCCCCAAGCAAGAACATCCCTGACATGTGCCTGGCCTCAGTGGCTCTTCTTAGGAAGATTCCACAATCTTTTTCTTGTATCCTTGACTCTAAAGCCAGAACCATATGGTCAAAGTTGCCAAGTTCTTGTGCTTAATGGGGATGGAACTTGGCACCCTAATTCAGTTACCTTTGCACCAGATTTCTGTTGATGCTGGTTTCCTTTACTGCTTAAGCTTTTCTTTAATTCCTTTTCACAAGTTGGAAGGAAGCTCAGCTGGGTGGGATCTTGCCCTGAGGCCAACATTCACTTTATTCAATTTAGAATCAGGCTTTCCTTTAATCTTTTTTATCTCCTTGAGCACTGAACCTATCTCTATTACACTTTCTGGTGCTCCTTTTCTCCTCAAACTATACATTTTGGATTTTTCTCTTGCTCTTTTTCATTTTAGATCTCCATAAGAGTGGCCAACTAGCCAGGTGGTGGTGGTGAATGCCTTTAATCACAGCATTTAGGAGGCAGAGGCAGGCAAATCTCTGTGAGTTCGAGGCCAGCCTGGTCTACAAAGAGAGTTTGGGAACAGCCAGGGCTGTTATCTAGGGGAAAAGAGAGAGAGAGAGAGAGAGAGAGAGAGAGAGAGAGAGAGAGAGAGAGAGAGAGAGAGAACAACCACACAAAACAATCAATGCTAGGCTGTCGTGAAATCTGCTCTGCTAATGTCATTAAGCCAAAAACTCTTCAATTTAGCCTCAGGCAGATTTTTAAGACAAAGGCAACAAGCAGCCACATTCTTGCCCAAATATTACAAGAATGGTCTCTAGACCACTTGCTAATATTCCCTCTAAAACTTCTTGAGCTGAGTCCCTACAGTTCAAATCACCCTCAGCACTGTATCACTGTCTTCCATGCTCCTACTAGGATGACCAATTTAAGCCTTACTTAAAGCATGCAACTACTTTTCTAGTCCTAAGACCCAAAGTCTTTTGAGTTCCTCCAACAAGCAGCATGGTCAAGGCTATCACAGCAATAGACACTTCCTGGTACCAACTTCTGTCTTAGTCACTGTTCTATTGCTGTGAAGAGACACCATGACCATGACAATTCTTGTAAGAGAAAACATTTAATTAGGGGCTTGCTTACAGTTTCAGAGGACTCGTCCATTATCATGAAGGCAGGGAACATGGGACAGGCATGGCAGGCATGGTGATGGAGGAGTATTTGAAAGCTACATCCTGATCTGCAGGCAGAGAAAGAGAGGGTGGGCCTGGCATGGGCCTTTGAGACTTCAGAGCTCACCCCCAGTAACATACTTACTCCAACAATGCCACACTTCCTAATCCTAATCTTATCAGAGTTCTACTCCCTGGTGACTAAGCATTCAAGTATATGAGCCTATGCAGGGGCATTCTTATTTAAACCACTACAAGGTACTTTTGGATTTAAACCCATTTCGCTATTGGTTCAATCATGAGTGTTAGGGAGAATGCTCAGTTGTAGTAAAGGACACTGGTCACAGGACAGCCTGCATAATATTTGTGTTTGGAGCATGTACACACCACATCTCACTGCTGTAAGTGTGTGTGCCACCTTTGTAGAGTTTGACTCTGTGCCGTATCAGCAAACAGATTGGTCAGGAGGCCTTCAATCTATACAGTCACCTGTTGCAATGCTTTATATACCTCTCACACTTGCTGTACTAATGCTGTGTACATAGATTCTGCTCCTTTCCATGACTGAGACCCAAATCCTACTGGAACCATTTGCTCAGGTTTCTCAAGCCACAGCTATCGCCTTCTGAACTCCTGGTGACTGCTAACTGGAAGGGACCCTGTTTGAATGGGGTACACAGCTGTTTAGCCTGTCCTACAAGGATCTTAGCCAAATCAAAAGCCTTGTCCCAATCCCATATAATACTCTTTATCAAGTTATACAGAGGATGCAAGATATGGTATGAAAATCTGCCAGTATCCTAAGGATCTCCCAAATGCTTGTAGCTTTACATTTACAAGCAAGAACTATTGTGGGTTTTGTCAATAATGTCAGTATGTTACCCCAACCATAATACTACAAGAATTTTTACAACTGTGCCTGGCCCTTGCACCCAAAATCAGATGATTCCTCCACCACTTCTGATTCAGCTAACAAGCCTCCCCTTATTGACCTCAATCCTCAGCTCCTTTTCTTCCTCTAACTCCTTTATTTTCCCTTTCTCCTTCTGTAGCAACAGGCCACCTGAAATCAGCTCTCCCTGGTGCCCACTTTCAGCCCACCAGCAGCCCTTAGTCCTCCTGCCACTGGCTCCCAACATAGGACTCTCTCTACCTCCCCCTACCTGGTTTAACCTGGCCATGGTGCTACCTTTGTGGAAAGTTGCCAGGGTGGATGGCTTGGTCAGGGTGCATGTCCCTTTTTCATTAAGTGATCTTTCACAACTAGAAAAGAGGTAGGGATTTCATACCATTAGTCCCTCTACCTTTATTAAAGAGTTCCAACATATCACCCAATCTTGCAACCTCATCTTCCATAAAATTTACATAATTCTCATCAACAACCTTCTCCCCAAGGAGCACAGACAAGTCTGGAACCAAGCTAGAACAAAGGCAGATGAGATTCACTGAACTAACACTGCCCACCAAGGTGGTGATGAGGCAGTCCCTGACTGGGACCTGAATGAAACTACAATACCTGGCAAATGGATGGGGGAAGCATTCTAGCTAGGGTTCAGTGTATAGCTTGCCTCCTTGCTGGTCTCCATAAGGCCGCTCTTAAAGCAGTAAATTGTGAAAAAATCCAAGAGGTCATCCAGGACAAACATGAAAACCCATCTCAATTCCTAGGCTGCCTTACAAAGGCCCTCTTGCAATATATACCAATCTGGATCCCAAGATCTCAATTGGGAAACAATTCCTTATGGCTGATTCTTCTTCCAGAGCTTCCCTGACATTAGGGCCAAACTTAAATGCCTAGACAAGAGATGTAGAAGTCTTAGTACTGGCCTTTAAAGTGTACCATGGGAGAGATGAAAACAAAATCCCAAACAAAAATACCTGATCTTGGCTGAGGCCTTTCAGCTGACCATAGTGAATGCCCAAGCTCTCTCTTTTCCCAAAGCCTCTGGGTCCCTGCTCCAAATGGTGTGAGGTTGGTCACTGGACCCAGGCCTGCCCAAGCACTCAAAAAAACACTTCAACCATGCCCAAGGTGCCATCAAAAGGGACATTGGGCTGTTACTGCTTCCATGTCCCTCATGGAGTGGGGACATTAGACCCAGTTCACCCTTCAGCTGACCTAGGTCTGGTTATGGACAACTGAGGGAGACCTGGGGCTCCCTGGGCCCAACCACTGTCATCTCCAACATGGAGCCACAGGTTGTCATCATGGTATCAGGGTGACCTATCTTCTTCCTTCTGGACACTGGGGCCACTTACTCAACCCTGACAGAAGTTGGGGGACCCACCTCTCCTTCTCATTCCCCTGTTGTCGGGTAGGGAGACAGCCTTTTGAACCTTACCAAACCCTACTACTTATCTGTATCTTTAAGAGTATTCTGCTTTACCTATTTCTTCTTAATGGTACCAACCTGCCCCATCCCTTTGCTGGGAAGGGACCTCCTAGCCAAAGTGGGAACCTCTATTTCCTTCACTCCCCCAATCCACTTAACCCCAGGCTCATGAACCATTCTCCTCCTCATCTCCTCCAAACCACACAATCTAATACACCTTTCCCTTTGCTGGCCTCCCAGTTGGATTCCCGAGTATGAAAAACCCTAAACTCCTCTATAGCCAAATATCATTCCCTCTTGTCACCCAATTACAAAATCCTACCAATTACATCACCCAGGATCAATACCCACTCCCTCTCCAAAGTCTCAAGGGACTTAAGCCTCTTATTTCTGACCTCTTAAGAAAAGGCCTTTTGTGCCCCACCTCTTCCCCCTTTAATACTCTCATGCTCACAGTTTAAAAACCTAACAGAACCTACTGCTTGGTTCAGGATCTCCAACTATTGACTCTGTAGTGGTTCCTCTTCACTCCATAGTACCTAACCCCTATACTCTCCTTTCTATCATCCCCTCAGGGACCTCTCATTCCTCTGTCCTAGAACTCAAGGATGCCTTCTGTTCCATTCCTCTTGACCCCCAGTCCTAAAATATGTTTGCCTTTACTTAGACTGCCCCAGGCACCCACCTTTATACCTAACTCACCTGGACTGTCCTACCCCAGGGCTTCCTGGACAGTCCACACCTATTTGACCAGGCTATGGCCTCCTATCCACTCTCTTTGTCTCTTCCTGAATGTAAGCTTATCTACAATATGTAGATGATCTTCTCCTCTGTAGTCTAGCCCTAAAAATTAGCCAGGCTGACACCTCTACTCTACCAAACTTTCTGTCTAACAGGAAATATAGGGTCTCTATCTCTAAGGTCCAGCTGTCCACCCCTCAGGCAATTACCCGAGATAGAAATCACCTAATCCAATCACTCACAGTCCCCACAAGCAAGGATAAAATTCTATCCTTCCTAGGGATGGCTGGCTTCTTATCCTCTTGGATTCCCTCTTCTTTCTTCTTGCTTGCCCCCTCTATGAGGTGGCCCTTGGCCCCTTACATGAGCCAACCTTGCACCCATTACCAAGACTTCTGTTAAATTTTAATGAGCCCTCCCAACCCAAACCACTAATCAACAGGCTGAACTAATTGCTCTTACCCATGCCTTTCACCTAGCAAAGGGAACTCTGCACCAAGCTTCTAATCCAATCAAGATGCTGATCTGACTTCCTAAGGTGTGTATGGACCATTTGTTTCTGCTGGCTTCTGCCATCCACCACATTCGATTCCAAAATCTAGAGTCTGCCTCTTCAGCCACTTCTTCCCTCCACTTGCTCTAACCATCCATCTCTCCTTGTCTACTCAGTAAGTGTCCTCTCTGGTTACTGGAGCTTGCTATACCCTCCAGGGAGTACAACACATGGGCATCTCCCTGCTATGCCCTATGAGGCCCAACCACGTGGGCAACTCTCCAGTTACTAAGACACTTACTTCTCTCCCTCTATTGGAACCCTCCCTGTTTCCTGTCCTCCTCCCCCGAGGAGATGCGCCTGCTGAGTCCTGTAGCCTCATTAAGCTCTTCTGGGCCTCTAAGACTTTGTCCCTGCTGTTCCTCAGATTCCTCCTGGAGGTCTCACAGCTTCTCTATGCCCTCCTGGGCTTCTCTCTTGTCTCTCAGTGCCCACTTGGAGCTTATAAAACTGCTTTTGGCAAAGTTTATTTTGTGACCCTTTTCTCTCCCTTCACAGACTCAGATTTTATGAAAGCTTTGCTTTGTTACTACAAGCAGCTTGACCTCATTACAGCCCAATGATCAAAACTGGCATGCTCAATTTTAAAATTCTCTCATGTGGTAACACCTTCTGACATGACACAAACAAATAATCTGAAAAAAAAATTCTATCTAAATGTGCTCTCTCCTCCTCTATTTCTTCCTATCTACACATGTCCAGGGTAGGTCTTACACATAAATGTTTAACGTTCAAGAGCCTTCCCCCTCTAATCAACAACCCATCCTAATAGGGTTAAGAAATTGCTCTGTAGCAGGCTGTCAAAGGCCAATCCAGTTCCCTATAACTAACTCCTTTATCCATCTTTCCTTCACCTGGGCTTACCCCTATACCTGTTTTCTCTATGACCAAATGGAAGATTACTATAAACAGTGGACAGAAACTTACAGAGGTTGCCTATATTGGTCCTGCAAATACCATTGGGAATACCATTAGGCCATCCTAATCTTCCCTCTCTTCTTTACATACAGGAGGCATCCTCCCACCTCTACATTTTCAAGACCCATGGGCCACCAGATGGGAAGAGGGTTATCACTGGCAAACTGTATTATGATCTGTTCAGCAGGTGTGGGCCATCAAAATACAAAGAGTATAACCCCATTCTCCCAACATGTAGGTATAGAAAAAAAAATAACAGATGTGATCTAACATTCATCAAAGTCTCCTCCCTAATAGCTCCCCTCCTGGATGACACTGAGCTCATCTCTCTGTCCTCATGCTCACTCCATCTCTTGTATCAGATCTTAACCTCCACATATCAGCTACTGAATGACACTCTGCCTGGCTGCTTTAGAGATTGCTGGTTTTGTGTTCCTCCCAGACCAAACCTATGACCACCAATCATGGCCTTACCCATTGGTCTGTTAGACTCTCTCACCTCACCACTTATTAACTGTTCTGAACCAAATATTATTACCACCCCTTATCTCTCCCACTCTTTTAGTAACACGGACTGTTTTGACTCTTCAGGGACACATTTATGGGCACAATGGATTCTTTAGACTGTAATAATACCTTAACCCTCAGCATTACCACCCAGCCTTTATGCCCAAACATTCACAATGCCTCCATCCTTTGTGGCACTAAGCTACTGCCTACCCACTGGGCAGGCTAGGTCTTGTGCCCTGGTGTTCCTCTTTCTTAAATTAGAGGTGGTACCCAGTGAAGAACGTTTGTTGGTTTTTCTCTTCATCTGAGACCTCCAACAGGTGTCTCAGACCATCCTCACCCTCCAGGACCAAATAGACTCATTGGCTACTGTAGTGCTACAAAATTATTGAGAATTTGATCCACTGACAGTGGAGAAGGGTGACCTTTGCCTCTTCCTCAGGGAGGAATGTTGCTTCAGTCTCAGCCAGTTGGGTATAGTAAAGGACAAGGGTTGTGAATGATTGATTGATAAGTAAAACACTGATTGGCCAGTAGCCAGGCAGGAAGTATAGGCAGGACTAACAGAGAGGAGAATTGAGAGAACAGGAAGGCAGAGGGAGACACAGCCAGCCGCCGCTGCCAGGACAAGGGAGTGTAAGGTACCGGTAAGCCACGAGCCACATGGCAAAGTATAGATTAATAGAAATTGGTTAATTTAAGATGAAGAAGTAGATAACAAGAAGCCTGCCATGGCCATAGAGTTTGTATGCAATATAAGTCTCTCTGTATTTAATTGGTTGGGTCTGAGCTGCTGCGGGACTGGCAGGTTAGAGAGATTTGTCCTGACTGTGGGCCAGGCAGGACCAGAAAAACTCTAGCTACAGACAAGATCCAACAACTCCAGACAGATCTCCAAACATGTAATGAACAGCTCAATGCCTCTGGCCATTGAATCATTGATGGCCCAATATAGAACAGGATACTGCCTTTCTTAATTACCTTTCTCCTCCTTTTCCTAATCCTAATTGCTCTCTGACTTATCAATTTCTTGTCTAGATTTCTTCAACAGAAAATTCAAAATAATTCTAACCAGACCTTTCATGGTTTGTTATTACAGGGCCATCAGTCCCTGGCTATAGAACCAGAGGCCCACGACACCTGACTGTACCCTCATGGTGATGATCAAGCTTACCCCAAGGCCTTCAATGCTCCCTAACAACAAGAAATAGTCCAATGATAATGTTGCCCTCTTTTCCGATCCCTGATTAGTTATCAATAGTAAACAAAAAAGGGATGAATTCATTCACATTAAGTCAGCTATATAACAAAACCTTTTCCAGAGGATGGGCAGAACAAGGCAACATCCAGAACCGCCATCCCATAACAAATAGTGGGGTTACAAGATACCCTTGGTGAAGCACTCTGAAAGTTTGTTGTCAACTGTTCTAAGCAAGTGTCAGGTGATCCCCAGGGTTTACAACTAAGAAGATACTAAAGCCAAACAAAGGTCTGAGTTAATATAGCATGGTAGGATTCATTCATTCATCCATCCATTCATACTAATTGCTTCCTCTACAGATCAAAGTTGGGTAGGAATCGTGGATAAGAGGCACTGAGTTAATTAGCTTCCTGTAAATCTCAGTCATTCTCTCTGAGCCATTGTGTTTTCACATCCTGGAGCTCTTCCACAGAGCCTCCACATGTCTCCACACCTGATAAACTCTGTGGGCCTGACTTAATCTGTTCAGCCCTACTCAGGGCCAAAGGTGAATGTGGTCTCATTCTCCTCTGCTGCACCTGCTGGCTCCCTAGGACAGAGAGACTCTGAGTTGGCACTGATCCTGCAGCTGATGTTGCCTTTCCATCCACCACACCTGAATGTTGGGAGAGTTCCTGGCTGGGCAAACCATCTCCACCCCTAGCATAACCCTTCACTGGAAGGAACTGTACTCTCCTTAATCTGAAGGTATAATTACCCACCTACAGAACAGGCTTGGTTTTCTTCATCTGTAATGTTCTATCATGGATGTGTTCTGTGAACTGCACCTCAGGCTTCGAAGCAGTGCTTCTCAACCTGTGGATTTCATGGGGGTTGCATATTAGATATCATGCATATCAAATATTATGATTCATAACAGCAGAAAAACTACAGTTATGAAAGTAGCAATGAAATAACTTTATGGTTAGGGGTCGCCACAACATGAGGAACTGTACTAAAGGGCCACAGCACTAGGAAGGTTGAGAACCACTGCTTTAGAGCCTTCCAGCTCCTTAGCACACAATTTGGCTTTCTCTCTACTCTTTCCTTAGACACTCCAGCTTGACATACATACTGCCACATTTATCATCAAGTAACCCAGACACAGCTCTTCCTCTGTTTTACCTTTTGCTTATCTCCTATAGCTTGTTCTTTTACTTTACAGACACTCTTTACATGCTGGTCTAAGTCACTGATATCTGTTAAAGCTTTTCTACTTGATCAAGATCTTACCCCACCACAGGGCTCAGCAAAGCTGCTAAAGTTCCACACCAATCTCAAGGCCCTGCTGGATCAATCTTCTCAACTCCACTGTGAGCACAGTTTTATCTGATCCAGTGAACTGGGGTTCAAACACAGAGGCTCTTATTCCTAATTCCTTCACTAGCCTCTGCCCCTCCTGCATGGTCCTCCAGTTCCTGATATTTATGGGAACTTCTGACGGTGATAACTAAGTGTTCTTAATGGTTTTGATAAGCCAATCCATCCGTGACTGATTTCCCTCATACTGTCTCAAGTTATGCAGCCTTTGCCTTAAGGAAGGATGGTTAGTTACATTACTCCATTTTCTGTCTCCACAGCAGTCAGACTGATCCTATCCACCTCCATTCCTCACAGCCCCACAAGCCAGGTTGAGGCACGCTCTTCCATTGCTTGTTAAATCTTTGCTAATTTCAGTAGTTGAAGGGCTGGGTGTTTCCTAATCACACTCGTTTCTTGCACTGGCCCATGGTTACAGATTTCCTCTCTTTTTCTACTGAAGGTTGGACTTGAGAGGTATTGCTTGTTGCTTTTACCTCTTTCATCCTCTTGTTTGTATGATTTAGTTGCCAAATTAGAGGTTAGCACAGAGGATGATAGCCACATCTTCCTTTACTGTTGCAATTGCTCCTGTACTTGAACAAGTTCCTGCTTTACACAATCAAGTTCCTGCTTGGCCTCCCTCTTGGCCTCAAAGACATTTCTAACTCCACACACAAAGGACAGGCAAGCTCTACCACTGACTGCCAGCAGGCTAGCTACTTGTGTACTAATCTCAAAGACTACAAAATTTATTCTAAACCTTTAACTGCTTTCAGAGCATCTACATGGACCCCATTCATAAAGCAGGCATGCCCTCCATACCATACAGATGAAGACTGCCTTCCTGGTATCCCTTCCACAGATACTCCTAACACTCAGGGCTCACTGTTAGTTACATGTCTCAATACCCGTAGGAAGAACTATGCAACTGCTGCTATGGCACAAAGGCACACTAACATGCACAATATAGAGAAGGACAACTGTGTCAGAATTTCCTCCATGGATGCTCCCCTATCAGGCTTCTCAGTCTCAGTAACATGCCTTGTCATCCGTAAGGTGCACTCACTCCTCCCCAACTCATCTTTGGTTCTGTTGGGCACCGACTATGTTATCTGACAAAACTTTTCCTGGGAAGACACAACACACATGTCCACTCAGCCTGATAGGCAGCCCGTGACAGACCAAAGTACAGATACTACCACAGTCCAACTTGGAGAACCACAAGTTGTACTGGTGTCCCATAAAGGAGTGTGGGTGAGGGGTCACTTGTAAGAGCAGAAATGGCTCACAGACAGTAGCATCAACCAAGCCCACCCCAGTGTGGGAACTGGGAGCACACTGCACAGTCTGCAGGCATGAAGAGTGTCATCCAGGTGCCTCAGTCCATCTCAACCTGTTCCAGGCAGCTTGGTTGGACTCGGAGTCTCCTTACAGCTCAGCTTCCTTTCATCTTAGAGGGACGCTCAGCTTTTGTAGGGAGGGACCAAGTGAGTCTGGTCAGTTTCAGGGACTTCCTGAAGCCATTTTGAGTCTTCCTGATCAAGGATGATAATGTTTCAATCACAAAGGAAACTGTAACACAACAAGTACACACACAGAAATACACACATGTACACACACAAAAACATACACATGTAAAATGCATAAATGTACACACAAGCACACACTTAAATATACACATATAAACACACTTAAATATACATACATACATACATACATACATACATACATACATAGATATACACATGTAGCTAGAGTTTTCCTGCTTTGCCCACAGTCAAGACAAATCTTTGTCACCTGCCAGTCCCACAGCCACTCAGACCCAACCAAGCAAACACAGAGACTTATATTGCTTACAAACTGTATGGCCGTGGCAGGCTTCTTGCTAACTGTTCTTATATCTTAAATTAATCCATTTCTATAAATCTATACCTTACCACATGGCTTGTGGCTTACCGGAGTCTTCACATGCTGCTTGTCATGGCAGCAGCTGGCAGTGTCTCTCCGCCTCAGCCTTCCGCTTCCCAGAATTCTCCTCTCTTTTTGTCCCACCTACTTCCTGCCTGGCCACTGGCCAATCAGTGTTTTATTTATTGACCAATCAGAGCAATTTGACATACAGACCATCCCACAGCATACACATGTACACATACATTAACATAACCATATACACACATAATCATAGATATGTATACACAAATTATGTGTGTACATGTGTATATGAATACATTTATTTTGTGTCCATGTGTATGTTTTGTGTGGACATGTGTATGTTTATGTGTGTTTGCAAATATATGTGTTTATGGTGGAGTGTGTACATGGTTATATCAATGTTTGTATGTTTACATGTGAATATTTATGTATGTGTTTACACGGTGTGTATTTATTTGTGTGTACATGTGTGCTTATGTGTATGTGTATATTTGTATATTTATGAGTGTAAAGGTGTGTATGTTTATGTTTGTGTGCACATGTTTTCACTTATGCATCTGTCTACATGTGTCTATGTGTGCACACATGTGTATTTTTATGATATATGTGTACACATGTATTTTATGTTTGTGTATACATTTTATATTCATGTTTATATATACACATTTATGTTTATATGTTTCTACAATTGTATATTAGTTATAACACTTTTTTCTTTTTATTAGATAAAAAGGGAAAATATGGTGATATTTTATTTGTGCTGAAATGTGGTATTTTATTTGTATGTTAATACATAAAGTTGCCTGGAGATCAGAGGTCAAATAGCCATAAAACAGAAGTCAGGCAGTGGTAGCATACACCCTTAATCTGATCACATGACAGGCAGAGACTCTGTGTGGTCAAGGACACAGCCAAGCATGGTGACATGAGCCTTTAATCCTAGTACCAACCATAGAGACCTGAAGGTCTGTATAGACACGCAGTGATGAGGAAGTCATGTGGCTGGGCTTAGAGCCAATGAGAAGGCAGAACAGAAACACAATAAAAACATGAGTTAGACAGAAAGAAGCTCTCTCTGTAGAAGCTACTGCTGGTGGTAAGCTAAAGCAAGTCGTGGCTATTGCTCTGATCTCTTTGGCTATTACCTCTGTATTTGGTTCTGTGTTTCTTACTTAATAAGACTGTTTAGAAATTCATTTACATATGCATACGTGTTTATGTGTGTTCTTGCATATATTCATGTGTACACACATTTCATTTATGTGTGTATGTTTATGTGTAAATACATGTGTATAATTATACTTGTACATGTGTTTATCTATGTGTGGGTATATGTATATATTTATGTGTTTATATATGTGCATATTTATGTGTGTACATGTGTATATTTATGTGTGCAAACATGTATATATTAATGTGTGTGCTTGTGAGTGTACACATTTTTGTTTATGTGTATGTACATGTTTATATTTATTTATGTGCACAAATGTACACATTATTCCTCCTTATGATTTCTGAAAGAACAATCAATCCTCAGAGAGGCTTTTCCTGACACTGTAAAAGGATATTCCTTCAGTATTCTGTCTTCTAATTTCTCTGGTAACATTTACTATCTTCTCTAAATATCCAGGTTATTTGCCCATCTGTGTGTTCATCACTGACCCCACTTGCTTTGCCCTGAGGACCACGAGTGGAAAGTCACAATTGGTTGTTTTCTAAGGGGTCTCTAGGTCAGTGTTTGTACATTTTTGGTGAATGAGTGAATGAAGGAAGGAAGGAAGGAAGGAAGGAAGGAAGGAAGGAAGGAAGGAAGGAAGGAAGGAAGGAAGGAATGAACAAATTCTCCTAGACCAGACATTTGATGCCCATTTTGCGGGTTCCTTACAGACCCTTAAGAGAGACTGAGTTCTGCCTTCTGCACCCTAGTCTAGGTCCAGAATTGTGGATTTTCCTCCCAGAACATTTTTTCTTGAAGGGAAATTATTCTGGGCAGCAAGCACAGCTTGGCTGGATAATAGTCTAAGTCCCCAAAGGGAAACCGGATGGCAGAGATTCCAGTGTTCTACCTCTTAAAGAGGTTGTGCTGCCAACATGTGGCCAAGAATTACATCCAGTTCCAAATTCCAGACTGCACTTGGGGCATCGTACACACCCGGCAAGTGCCCGCTGATCATCAGAACAGTGCAGGCATTGTGTGGGAAAGGAAATGAGACCCACAGGCTTGAGAGAAGGCCCGATCTTCTAGGACCCTCTTCAGAGGTTGTTCTAATTTTGGACTGATGGAATGACAAAGCTGTTTTTACTTCCCTTACATAGTGTGGCTGAATTTGGAAGATTCTGTCATTTCTCAGGCCACTACTGATGCCTGCAAGCAGGCACCATTATTGTCACTATAAAATACTGTCCCTCACCTTGATATAAGCTGGCAGTCAGAAGACATCTCTGTGATTCTAGAACAGCAGCTTCTGTAGAGAGAACTTAATGGTGTGAAGAGAGTTCTGGATCAGAAGTCAAAAGTGGGAAGACCCATGGGCTTCCAGCCAGATGAGGGCTCTTGTTGGCTTTCAGCTGCCTCCCATGTAAGGGGTAATTTGAGTTTGATGGTGACTTGGGGATTGGGGTGTTAGAATCTGACCCTGATTCGGCAGCCATTTTTCAGGGTGAAATCCTGTAAGTCTTGATTTATCATTCACACACAATGTGTTTAGAGGGTCTGAGGCTCAAGGTCATTCTAGCTGTGTAGATTCAGTCAAGCTATTTCTTCACCAAGCCAAACTGACTGTAGCTAGAGTTTTCCTGCCTTGCCCACAGTCAGGATAAATCTCTGTCACCCGCCAGTCCCACAGCCGCTCAGACCCAACCAAGCAAACACAGAGACTTATATTGCTTACAAACTATATGGCCGTGGCAGGCCTCCTGTTAACTGTTCCTATATCTTAAAGTAACGCATTTCTACAAATCTATACCTTGCCACGCGGCTCGTGGCTCACCAGCATCTTCACATGCTGCTTGTCCTGGCGGGTGTCTGGCAGCTGGCTGGCCGCGTCTCCTTCTGCCTTCCTGCTCTTTTATCTCTCCTGTCTGTTAGTCCCGCCCATACCTCCTGCCTAGCCACGACCAATCAGGTTTTATTTATTGACCAATCAGAGCAACTTGACATACAGACCATCCCCCAATACAGCCAAGTGCAGACCATCTCAGACACCTGCACTCAGGCCCATGGTCCTAATCATCCTCTATGCAAACCTGCTGGGTAACGCCACAAGGAACCCAAGAAGGGCTCCCACAGGACATGCATTAACATCCCACAGCAACTGACTATATAAACCGCTGAGCCAAAATATTCCCTCTAGTGACCTGTCCTGTTTTTACATGTGTTCCTTTTGTAGTCTTTCTGAGGTAAGCTCTTTCTTTAAGGCATGGCTTGTCTATCATTGAGAAACTAGCCCTTAGAAGCCAGCATGAAATCAATACAGTTACCTATTGGGGGATTTATTAAGACAACTCCAAGTAGTTAAAATGGAGGTTTATTTTGGGGGATAACTTACAGCTAGTAAAGGGGTTGGTTACAGGATCCAGGAGAAGTGAGGTACAGTCCAGCTGGGTTCTCTGGAGAACTCTGCTAGGTCTACCATTCAGCATCCATGATCACCAGGAACCAAGAGAGCTGGCATCTTGGGTCTTAAGGACTCCCATTTGAGCCCCACCTCAGGGGCAGGTCATAGGTAGGAGTGACAGTTACTGGAAGCCTCACTGGAGGTAGTACTTCCAGGTCAAAGCTGGAACAGCTAGCTACCCACTACAGTTACCATGAAATAGTCAATCAGAGGATATCATCATCCCAAAAGGCCTGAGCCATCTCAGCAGCACCTCCAACAGAAAGAGGAGTTAGGTGTCCTGTGCCAAGTCATCCTGCAGTGCTGGTGCTGCCCTCTGGCAGGCATGGACTGTGGTGAAGGTGATTCATCAGAGGGCAGAAGGCTGAGGGCACAGGATGAAAGGAGCGTGACTTCTCTGCCTGTCTAGAAATTCTGGCAGGGAGACTCAAGGACACTGGACTCTCCTGGCCTTCACCTATTATGAAAAAAGACAGTTGAGGAAAAAGTAGCCCTCTAACAACATTTTTTTAATGGTCTTTATTAGTAAGGCTTTGGCTCAATGCTTTATATATTTAGTTTTGCTTGGTGATGCTTATCCTACCAAAAGGAAAACCAGGACAGTTAGCTGAAATAGCTTACCTGAACCTACACTGCTAGAATGACCAGGATTGAATCCAGGACTCTTTACTGTCAAGCGGATGTCTGTCCTAATAACAACTGTTGTAAAAAAAAAAATAACCAAAGTGGAGCGAATGCAGTCAGCAGTGATGGAAACTACTTTGGACCTAAGGTCTAAAGTCCTTCAGTTTATTACCTTGGTAACCTTGGGCAAATTGCTTGAGGACTTTGAGTGACAAGAGACTTCCTTATCACATGGGAATAATCAGTCTACTTCACAGCATACTGTTAAAGGACTGCATAGATCAAGTGTTTCCTGTAATGTCTTACACGTAATAAATGCTCAGTAAACGTCAGTCACCGTTAGTCTTATTGCTACTGTTATTACTTCCATCTTCCTTCCAGGATTGTTACAAGGCTGACAGGAGGAAGCGCCTGGGAAAGTTCTGTTTGCTGTGTGCTTGTCAGCAATCTCTTTTGTTACAATTATAGCATTCTAAGGGAAAGAATTAGTCCAGAAGCTCAGACCCCATTCCCCGCCCCCCGGAATGGTTCAAATTCTTTGCTCTGCTGCCAACAGTGATGACGAGCAAGGGTTTGACTCAGTGCCCACTGTGAATGACGTCCTTCAACGTCTCCAAGAACTGTGCAGCAAATGCTTTTCCTGGCTTATTTTAACATCAGAGAGACTTTGAAGCTGGGTTTCGACATTTAGTGTCATTATTTAGAGATAGTGCTTTTCAATGAATATAGGTTTGTGACTTAGAGATACCAGGGGGTAGACCAAGGGCACGGTGAAAAGACATCTTAGATTCAAGCTGCTTCTGCTATTGATTCTTACTGATTTTGAGGACAATGTATGTGCCCTGTAAAAAATGCAGAAATATGTGGAGAGAAATTTAATACATCCATAGTGCAGTCACTCAGAAGCAAAGAATGCTATGGCTCAGTGTGTTTTGAATTGGTTCTTTATTCTGTATTATCATTTTACAGGTATTGCATATTACAGGTATTGTGATCATACCAGTCATGTAATGTATGTTTTCCATAATTTCATACTAGCAGAATATGAATTCACTTTATTTTTTATTTAAAATTTATCTTTACTTATGTCTTTGTGTGCTCTCTCTGTCTCTGTCTCTCTCTCTCTCTCTCTCTCTGTGTGTGTGTGTGTGTGTGTGTGTGTGTGTGTGTGTGTGTGCAAGGATTTCAGAAGAAGGTGTTGGATACCTTAGAGCTGAAGTTACAGGAATTAAACTTGGGTTATCTAGAAGAACAGCAAATGCTTATAACTGTTGAGCCAGCTCTAGCCCCCTGAATTCATTTTCATTTTGTAGATGCTTCATATTCCAACAAAGAAACATAGACCACAACATGCTTAATCCATTCCTTTTTGATTGTTTAATTTTTTCTAATTCTTATTAACCCTTTCCCCTCCCTGAGGCAGGATCTCCAGGCTGGTCTTAACCTCTTCTTTTCCTTCTCAAGTCTTGGGATCATAAGCATCTACTATCATGCTGAGCATTCCATTTTTGTGTACACACACACACATACACACACACATACACACACACACACACACACACACACATTATTTACTTTCTTTGGGTAGAATTTTAAAAGTAGGAATTAAGAGTTAAAGAAAAGAAGAAAGGCGTCATTCTGTTAATTTTTACAGTCCTAATAACTGTGAATGATATTCTTTGGTCAGTAGCAAGTATATCTAGTTCTTAAAATTTTTTGATTCCATGCAAACCAGTAGGTTTAAAAGGATAGCAATCCACCATCTTGAATTGCAAAGCCAACTACTCTAGCTACACATGCAACATCTCATGCTTCTTAGTCACTTGTGTTTCCTTTTCTGGGAGTTGTCCACCAGTGCTCTTTGGTGGGCAGACTTCATTAATAGTGGTCCTGCTAATCCTACAGTTGTCTGCAGAAGATGCCAAACCTTGCATTCAGCCACATCTGATAGGAGACCAGGTTCCTGAAGGATTAGTAAGAGTCTGTGGCAGTACTGATGTTTCAGTGAAACCAGAAGCAGCAAAGTGGTTGTGTATCATAAAGCCTCTGCTACCATATTTTTATGCTTTCTGACTTCCAGTGCCTTTTCCCTCTTAAACGCTGCTCTAGCAGAAGGGCTAAATTTGGTGCATATGTCTGACCTTTCTTCAGCATTTGCCTTTGGCCTCCTGCTATGTGAAACACCCAGTGGCTACATTCACAGAAGCTATTATAGAGACAAGAATTGGCTTTGAAATCAGGCAGATCTTGAGCAAGTCTCAGCCTTTTAGAAGTTTAGTTTCCTCTTTTTTTTTTCAAGCAGAGGTGACAGTCCCAACTATAGGGAATGAATGTGTTTCTGTTTTTATGGTGCCGAGGATCAAATCCAAAGTCCCATGCATGCAAGGCTATCGTTCTACCCAGCTTCTGTGAGTGCAGAACTCCTGAACAGTGCCTGCCTGCTCCATCACAAGACTCCTCTTACCTCAAGGATTCCTGAGCTGATTCTGGGGATTTCATGCTTATCCAGTGCCTAGCACAAAGTAGAATCAGACTGGACCTTCTACAGCATCTACAGTTGCTACAGGAGATGATGGTGCTGCTCAAAAGAACTGCAAGCAGACCTTTTCTGGATCTTTGTGACCTTAGCTGCCAGAGTGGGACGACACCTCTCTTCTGGAGCAACAGGAAATGTACAAGACCCCATCTGATACACAGTGTCAGAGCGGTCACTTTTGTCTTCTCTTCTCTTCCTAATATGATATTGTGAGCATTTTTCCATTACAGTTAGTGATGCCAGCCTGAATTCAACCACTGTCACTTGCTAAGGGACCTGAGGCAAGCTGCTTAATTTCTCTGTGCCTTGGCTTCCTTATCTGTAAAATACAGATAATAAAATGGCATAGAATCACTCTGTGCCTCCCTAAGACTTGTGTGTTGAAATCCTAACACTGTCCCTATATAGTATTTAGAGGCCTTTGGAAAGCACCAGGTCAGCAGGGCAAAGCCCTTGTGAATGGGTTCAGTGTCCTTATGAAAAAAGACCCCAGACAGTTCCTTTGTCCTTTCTACCACAAGAAGACAGTGAAAGGATGGAATCTGTGAACTAGGAAGAAGGCTCTTCCCAGACACTCTACAAGATGACATCTTGATCTTGGGTTTCTTAGCCACCGAAACTGTGAGAAGTAAGTTGGCATTGTTTCTAAGTATCCTAGTTTTTGTTATAGTAGTCCAAACAGCCCAGGACATAAGTACTTACTTGGTGAGATTCTGAGGGTTAAATGAAGTAAGTCACACAGATCTCTTAGTTCAGTGCCTGGCACATACAAACTCTATTATCTACTATTAATATCAGCTACACTATCTTGATAGCCACCCTGATAATTACGTTATATAATTAAATTGAAACAGATGTAGTCTTTTTTTTTCCTGATGTTGGATATTTATGGTATTTCTCATTTTTATTTTTTTCTTTCATTTTTCTCTATTAAGAAATTTTCTACTCACTCCACATACTATCCACAGATTCTCCCCTCCTCCTTCCTCCCACCCACCAGCCCTCTTTCCCAAGCAACCCCACATCCCCACATCCCCCAAATCGAGGTCTCCCATGGGGAGTTAGCAGAGCCCAGCACACTGAGCCTAGGCAGGTCCAAGCCCCTTCCCACTGCACCAAGGGTGTGCAAGATGTCATGCCACAGGCACCGGGTTCCAGAAGCCTGCCCATAGACCAGGGACAGATTCCGATCCCCCTGCCTGGGTGCCCCCCAAACAGTTCGAGCCAAACGACTGTCTTCCATATCCAGAGGACCTAGTCCAGTCCCATGGGGGCTCCACAGCCACCAGTTCACAGTTCATAGGCTTCCACTAAGTGTGACTGGTCATCTCTGCACTTCCTCCCATCATGATCTCGACGTCCCTCATCCAAAATGTTACTTATAAAATAAAATAAGTTGTGTTGGGCATGATGTAATCCCAGTACTCAGGACACTAAGATAGAAGACTATCATGAATTCTGGCCTAAAGTGGGCTACACAGGGAGTTCCAGGCCAGCCAGGACTGCAGAGTAAAACTCTGTTTCAGAAAACTTAATAAAACAAGCCATCTTGTAGGTTGTGGTTTAGAGATAAAAATCAAAGCAGTGAATTAAAAAATGTGGGCTGGTGAGATGGCTCAGAGGATAAAGGTACTCGTTACCATGCCTGGCAACCTGAGTTTGCTGTGTGAAACCCATGAAGTGGAAGGAAAAAAACAGCTCCCCCCAAATGTCTTCTGACTTCTAAGCATGCATGTGATTATGTGCATACACACAAACACCAACAAAATAAGTTTAAAAAAAGTAATAAAAGAGAATTAATGTTGAATGGAGTAATATCAGTAGGTCTAAGTTATCTTACAGAGTTGGAGTGGTGGTTATATCTGGATGTCAGCACCTGGGAAGCTGAGGCCAGTCTAAACTAAAAAGAGAGACTGTCTCAAAGTATTACCTTAAAGAAGCTCAACATTTCCTTGACATATTTCTAATATTTCTGGCTAATTGTCCCACCTGAGAAGGCCAGCATGAAACATCCTTATCTGAGGCACAGCAGGCCTGGATCAAGGTCTTCTAGGCCTTTGCTCTGGGATCCTCCTGGCTAAAAAGCCAAATCAGCTTTTTCTCCTCTAGTGGAGGAGAATCTCTGATACAGCACAGCTCAGGCCAACCCAGCAGTTTTTAGATACCATTTGGAAACGTCCAGTAGGGCAACTGTCAAGCCATGTCACCTGATCTGCAGTTTATGGGGCAGAGGTTTCTGTCTGTTAGTCTTTCAGCTAACAAAACACAGAGTTAGCAACAGCAATTGAAATGTGAAATGACATACACAGAGGGCAATCTGTGTATCAGGCTGTCTTTAAAAAAAAAAAAGTTCTGTTTGATCTGTTCAAGGAATTAATGGCCTCATTTTATAGACCAGGAAACTGAGGTTCAGAGAAGGTAAAGTTTTCCTCCAGGGAAACTTGATCATCGGAGTCTGTGGCTGGAAAGACACAAGCTTTCCCTGTGAGCACAACAGGGGTTCTTTCAATTTAAACATCATGGATTGGTGCTCGCTGCTAGGCACTGGCACAGACAGAGCCTGATGAAATAGAAAGAGGCAGGAGCATCAATCACAAGTTCTAGTCCTAAGGATGATGAGTGCCCAGAAGTAATTAAGTCATGTGGGTGGTTCATTTTATTTGTGGTACATATGTCTAAAAGCCATCATTAATCCTTTTAGGAAGAGGCAGGGGTTGATAGATCAGGGTTATAAACAAAGGGTAGTAGGGAAATGGAGGGGAGGGAATGAACTCCCACTCAGAAATTCAAGTCTCCTAGAGGATGTGGCATTTTGGTTGGGGTTAAGGAACCAAAAGAATACAGGCTGGGGGTGGGGATGCCATGTCTACTCCCTTACTAAAGACAAGTAAAACCAGAACCTTGGTCAGTGCTTATTAAATATTGGTGCTCAGAACAGTACATGGCCCTCTCATTTTGAACCCTCTTTCTTATATAAATAGGCCTATAAAGACACACCCAGAGATAACCTCACATTCAAAAACAGAAACACAAAACACACACTGGTACACATGCACACATTATTAATACATTAAAGATATCATATGAAAATTCATAGAAGTTCTTATATTCACAGACTCACAGAAACATACAATCTTCACAGAGAAACAAATGTGTTTATGCTTTCATACACAAGCTTGAACATATCCTCTCCCCACCCACTACTCATTCAGGCAAATAAATGCATGCTTTCGTTAACACACACGAGTTCACACACAAATCTCATCCTGCCTGTCTGGTTAGAGGCGAATGACTAATGGGAAACCATGCACAAAGGCAAGCATCCTAGGAGAGGCCAGAATGGCTGCGTTTAGCAGGGAGGCAGGTCGGATGGGATTAAGCCATCAGATGACAAGCTTGATCTGCCAGACTGCAGCTAGAAGTTGCTCAGCTTAGGCTTCAGAGTTGGACACTGCACTGGATCCTGGGTGATGGTGCAAGTTTGCCTGCCTGATTTCCAACTTCCTCCAGAGTTTAATGTCATCCAGGGTCAAGCTCTGCTATCAGCTCCACCCCAATGCCGGCAACAGGCTGGAATCTCTGGGGATGCAGAGGCAGTGCGGGCTGCTTTCCAACCTTAGGCTTGTCCTGACACAGTGCAACCCCAAGTGGTTAGCATTAATGATAGTTTACAACGGTGGGGCCAAGCACTGGGTTAAGCCCTTCATGTACATGATTTCATTCTCACAACAGCTCTCTGAGGGGGATGGGGTGTGTCCTCTCATCTCACCATTTAAGTGGCTGAGAACACTGCTTGAGCCACAAAACCACTCAGCAAGAGAGGCAAGGAGCTGAAATTTAACCTGGTCCCATCCTATTCTTTTCGAGGTTCGTGGCATAAAGTGTGAATGCGAGTGTGTCTCCCCCACGCCAGAAGCTTGCACATTGTGCTTATGGTGGGACTCTAGACTGTCCCATCCAGCTTAGTCCAGCGCCAGACCCCTAGCAGGTGCCTGCTGGGGGTAACTGGGGTTGGCTTGCTAAAGCTGTCAGCAAGAGCTTCAGTTCCCCCATCTCTGAAATGGGGGTGGCAGTGCTGAACCCCCCCCAGTGGGGGTGGGGTACAGGCTCTTTTGAGCCACCGAGTGAGTGCGGAACTCCCATCTGTATCACCGCTGCCACCTCCCGCGCCCCTCGCAGAGATGCAGCCCAGCCCGAGCTTGGGTGCCGCTCGGCGTCCCCATTGTTCAGGAGGGCGGAGATGCTGCCCACAGGAGACTCCCCGCCCCGGGTCCAGCTCGCAGCCCAGTGGAACAGATGACTTGGCCGGGTGTCCGCCGCGCAGGGCGCGTCCTTTGTCTGCTCGGCGGCGCCGGGTGCCCGAGGCCCGCGCCCCGCTTTCTGGTTAGACAAAGCCGGGGCAGCCGCGAACCCGGCCGGCTCCAACGCCGCTCGCGCCTCCCCGACGTCCCGCCCGCTCCCCTCCGCGCCCTCTGATTGGCCCGCGCCGTTACAAAGAGGCCGGGAAGCGGGCGGGTCACGTGGGTGGACGCGGCTTCCTATTGGGCGGGCTTGGCTGTCAATCGAGGAGGGCGGGCCGTGCGCGCTCCGCCCCGGTCTCTCCCTCCGCTCCGAGGCCCGCCCGCGGGGCCGGCCGCCTGTCAGAGGGAGGTGGCGATGGTGCGCCCGGTGGCGGCGGCGGCAGCGGCGGCGACGGCTTCCTCGGTCCGACGGCAGGGAGGAGAAGATGACTGACCGGCCGACTGGATGAATGAATGAATGGCGGAGCCGAGCGCGCCATGAGGAGCCTGCCGAGCCTGGGCGGCCTCGCCCTGTTGTGTTGCGCGGCGGCCGCCGCCTCCGCCGCTTCAACAGCCTCGGCGGGGAATGTCACCGGGGGCGGCGGGGCGGAGGGACAGGTGGTCGTGTCGCCCACCCCGGGGCTGCGGGACCAAGCCGGCCACCCCTTCCCGAAGGCCGCGGCTCCCACGGCGCAGGCCCCGCGGAGCGGCCCCCCGCGCACCCCAGACCGCAGAGCCGGGGCTGCGATCCCGTCCGCCGGCTCCCCGGAGACCACCCCTCTCCGCACCACCGCGCGACCCGCCGCCGCCACCTTCCCGGTTCTAGGCCCCTCGCCCGCCACCCCTTCGGAGGAGGCAGGCACTCCCGCCGCCACCCAACCGCCAGCCTCCAGACCCGCGCCCAGCACCCTTGAGAGCACAGCTGGCCAGGGGCCGACCACCCCCCTCGTCACCACCGCTCAGGCGCCCAGCACTCCCGGGACTCCGACCGCCCAGTCCCCGGACAGCAGCAGCAACAGCAGCAGCAGCAGCGTCCCGCGCACCACACCTGCCACCGAAGCCCCTGCTCCTCCTCCCCCAGGTGAGTCCCGGCGCTTCCTCGCCCCCTGTACCTTCCCTAGCCACTGCCCATCTTCACCCCAGCCTCTGTCACCCCGTTCTGGCCGCTTCTTGTCCTAGCGACTCCCAAAGGGACAATCCAGGCTCCAGCTACACTCAATCCCCATCCCTCCAAATCTAGAAAGTCTTTTGTCCCCCCCACCCGGTGCTATGCTCCATCCAGAGGGAGCGGCTGCTTAGCGTTCTCTTCCTAAAACAGGGTTTTCTGGCCTTTGTCAGAGTCCCAGAATGGATGCAAACTTTTGGGATCTGCCCAGAAGGCCACCCTGCCTGGGTTATTTGGGGGAAAGTTTGAAAGCTGGCATGGTGCTCTGTCAACACACAGGTAGAAACCTGAAGGGATTCCTCCAAAGCTCCAATTTCCTTGTTTGTTTCTTTTTGCTGGTGTAGTTAACAGATGCCGGGGTGTGTGTGTGTGTGTGTGTGTGTGTGTGTGTGTGTGTGTGTGTGTGTGTGTGTGTGTGTGTGTGTGTGTGTGTGTGTTTTGTGTGTGTGTGTGTGTGGTGGAAAACATACAGGGTGGATTTTGCTTACAAACAGGCCACTTCAGGCCTGAAATTAAAAAATAAAAACGGCATTGTAATCCATATCCTCTCTGCAAATAAGTAGACTTGGTAGGCCATTTGGGACAGGTGTATATCTAGGTTGCACGTTTATAAATTAGGTTAAATCCCTTCCTTGTACTACTTCATTTTGTCTCAATTCCAAGGTCAGTGTTTGGGCAAATGCCTTTTAAGCAAGGATGTCCATTTTTGCCCTTTAAAAACTAGAGTGTTCCTTACTGTTGATGCTGACATGCCCATTTCTGTTTGAGTTCACAATAGGAAATACAGCTCTTCTGCTAGTAAAAGTCTTCAAGCAAAGTTAAGAGACAACTGCTGTTCTTTCACCTCTTTGTACCTTAAGTGGGCCAGGAACTCAACCAATAAAGCCTACTTCTTTAAGACATTCAGCAAGTTTCTGAGATCTTTTGCTTTGCATTGGGGTGGAGATTTGCCCAAAGCGCTTGTCTAGCTTGATCTGATCATTGACCTAATTCTTTGGCTCAGTGGTTTACTGTGGAGTCAGGTATGGACTTTGGACTATAATTGAGTTGGTAGAGGATTTTCCCAGATGGCTAAGTCTTGAATTGTATGTTGGAGCTTGGCAAAGGCATAAATAGGAATGCAGATTATTCACCCCCAAGAAGCCACATTTGGATCTCTTTCAGTTTCAAGGAATGTATTAACTAGCTATTTTTTTTAACCTATTTGATACTTTTTGGCTTTATAAAAAGAGATTGACATATTACTAAAGTTAGACTAGTAGTTAAGTGTAGACTCTGAAGTCCATTTTTAGGTTTGAATTCCAGCTTATTCCCCCCTTTTGCCTGTGTTAAGTATGAACAGGTCACTTAGTCTTTGATTTAAGGCAACCTGGACAACATAGCAAGACTATGAAGAAAGACAAAAATAGTGGAGAGAGGTTAGGAGAGGAAAGAAAAAATTCACTAAGTTAATGCATACCTAACTAGTGCTTAGAATGGTTCCTGGTGTGTGATAAGGACCACATGTATGTCATTTCCCCCTTATGACCAGCTCTTTTTTTCTAACTGGAAAAATATTAGAGAAGCTGAGTGGCAACTTGTGATTTTTATACTTTGCTTTGGTAAATAGAAAAAAGATGTGAGAATTTCTGGAGTTTTAAGCACATGATATTTAAGTAGAAAATGCTTGCTTTTGTTTGTATCTGATAAACACGCAGTTGATGTTACTTCACTTTTATCATTTTGAATTCTTACTGTCAAAAGAGATCATCAGAAGCCTACAAAGAAAAAGGTAAAAGCCACTTTATCACTGCTCTCTAGTTCCAGTCCCTAGAGGTTACTCCTCTTAGCAGTTTGTTGGATCTTTAAAAAAATTTTCTGAGCATATTTCAACACACAAATACTTTAATTTTTAGGGCTCAGGGATAGGGATTTGCTTAGTGTGTAGAATCTCTGACACCATCAAAACTTAGTCAAATAGTTTGTAAAATTAAAATGCAATCATTCCATACATATTGTTTCATCTTGATGTATTCACTTAACTATGTAACATAAAACTTAATTTTTTTCATGTTAATACCTAGGACCTACCTTATTATTTCCAATAGTTGTATTTTTTATTGTAAATGTACACAGAATAAGCAGACTTGTTTAGCCAGTTCTTTATTAATTAATTTAACCAGTTCCTAATTTATATATATATATATATATATATATAGATAATAGATTGCTTTGAAAATTACAGAGAATGTATTCTTAAATCTATCGTGTATTTATTATATCCTCTAATATTTTCATACAAAATCAGTAATTATATTTCAAATCAATTAAAGTGAAGCAAATCTGGGGTGATGAATATTTGCTAATTTGAACTATTTTTAGTGGTTTCCATAGGCTAATATCTGTATGGTTGTCTTTCTGTAGCAAACACTTGGTAATATCAAACTGAGGTCATTTTCCTTTGTTTAAATAGTCTGTAATTTATTTCTCTTCTGTGAATTCATTCTGTTGTCTATGTTTAGTTCAAAGGTTTGACTGACTTTGTGGCTTTCTCGTAGGCAATCTTAGCTTTACAGTGATATAATCAAGTGGGACCTTTTAATTGTAGCATGGGTTCCATCTACTTTAGATAGTAAGCATAGCTGTTCAACAGAGGAAAACATCTCTATGAATTTGAGAGAGCTAATTTGGCTTGCAAAGCTGGATTTCCTGCCATTGGGGAAGATGGTTGTAGAATTTATTTCAACATTTCTGTGAGAACTGGGTACCATTTACTATATCATTTGAGTGGACAGGTCTTATATGAATCAGTAAGAATTTCTCTCCGGGAGATTTAGCTGAAAGCTCTTACCTACCCATCAGTTGGGGCCCAGTTGTTTACAGGGACACTGATCTGCAAACTGAAACTAATTACCCAGCAAACAGGCACTCTTCTCTCACAAGCCTGGTACAACACTGTAGGGATTGGTTGGATGAAGGGTGGAGAGAAATTCTGTGCTCTTATTAGAGAGTAATAATCAGCAGTAAGGCCCTGAGGTAATGACAAATGCTTGCTTGCTTGTTTATTTTAAATGGACTTCTGAGGCTGGTAGGAGCTTAGAAGCCATTAAGGCCCAGCATGGCTCTACATTTTAAGAAATGCTTCTATAGCCTTAGGTGAAACACCTCTGCCTGTACCTAACATCTGACTAGATGAATTGGCCTTTGGGAGCATGTACAACAAGTCTGCTTTCTCAGTGCACTTCTTTAGATTTTGCAGATGTGATCGTACTCTGAGTCTTAGCTAAATAACCTCAGCTTCTTCAATTGGTCTTTGACACAGCTTCATATTTCTTTACTTTCCTGGTCACCTCTATTCTGAATCTTTTTAGTCTTTGTGTGACTCTCCTAAAACAGAACAGAACTGAACCTAATAGTCTAGATGTACTCCAGCATATCTCATAGCAAAGAGAGTGGTTACCTTGTTCCTTCTGGGTACAATACTGATTATATATTTAGTTCCCTAAGCACAGTATCTTTATTTTTTTTCAACCAAATTATGTTGTTGATTCATTGAGTATATCAAGATATCAGACTATTTTAACTTCTTCATATATTTTTTTTTAAAATATGTGTTAGATAAATCTTTTATCTGGACTTAAATTTTTGTGATTTTCTAAAATATAATCTAAAGCATTTGAGAAGCTCATTTGAGAAGATTGATTATGGTAAATTCAGATGATCTTTTTCACTCCAAATTTGTCAGTGTACTCCACCCAGGTTGTTCACATGACTTACAGGGTGTTCCTCTAGACCAAGTCTAAGGACAAGTCAGGGCAGGTTATCCTTACCTCACTGGAAAAAGAAATCCATGGATGGTAAAACAGTTTGGAAGGGAAGGGATAATAGTTTAGACTAGTTCTCAAGGTTCTCTTCCAGCTCTTAAGGTCTGTGATGATTAGATGTACATGACTCAAGGTACATGTGTACCCCATAAAGAGTCTTTAATTATTTACTTATGATCCAGACTATAAGAATAGACTTTGTTTAAGCAAGCCCCAGAATCCAGTTGAAATCTCTAACTACTATGAGGTATGAATGCAATATTACAAATGGAGTCTATTTGATTTGTTTTATTTGCTTGGTTTTGTTTAAGGTCTAGCTGTATACTTCAGGCTGACCTCTAACTTGTCGTCCTCTTGCTGCTATCTGCTGGGTGGTTAGATGTGCCACCATGCCTGGCTCTTCACAGTCGATTTGAAAGGAACATTCTAGAAATCCAGGATCTTCTAGCTGGATGAGAAAATGCTTTCTTTATCCTAATAGTCTCTACTACTAAAGCCCAGAGTCTTATTGTGTGTGTTTATTTGCGACTGTAACATTTCTTTTGTGGAAATACAAACTGTATAGGCTCCAAAGATAATAAAGATTCAGAGTCTTTTATCTAAAACCTGTGTGTTTTCATATATTGGAGAATATTTCAGATTTTAGAAAGTGGACAAATCCGTCATAGTGAAGCTAGAAGAATATCTAGTAACCAAACTAATGAAGACATCCAATATTAACATGTACATTCAGTGGGATAAGGACCTTAAGTAGCCTTTCATTCAATCAGGTCAGGCTTTGTTGGCATGCCCATTCAGGGAAGGGCTTGCAGGACAGACAGTCTGGTTCTTTACCTGTCTTGGAATACATACATACAAGCACTTCCCTCCACATTTAGATAAGGTCTCACTATATTGCCTAGGTTGGCCTTGTATTCATGGACTCAATCCATCCTTCTGCCTCAGCCTAAGTAACTGAAATTACAGGAGCTCACCATTATGCCTGAATTCATGATAGTTTTCTTCAACATTTGTTGGGCAGGACTTGTAGCAGCTGCCAATACTTAAAAACTACTCTTGAGTCCTATCTCTGCTTGTGGCCATTTGACAAAGGAGAGGTAAAGGAAAGTCTTGGCTCAACCCTGCCAAATGAGGACAGAAGAATCCTGTGGTCAATATTTTTCTGCCCCTGCCTGGGAAGGGGACTAGGTTGACCTGAGGCAGACTCTTCTGTCTTGGGAGAGGGGCTCCAGGACACTGATTTTAAGAGTAGTTCAGAGCTGGGGGCTTCTCTGTCAGCACTGATTAAAGCTTTATGGGTCACCCCTCATCAGAGCTGTAGTTTGGGTGCCCATCTTAAGCCCTGTCCCTTCCTTGGGCTAGTTGTGGCTTGGTCCTAGAATTGGGCTGCCTGCCCTGTCCTCTACACCCCAAGAACCAGAGTAGACTAGAGGGAAAACAGGCATTTGTTTAAAGACAGGTGGGCGCTGGAAACTGAGAATGCCCTGCATAGCCTTTTCATTTGAAGACAAGATGGGAGTCTAGTGTGTTCTGTGTCTCTCCTGCTTTAGGGCCAGACTGAAGTGGAAGGGTGTATAGACCTTAGTATCATGAAGAATTTACTGGTGGCTGGGACCTCACCATGGTTTTGTTAGAAGGGGGTCCACTTGAGGCTAATGAAGCTTAAGCCCCTTCTGGTATCAGTTCTAAATCTTGTTATCTTTTGCTACTAAGAGTTACAGAAAAAAAATATTTGATTTTGGATCTTCTACTATTTAGCATTAGGTTTGAGGGTTCTGAATCACTATAATAGTAGTTGCAAACACACTGTGCTCCTGGCACAGAATATTTTGCATGTGTTAAGTATTTAATCCTTAGAACAGTGAGGTACTGAGTTATATAGTATGATCCTCATTTTTTTCTGATGCTAGGGATTCAATCTAGGCCCTTGCATATGAGAAGCACATACTCTGCCTTTGAGCTGTAACCTCAACCTCTGTTTTATAAATAAAGAAAACTGAGGCCCTGAAGCAGTGCTCTTTGGTATTTGCTTTCTTGTCTGCTGTTCATCCATCTTTATGTTTTTGTTTTATAATGATTTATGGCTGTGATAGTAAACTGTAGTTCATCTTTTTGATTGGGGTTTATCTTGCTTTGATGGATGTATTTGTTTGAGTTATCTTTAGGTCCAGACATAGAACTTCTTATATTTACTATATCTTACTCCTGGCCTTAGTGCTTAGTTCCTTAGTCTGATTAGTTTGTGGAATAGCATAAACTCCATAACATTAGTTTAGAATCTTTTGAATAATGTCTCCAGGAAGCCTTCTGGCTAGTCGAAATTTTACATATTGAAATAATCTGACTAGGTCTCTTTATCTTGATTTAACTAAAGACTCATAAAAATAAAGTGCATTTCTTTTCATCTCAGCATTCTAAACATGTGTGCATTACCTTCCAGACATCCTGGCACTCCTATAAAAAGAATGCACTGAAGTATTACAGTGATGTTTTTAACTGATGGGCAAATTGTGGGTAGAGAGATTACTGCTCTGGGGCACTTCATAGAGCAGAGCAAATAGAGATAGATGATCTTGCTTAGCTGAAAGAAAGTTAGATGAAATTTTTAGTTACAAATAGTTGTTTTTTTTTTTCACCAGCGTTCCTGGCAGTTTTATTTTATTTTTTTATTTTATTTTATTTTTTTTTGTAAATTTATTTTACAACATCATTTAGTTCAACATAATAGCCACAGAGTCCCCTGTTCTCCCACTCTCGCCCCCTTCAATACAAATAGTTTTAATATATGCTTTTTGCCTTGGTCTTGATTTTCTGTTTGTTTTCTTTAGATATAAAAAAATCTTTATTGTTAATTTTGGTATTATATTACAGGTACATCTGTGGCTACTTTTTTTTTTAGTAGAAACAGCTACACCATCTGCACTTCTAACTTTAAAAGGAGTTTGTTTTTTTTTTTTAATTGTGGTGAAGTAGATAAAGATTCCATATGTGTTTGAATCACAGTAAATATTTGCTCAAAAGTAATAATTTTTTCGGTCTTTCTGCATAAGTATGTCCAATAAATTATGTCAAAATAATCTCTTTAGTAATGCTACTCTTCAATGGGTTACTGTCAGAGAACTCTTTCCCAACTTTCCTTCTCTACTTGCTGATGTTTTCAGTGCAAACTCCTCTGTGTGTTTCTTTTACTCTGTCTCATTCTTGGGCCCTACCCCTCTTTCCGTGTTATTTAAGGAGCCAAATTACCCTCTCTAGTGAACAATTTACCACTTTGTCCTCCTTCAGTGCCTCCTCAAAGCCTGATTCTTCTAAGAGATCTTTCTAGATGAACAAAAAGTCCTTGAAGATGTCTTGGTATCAGGGTGCATGGGATTGAACCCATTTCATGCAGAACAAAACCTGTCTGTTTTTTTTTTTTTTTTTTCTGTGACTTGGACTTTTTTCCTGATGATTTGGTTTTAGTCTACTTAATTTAGATTATTAAGTCTACTTGATAAGAAAATACCATTTATATAATAAACATATGTACTTTTTTCAGTACATGGTACTGGAAAAATGGAAAAACTATTTCTCCCTAGTTTTATTGTTCTGTTTTGCTTTTTAGTGCTGGGAATCAAATTCAGGACCATCAGTTTGAATACTGGGAAAGCACTTTACCACTGAGCCATATGCCCAGTCCTGGGGTCTTCATCATTTTTCACCTTTCCATTCCTTCTAAGTAACAATAAAGAAAAAAGAATCTTTCCTAACAACAAAATATAAAGTTATTTTAAGGAGCAGTTTTCTTTTTCTGTTTATGAATAATATGATCTACTTCTTGATACATTGATTTGGTATATGAGGCTTAATTTGGTTAAGAAACAAATGTTTTGATATTTCAAATGACAGAATTTTCCCTGTATAAATACACCTAAAGTTAATAGTGAACAGAATGTGTCTAATAATTAACAAGTATGGTTCTCAAACTACTCTTAGAATCCTCTAGAGTTTTCCATCAACCCTGGGTTAATTTCTGTGTATTATATGCATGTAAAAAGGCTTAGTTTCTCCCCTCTATTGATTCTTTTATAGGTAACTTGATAAGCTTCACGTTTGATCATTTTTATTTCTAGCTGTTGTCCTTGAGTTTAATTCTTTTGCTGATTTAGCTACTCATATTTAAATAGCAAGGAAATGGTGATTAGAGACTAGGGTCACTACATTTCTTTCCTAGAAGTAAATGGGGTTCAATATAATAAAAAGAACACAGTCATAATTGAAAATAAATGGTCTGGAGATAACAAGTTAAGCTATGGAACTTGATTGGGAAACTCAAGTAAATTTCTCTTTTTCATTTTAAAATATTGTTTAGGAATAGAGATAATAGGTATCATTTGTGAATATCTTAATCTACCTCTTCAGTTGTGTTGTCTCAAATGAAATTGCTAGTGTAAAAGATACTTCCATTTTACCTGTTCTTTCTTGTCTGATATTTAACACTGTGGCAAGGAATATAGAGTATTTTTATGGCCGATTGCTTGTCAGGATTTAAAATATATATCACTTCTTAAGCAATAAAGAGTTAATGTCTTCATCTTATAGATGGCAAATACTGGGACTCAGGAAGCTTAAAAGGAAAGGAGACCAGTGAGATGATTCAGCTGATAAAGGTGATTGTCACCAGTCGATAACCTGGGTTCATTCCCCTGGACCCATGTGGTAGAAGGAGAGAACTGGCTCTTTCAAGTTGTCCTCTGATTTCCACATGTATATGGAAGCACACTCTGATGTATAAGCACATGTACACACCCCATGCACCTCTACACTAAATAAATAAATATAAGAGGGAAGGAGAGAATTAACTCCCACAGTTGTCCCACAAGTGACCTCCCACACACTCAGCATGGTACATACACACAAAATAAATAGATGTAATTTTAAAAGAGGTTATGTACATTTATTTCACCACTGATCATCTTCAACTAGGTTTTCAATATTTATTGATTAAATGAATGAAGGAGGAGTGATTGGTAGTTAAGAGTAGGTATGCAGTATGTTCTTGAGGAAAATAATGTAATCTTGATTTTCTCTTTTAAAATAAACTTCCCTCTAGCTTTTCCCTTTTTCGTAATAATAGGGCATGTGGAACTCTGAGAACTCTTATATTAAATTAATTATTCATTTTATTACATGATTTTTTTCCATTCTGTTTTTCTTAGTTAAAAGAAAAACTAAAATAGACACATGAGAATCTGATGACTTTTGTGGAAAGAATAGCTAAGTTAGAAAGCTGAGTCCTTGTCTATAAAGATATGGGGCTTGGGGTCCTTTTACTAATCTTGTAATTTGGGTAAGTAATTTCATTTATAAAATGAAATGAGACTTTTGGCTTGTAAATAGGGCTATATGGGTACTTGTGCTTCCTCAGATGTATTTGAGGGCCAGTATTGGGATGAGAGTGGTCAGGTGGGTCTACTCATGCAATCATCAACCTCCAGTCCTCACTTTTCGCTCCCATACACTACCTACCCTCCAGTTAGCTATGTTCTTATCTGATTTGCATAATGGGTACATTCTTTCAGTAGAGGTTTAAATAATAATTCTCCTACTCTATAAAGTTTATGGTTAATACAGTATAGTAGTTTATGAATTATTATATAATCATCAAAAGCCTTCCAATGGGTAGCAAAATACATAGGAAAGAGACCTAACAAAATAGTTATTGATGAAAGCTAAGTAATGGAATTATGAATAAATTTTAAGTCTCTTCTTTGTGTCTTGATGAAATTTTCAAGTTGTTTTTTTGTTTACTGTATCCAATTTTAATTCTATAGTCATAAGATAAACATAAAATGAGAGCAATGGACAATAATTGTGATAAGCATGGTAAATCTCTATGTACATGAGATTATGTTTGATGATATGACAGAGTCATTTGCCTACAATTCTGTAATTGGCTTAGCAAGTTTGATCTACATCTGAGATATTTGCTTAGTGTCAGTGACAGATAATTCTGAAGAGAGAATCTGCAGAAGAAGCTGTCTTGAGATAGGAAACCTTCTGAGGCCTGACAAACCTCAGGCAGGTAGAGATGATGGATCATATATCCATCCATCCATACACACACACACACACACACACACACACACACACACACACACACACACACACACGTGTATGTGTTCTTTAGGAAAGATTAACTAGGTCTTCTTTTTCTCCATTTTATTCAGTCTAAAGGATTTGAAACATGCACTTGAAAATCAATTTATCTTTCACCTTGTATAAAAATCAATGGGGCCCCCAACTGGATCAGGCCCTCTGAATAGGTGAGACAGTTGATTGGCTTGATCTGTTTGGGAGGCATCTAGGCAGTGGTACCAGGTCCTGGGCTCGCTGCATGAGTTAGCTGTTTGAAACCTGGGACTTATGCAGGGACACTTGGCTCAATCTGGGAGGAGGGGACTGGACCTGCCTGGACTGAGTCTATCAGGTGGATCCTAGTCCTCGGGGGAGACCTTAATCTGGAGGAGGTGGGAATGGGGGGTGAGCTGGGGGGAAGGGGAGGGGGGCAGGAAGGGAGAGAACAAGGGAATCTGTGGCTGATATGTAGAACTGAATAGTATTGTAAAATAAATTTAAAAAAATTAAAAAAAATGGTTGAAAGACCTTAATTTAAAACCAGAAACATTGCAGCTTTTAAAAGAAAACATGGGTGATACCTTCGAGACATTAGGGTAGGCAAGAACATTTTTAGTAGAACACTAGTATCACAGGAACTAACCTCAAGTATCAATAGATAGGGCTTCATGAAAATTAAGTTTCTGTACAGTGAAGAAAATAATGAGCAGAGCAAATAGCCCACATAATGGGAGAAAATCTTTACCAGCTGCACATCAGACAAGGGACTGAAATCCAGAATTTACAAAGAATTGCCAAAATTAAATAACAAGGAAATAGAACAGCCAATTAGCAAATGGACAAATGAATACATATACTTTTCAAAAAAAAAAAGAAAAGAAAAGAAAGAAACACAAATGGCCAATGACTATTTTTTGAAAAGTTCAGTATCCCCAGGCATTGGGAGAATGTAAATTAAACTATTTTGAGATACCACCTCATCCTAGTCAGAATGGCTATCATAAATGAATATGACAACATATATTAGACAGAATGTTGAGAGAAAGAAGCCTTATTCACTGTTGGTCGGGGTGAAAATTAATACAACCATTGTGAAAATTGGTTTGGAGATTTCTCAAAAACTTAAAAATAGAACTAGCATATGACCCAGCTATTTCATTCCTGCGCATATACCCAGAGAATTCCACATCGTGCCATAGAGATTGCAACCCCATGTTTGTTGCTACTTTATTCACTATAATAAAGAACTGAAATTAACCTAGTTGTCAATCAAAAGATGAATGGATAATGAAAATTTGCTATACATATAAATGGAATACTATTAGAATGTATAATATTATTAAGTGTGTCCAAACAATCTCAGAAAGAAAAAATATGTTCTCCTTCATATGTAGAATCTATCCAATAATATATGTAGATATGTAAGCAATATGCATGTGGGTACAATGTAGCATATAGAAAAGAAGACAAAAAAGGCTAAATATTAGAGGATGAGGAAGGAGTATGTGCAAGGTAAAGGACACAAGTTATGAAAGACAATATAAAGCTAGTTGTTTTTCTAGTTTAAATTCTGTTATGCATTTTTTAGTTTTGAAGGCAGATAAATGCATAAAAATATATTTGGTAGTGACAATGTAAAATTCAGTCTGAAGCTCCATAGCTTCTGTTCCCAGTGCTATTCTAGCTGTATAGAAGTTCATTGAGTTGTACAGTTTTGGGGTCTGGTTAATTTGGGTGTGTGATTTTTTTTAATTCATGATTTTCAAAATATACAATAAAATTTAAAATAAAAAATTAAAAATTGATTTGTTAAAATAGACACTGTTTAAAGTGAAGAATATTTTAATTTGTGCCATTGTTCACTGTCTTTAACAATAGAAGTCTATAATTTTTTTCCCCTTAAAGACACAGAGACTCCCTAGAAGTTTGGTTTCAGTCTGCCCATATGTTTTGCAATTAGATCAGATGGGGTTGCTTTTATACTGGTAATAGGACAGCTGTTCTATATGATGCCATGCCAGGGAGAGAGCTAAGCTCCAAGGAAAGGAGAAATTTATTCATTTGGAAGAAGGAATGTATTCTGCCTAGTCAAAGAGAAAGTGATAAGGAGCAGGAATGTTTTCAACTTGCAAGAGGAATGTTAAATAAAATTTAGTTAGTCAACATTAGGCCCTTGAGATAACTGATTTTGAAAGCATGTCTCAGTCTTGCATGGTTCTTAGCAGCTATTATATTTCCAGGGATTTTCGTATATTTTCATGATTTATTTTAAACCTCATTCTTTAACTTCATGTATGTGGGCAGAGAGGAGAGCAGTAAGCAGGATATGATAGTTCCAAGTTTCTTTTAATTTTTTTGTTCATTAGATATGATTTTTTGTTTTAGTATATTCTAGGAAATATGTTTTGGGAAAAAATTGGGTGAACTGAATAGCTTTTTAGGTTTTCTTCAGTCTTGTCAGTCATTTATAGAACTGTAATCCAGGTGTGGGAAGGTTATTGGGAATAATGGAGTGAATTAGGGGTGCTCTACATTCCAATGTGCTCCTTCTGTCTTATTTTCCTGTTGAGGCTTGGTCAAAAGAGGATATCAGGACTTTGCTGCTTCACATTTCTCATCGAGTTTTATGTTCCTTACATCCCTAGTTCTGTGTGTACAGCATTAATAGTACAAACCCCCACCCACTAACAATGTGTGGGATAATGAATAGCTAGACAGTACACCAAACACACAGAGCAATTTGGCTGTTGGGTATTATTATACTGAATTGTTGGTGTATTGCCTGCAAACTTATCCCGTTTAACTGGTTTTAATTTTTATGTTAGTTTGTTGTTTCAACTTGTCCACAAATGCAGGACTGAATAGTCCAGCTAATCAGTGGAATGGCAGTCAGAACAAAATTAGTCTTTCTTTCATTGATTTTTGTATTCTGTAGAACACACTTTCTGATGGTCTCGTGTCTTAGTTTTTCTATCTATAGAATGAAATATATTATTTTAGTCTCCCAAGGTTTTTGAGAAGTAACATATCAGTCAATTTGGGTTTTTCTCAAACAAAATGGCTTTATAGAGTTCAAACTCTTCTCTAGTATTTTCCTCAAATTATATGCTTTATATTTGTTTATGATATAATGTGAATAAGCTAGCTTTGTTAAAAAAACACATACAAATTTATATATCATTTTATATATGTTATGTTTTAAAGTATTTTTGGATTAGCCTTTTGTATAATAAATTGTGCTGTGTTTTTTAAAAGTTTGGGATACTTTAGTGCTATTCTTTGTTGATTACCTTGATGATATAAAAATAATAAATTAAGCTTTATAAATGTTTAGTATTATTTCAATTTTTTTTTTTAAATTTTGGGACAGGGTCTCACTGTCTAACCTGAAATTTCACTGAGTGAAATTAGAGTGGCATTGAGCTTAGGATCCTCCTACTCCAGCCTCTTAAATTCTGGGATTATAGGCAGGTGCCACTAGGCCTGTCTCATGGTTGTGCTTTTTTAAATGGATTCTAGTTAACCATTTTATGCTTAAATACATAAACATATGTTCATTTTAGAAAATGTAAGCAATTATAAAATTTAAAAGTGAACCCACAGATAATGAAAATGACATTTTAGTGGTAACCAGAGATATTTTTCTATTAACATTGTTTTTTTCCCCCTTCCCTGCCACTGAGATAATTCTGTATGGATATAATGCATAGATACTGTTCTTTCACTTAACTTTACACATTTCAGTGTTTTAAAATGAGATGGCTTCCAATTGAAGTTGAAAGTAGAACCTTTGTTGTTATTATGCTAATTTATTTAAAAAAAACTTTGAAAGCTTGGTGTGTTCAAATTAACATATCAGATGACTCCTAATATTTATAGGAAAAAAATCTATCCTGTAAATCTTTTTGTCATCAAGTTTAATATTTTACTCCTCCATTTCTCACAGCAATAAATGAGATTACTTATTTGTTAAGAAAACAAAAATGCAAGTTGTATTTAGCACTCGGAAGTCAAATATATGAAAGATCTACAAGGAAAAATTCTCCATATTTAAACAATTTATCTGATTTCCATAAAGAATACAAATCTACTTTAGATAGTGACCAAGACTCCCTATGATACTTTGCTTGGCGTTCTCTGGCAGAGCCAGATTGGTGACATGCTTTTTGTGTGTTTTTCCAGTACAAACATGCTTTTTCTTGGGAGCAAGGGGGACCATGAAGCCTAAAGCAGTCTGGAACCAAGCCTGGCATGTGGTATTTTCAGTCCTGTGGTTAGATGCCAAGGTGCCCATCTGCCCTGCTCATATATTGCCAGAACACTTAGGTGCTATGCTGAGGCCATGGCTTAAATGTAGCTCTGTCCTTCCACAAACTGGTATCTGTCCTAGACAATGAACTGTACTTTCTCAATTTTGAACTTTGAAATCAATAGTAAATTGTAATGCTATTGAGAAAGGATTAGCTTAATGAATGTAAATCAATTTGACAGTGTTAAATAATCAGCACTTAGATTAATAGATACCACATACTAGTACTCCAAGTCAGCTATTATTATTAATATTGCTTTATTTCCTATCAATAATATTTGGGTAACATCGAGAACATTGTCTTTTAATTCTAGATTAATAAACTTATCTTCTTCCTTGACAGTCTGGTAGGACTGTTAGAATCAGGAAGACATACACATTGTCACAGATCAAACTTCTCTAATAAGTGCTTCTAATACGCAGGATAGGACCAGTGTTCTTGCAAAGGTTGTGCCCTATCCTTTAGAGAGACCCAGTTCAAGTGAGAATAATCCCATGCCATGTTGCCAGACATGACAGTGCTGGTACTGCTCAGCACTGGGCTACCTAGAAGCTATTTTCGAAAGACAAGTGTAAGCACTCAGGAGTAAGAGGCAGGAGGATCAGGATGTCAATACCAGCCTGAGCTACATAAGACCCTACCTGAAAAAAAAAAAAACCAGAAGAAAAACCAACAGCAACAAATGTAAACATAGGACTCTAAAGAGTCTCTGGTATAGCCATTTTCCAATCTGGTAGATGTATATGCCTCTGGGGACTTCTGTTAGTATAAGGCCATAGTCACAAATGACCTAACAAAGTGAAAGTAAGAGTCTGTGTGTTCAATTCTGTATTGATAGCATGTTAGTATTCTTAAAGGGTATGAAATACACTATCCATGTAACAAATGCAAGTTATTCAAGCTCCCTGGGCTTCAATACTACCCTGTAACATGAGTATAATAATGCTTACTTAATAGAGTTCTTGAGTGTTAACCCTATCATTTAAACCCAGCTCTGCCTGACTCCGAAGTCTGTACACTTTTCTTTCTGACTAAATTGTGTTACATTGCCAAAGCAGATGGGAGTAGCAGAAAATGGAATAAAGCACCAAGTGGGTACAAAACTCATTTTGGCTTCTGATTTTCTCACCTTTTCTAGCCTCCTCCAGCAAGCTCTTTTTTTTTTTCTTTCTCAACACTTGGTTCCAGTTGTACACAGTGATCCAATCCATGTTTACATTCAGTGGCTCCTACAAAATCAAAATTAGATCAAAGAGTCTTTCTCAAAGGCAGATATGGATGCAAAGTAGGAGTAAAGAGAGGAGTTGGTGGTGAGAATAAGATGAGGACAAACAGGTGGATGAGCATGGAAAATGTAAAATAGAACTGAGAAGTGACTGTGAGATTTTCCTTCAGCACCAGACGCTTGAGGCTGACCATGTCATGCTTATTAGAGTTTGGCAAGTGATACCACACACTGTGAAATGGAAGTCTTGACTGACAATAAGACCTTCCATAATTAACGTAAAATGGACTCCAGATCAAGATGCTGATGTATAATAACACTAAACAAAAGTCATAGAAGACTCATTTGTAAATGTGAGTCAGACTTCTGCCAGTCACTTCAGGTTACAATCCTCTCCCTAATTAATGAACTTCTTAGTGAAAAGTTAGTTTCTCTCAGGCAAAGGAATAGTTATTATTTCAGTTATAGACCCAGCTCCATCTGAACCACTCACAAAACATATTGACACATGATGTGTAAATTTTCAGAAGGTTTGTTAGTTAAGAATTGAAAAGCTTCAGTGTGTAGGGAATTGATATTCAACAATAATACTATCACACCTTCAAGTGGATAAGAGCAGTGGTCAGGTCCAACTTTAGATGTAGGGAACACATATACAATGCAAAACCAAATCATGTCACTCTCCTAATTGATAATTTAGTATTTATATTGTAATATAATGATCCTGTTAAGCAGTAACTCCAGCCCATAAAGCTCAAGTTGTGTAATATGACTTTAAAGTTCTTCATATCTGTCTTTATCCTCACTTCCTCCTTGTGCTTTAGACTAGTAGAATCCAAGTGCCATATTTCTCACCATATACACACTGACTGTCATCATTAGTAGTACTGAAGCAATCATCTGTGAAAGTCTTTCTCTATGTTAGACACTAAGCTTTAAATGAAATTGCATGGCCTCAGTTAATGCCCAGAAAGTGTAATAAGAAATATGCATTATCATCCCTACTCTGTTATGCTGGAATTGAAGTTTTGAGACTTTAAATAGAATGAGCAGATTTTCATGGGTAGTAGAATGTTGAACCTTGATTTCCATTCAGATCTTTATAGCCTCAAAGCCTGCTTTCTTAATTATTAAGCTAACTAGACTTTTTTGCTTTCTTTATGCCATTCTTCTGTCTGGAATATCTTTCTATTCAGTTTAAATAGGAGTCTTAATTGTAAGTATCAGAAATTACATTTTGATTTAATCAGAAATGGAGTTTATTACAAGGATTTTGAGGATTTCACAAAATCGCCAGGGGGACCAAATGTAGGCCATGAAGCTGGCAGTGATGCCTGATCACACCACCAAATGGGCTACTGGCAGTGCCACTGAGTGTTAGCTATAGCTTGATGAGAACACTGCCGCCTGGGTACTGAACATAATAGTAGGCACAACTGCCCATTGTCTTACTTCACCATCCCCTCCTCAGTCACTAGAAAGGACCTCATGATCATTCCTTGAACCATTAGTTCCTATTTTCAAGACTAGGAAGGTACATTTGATTGTTTCATCTTCTGTCACTGTGTATTTGCTGCCTACAGGGAAGGCCAGGAAAACAAGACTCGGACTTGAATTACTTGGTGAGGAATAGGGCTAAAAATGTGTGTAATTCCTTTATGGAGAAAGGGATTCTGAAGTGGTGGGGAACTATAATAGCAGTCTGCTGAAAAAAATTTCAGATGTCAAATACCTCTTTTGGCCACCTGACAAACTTAATTGTCCTTGAAAACACCATTCATGCTGCCTTTTACTGCTATCGCGTCTTATATGTTCTAGCATTACTGAATGTATGTTATGATTACTTGCTCTTAAAGGACTCTGGTTTTAAATATCAGTGGTCTGTGTACTGGCTCTTGTAGCATGAATCTTAAAAGTTCTTATAATAAAATCAAACCCGGGGCCAGTTATTGGGGTGAATACTGGAAGAGCAGAGAGACAGAACAAGCCACAGCTATCTCATCTTGCCAATTCCTCAGCTGGTCCTGTTTCCTAAGGTTGGAAGCCTCTGAGTCCTCATCCAGAATGAATCTCAGCTGAACTGTGTTGCTCCAAAGCCTGAAAGCTTAACCTGCCAAATGCTTAACCAGGCCAAAATGCTTCTAGTTTCTGGTCCTCACGCCTTATATATCTTTCTGCTTTCTATTACCACTCTCTGGGATTAAAGGCTGGCTTTCTGGGATTAAAGGCGAGAGTCACCATGCCTGGCTGTTTCCAATGTGGCCTTGAACTCAGAGATCCCAGATGGATTTCTGCCTCTGGAATGCTAGGATTAAAGGTGTGTGCTATCACTGCCTAACTAGTGGCTTTTCTGTTCTCTGACCCCAGATAAGTTTATTAAGGTACACAATATTTTGGGGAATACAATACTACCACAGGCTCTCTGTCCTCTTACTTAAAAGTCTGTGCTTTGTTGATGTTTACACTTTGACATTATCTCACTTTTAGCATGGAGGGTTACGTTGCACTGAAGTGCATTTCCTTCCCACCTACCACCTGTAGAATGTAATTTCTGTAAAGACAGACCACCACCACCCAAACACAGGCTCCTGGGTTAATTCCTAGTGTGTGGTAGTTCCTCAATAACTATTGGATAGGAGAAAACTCCTGAAATACATTATTTACCTTTGGGGATGAAGCCGTAGTCTGAGAGACCTTTGAATGAATATAGCCAGTTCAGAGCATTTTGTCATAGTTTGCAACTAGACTACAAACAGTGTGTGGAAATAGCCTCTTTATCTTTGGTTACCTCTTCCTTCTATCCAGAAGCATAACCAGAAAAGAATAATTGGGAATTTTTCCCCACATCTGCTACTATGGTCAGTAGCAAAATGGCCTGAGGGTATTATACTTTCTCTGTACAAACCCTTTTGTCCCTTCTCCATTATAACCAACCTTATTCAAGATTTTTTTTTACTATTAAGAAATTTTCTGTTCATTTCACATACCAACCACAGATTCCCCTCTGCTCCCTCCTCTTCCTCCCCCAGCCTTTCCCCTCAACCCAACCCCCATTCCTTCCTCCTCCAAGGTGAGGCCTCTTGTGGGGAGTCAGCAGAGCCTGGTATATTCAGTTGAGGCAGGTCCAAGCCCCTCCCCCTGAACCAAGGCTGTGTAAGGTGTCCCACCATAGGCATTGGGCTCCAGAAAGCGAGCTCATGTACCAGGGATAGATCCTGATTCCACTGCCAGGGGCCCCTTAAACAGATCACATTACACAACTGTTTCACTTATGCAGAGGGCCTAGTCCAGTCCTATGCAGGCTCCACAGCTGTTGGTCTAAAGTGCATGAGTTCTCACTAGCTTGGTTCAGTTGTCTCTGTAGATTTCCCCATAGTGGTATTGATGCTCCTTACTCATAGAATTTTTCTTCCCTCTCTTCAACTGGACTCCTGGACCTCAGCCTGGTTCTTGGCTGTGGATCTCTGCATCTGCTTCCATCAGTTAATGGATGAAGGTTCTATGATGACAGTTAGGGTATTCAGCAATCAATCTGATTATTGGAGTAGGCCAGTTCAGGCACCCTCTCCACTACTGCTAGTAGTCTAAGGTGGGGTCATCTTTGGGGATTCCTGGGAACTTCCCTAGCACCACTTCTCCCTGTTGCCTTGGTCATGGTATCTCTTTCCTTGCTCTCCTACTCTGTCCCTGTTCCAGATCGACCATCCTTTGCTTAGGTTCTCATCCCCCATCCCCTACCCTCCATTACCCCCCCCCCACCTCCAGTTTGCTCATGGAGATCTCATCTATTTCCCATTTCCAGGGCAATCCATGCGTCCCTCTTAGAGTTCTCTTTGTTAGCTAGCTTCTCTGGAGCTGTGGGTTGTAGTCTGTTATCCTTTGCTTTACATCTAGTATCTACTTATGAGTGAGTACATATTGTGTTTGTCCTTCTGAGTCTGGGTTACCTCACTCAGGATGATACTTTCTCGTTTCATCCATTTGCCTGTAAATTTCATGATGTCATTTTTTTTTTTTACTGCCAAATAGTACCCCATTGTGTATATGTGCCACATTTTCTTTACCCATTCTTCAGTTAAGGGTCATCTAGGTTTTTTTCAGGTTCTAGCTATTATGAATAATGCTGCTATGAACATAGCTGAGCATGTGTCCTTGTGGTATGATTGAGCATTTCATGGGTATATGCCCAAGAGTGATATAGCTGGGTCTTAAGGAAAAATCCACCAAAGTGATTATTGTTTATTCTGGGAAGAAAGGCAGTTATGCAAACTGTCTTAAATTTATGCTTTTAAAAAAAATAACCCTTTTAAATTTAAAAATAGAACCTGAGAGATGTCTCAGTAAAGTGATTGCTGTACAAACATGCAGACCTGCATTTGATACCCAGTACCAATGTAAACAGCCAGGAGTGGTGTCATGGGAGGCCAATACAGGGGAGTTCCTACAGTTCACTGAAGCCACTCCAGCTGAATCATCCAGTCCCATGTTCAGAGAGGAACTGTCTATCTCCAAATATAAGGTTGAGGGTGATCAAGGAAGATACCTGACATCAACATCTGGCCTCAACACACAGATACATGCATGTGTACACATACCCACCACCCTATAAGAACATGCACACACACAGACACACAAAAATAAAATTAAAAACCCTATTTGAAGAAATGGAATTGAATAATTCTTAAATTAATTGTGTAAGAGCAGTGTAAGTGCAGGCTGGAATTTTGTGCCTTTTTGATGTTAAGTGTTTTGGCATGAACAAGAATATGATTTATAGATTGAAAGAAAGCTTTCAAGTTAACTTGAGAATCATTGTCAATGACAGCTACTATCTCTGAAGCAAGGCTATAGAGTTAGGACTTTGGGTTGTGCTATCTACCTAATGTCCTCATCTCTAAAATTGGCATAATGGGTGTTATTATATGGATTAAACAGTAGCATATACAGCACTTAAAATTTCTGACATAAATTGGCCTTGTAAATGTTAACTGTTCTTTTTACTGCTATATTTTGAATACCTGCTTCCCTTTACTACATCCAATTCTTAATTCTTCTGTACATCTAATCCTTCCAATTCTGGTGATTAGTAATGCACTATCTTTTACAATGGAGAACCAGAATCTAAAATGAAGTTGGGTTGCATGCCCAATAATCATATGGCTGAGAAGTGCTAGTTATGGGATTCAAACCCAGGTATTTTTGAAGTCTTTCTATCATAGCAAAATTACATGCTAGAAAAAGATTTAACTTAATGCTGCCTATTAAACCTTCCTTCCACTCCTGTTAGTTTTAAATGCATCATTCACCCCTTCAACACCTTTGCTTCTCTTTTCTCATTTTTGTAGTCATAGTTTTTTTTCTGACTATACCATAAATCTGCTTAGTATTCTCTTTAGCTTTATTCATGATCCTTTATATTTATAGTAGAAAGTTTGCACATAATCAAAGGGAACAAACCATACTGTCCCACACTACTCTGTCCGTTTTTATTCTATTTTCTTTTGTTGTTGTTAGCCTGACTGGTCTGTATAGTGGGTTGGTTTCCAGAGGATCTGTTATGAGTCAGATGAGTAAACATACATTATCCAGGTTGGCAATTAAGGGAAACTATCGTGCATTCAAACACTGAGAGCCATTTTAGCTGGTATAAAAGATGAGAAATAACTTGCTCAGAGCTGGATGCATTAGCAATGATGATACAGATTTACTACAGAAGTTTTACAACCTGGGCATGGACTTTTGTGTGCACTAATTTTTTGTAAAGGTTGTGCACAAGACACTTGAAAATTTTCAAGTAGATTCTAGACATTTGTAGAAAAGAAAAGGGCTTGTTAAAGCTGCTTTTCCTGTTCTGGACACTTGTTTTTGATAGCATTTTTAACTGCTCCCATTTTTAACATCAAATCTTTTAATAGATTATCAGAAAGTCAACATTTCTATTTGCTGTACTTCCTTTAATTGATAATCTGTGTAACAATATAGATTTACAAATATATACAATTAAAGTCAGTAATCTAGTTTTCAGGGATGAAAAGCACAATTGTCAGGATGTAATTAATTTGTTTTCTTATTATTTAACCAATTTTGATGATATTTTCCTTCTTTTAAGTTAATCATATAAATTTTCAGATCTTCTTTTCTCTCTTTGTATCTATATCCACACTCAATTTTTTTTCAACTACACTTCATTAACATGATTAAACTCCACATTACCTTCTTATTTATTGTCATTCTGAGGATTGAACCCAAGATCTTCAGCATGCTCAATGAGGGTGCTCCCACTCAGTTAATCATCCAGCCCTATGTTTTTTTGTATTTATGTCATAGGGGAAAAGGTGCACTTTTGTTAATAACTCCATTTGCCTTACTCATGGTTATTATTTGCAGTTCTTTTATTCATTCATCAGGTCTTTGTTAGTTTTCCACTGGGCACTGAGTGCCTATTAGCATAGCTGCTGGGGGGGGGGTGCAAATAAGACGGATTTGTGTCCTTTAGAACATGGTTGGAGGGTAATGAAAATTAGATTATAGAATGGTAGTGGTAGAGAATTAGAGCAGCAAAGAAGGACCTCCCCACTCAGAGTTTTAGAAGGTGTAGGAGGAAGATGAGAAAAGCTTTCTGGAGGAAGTTTTTTATGAGCTGAGTCTTAAAAATAAATAGGAAATTTCCAGTTGGTAGAGAAGGTGAATCTAGAGAAATTACTTGGGAAAAAGTACAAAAGTAAGGAAGTACATGGATGGGGCATTTGGAAAACCTTGAGTGTCTAAAACATTGTCAGGGTGATACAGGGAATGATGAGGTCTGAAATTGGAATGAGTTAGCAGTGTCAAATCATGAACTGCTTCCCATGTCATTTTCAGAAACTTATTCTGAAGGCCATGATGAGTTTCAGTGTAAGCCAGGAAATGATATGGTAAGGTCTGTGCTTTGAAAAGATTGTTGTGGAAACTGCATTGTTCTTCCAAAAATGTGCTGACTTCTAGCAAATGTAATTAGAGGCCACTGGCTATTTCTTTTCTTCTTTTCTGTCACCAATTTTGGATTAAAGGGCTTATATACTAACATAATAATAGAGGGGGCATGAATTAGTTTTCTATCCTCTCTTGTTAAGAAAACATTTGAAACCTATTTGGCTTGTTGATATAATGTTTAGCCTTAGATGATTAAACTAAATCAAATAAAACCAATAAAGTTAGCAATTGATGCTGGACCTTGCAATAGACATGGTGTTGAACTGGCCAAATAAAAGTATCTCCTGTGTACCAGGCTTTGTGTTAGGGGCTGAGGGGAGATGGTAGATGACTTGAGCATTTGCAGCTTGATAGAGGAATAGGCTTGAGCACTAATTTGAATGATCTAGGTACTTACTTAAATTCTTTTATATACATTTCACTTTCTAACCTTACTGTAAGCCTATAGGATCTGGTAAGGGAACTGAGGAGAAATAATGAAGTTTCACAGACTCATATGATATTTAGTAATGCATAGTTAGTAAGCACAATTCAATATTTGATTTTTTTTCATTTACCCCTACCATATCTCATTACTTTTCTGACAAGGCAATATTTATGCACTTTCATCCTGAAGTGTTCCTCCCTTAATTATTTCCAGTGCCAACCAAACCAAAACTAATATTATGAGAAAATGTTGGCAAAGCACTCAAACAGTAAGGACTCGGAGACCCTAAGAGACCTTAGTTGTTAGAATCACTGTTGGAATAGCAACTTATCTACATTTCAAATACTCAGGAAACTTGATAAAGTGCATTTAAACTGTTTTACCATGTTCAAATTAATCTTGGTAAAGACCCATTGTCTGGCACATATTTGAACTCTGGTTTCTTGCTTAGGAGTTCAGAAATGTTGTCATCACAAATACAGATACAAGGAAGTATGTCATGAGAATAGCTTAAACACAACTTTATTGTGGAAAAATTGGGGCATTTGCCAGAATTAACATAATAGGATCATTACTTCTTTTGCATCTATTGTCCACCTGGGCAACCATTATCTGGACTACCTAAACAAAGTATTATCTCATGAATACCTTCATCTGTTTACCTTATTCTGAAATTATTTTGAAATAAATTTCAATCATTATATCATCTATGCATATTTCACAATATAATTTTGAAAGAAATGGGTTCTCCATTCTAAATCATATTTAAACAAAAGTTAAACTTTTTCTTAATATAATTAAAATGGAGATTCAGAAAACCGTTTTGTTTTTTGACTAAAGGAATCTTTTTGTTTGCTTGCTTTTAGGTACATTTAGAGGCTTGATTTTGAATACATAAAAAAAATGTACAGTCTAGTGACCCTTCTTGTACTTGCTGCCCATTTAGACTGTCATCACCCCATATTGTGCACTGCTTTATCAATACTCCCACCCATTTACTTTGCTAAAGCTAAATCTAAAGGCTGAACTTGTCCTCTGTGTTTTTGTTGTTGTTGAAAATTGGTGGCTTTCTGTCATTGTCTCTCACCTGCAAATATCTGGTATAGTCTAATTGAGGATAGATATAGCAAGGAATCCTGGGGATGTTTTGGTAGTGTACAATACAGATTATTATCCACTTTTTGAATGTAAGGAAACTGATTCAAATAGATGGTTTACCAATATTAAGGCGTTAAGTACTTGTTGAAATTTGTTATTTGAACCATGCTCATCCATAAATATATATTAAATGCAAGAAACTATTTATACTTCTTTTTGACATATAATTTTGTGTACATAAATGTTTTTGCCTGCAAGCATGTAAACACACCACATATGTGCCTTGTTCTTGTGGAGGTCAGAAGACGGTATTGTATCCCCACAAACTGAAGTTACAGAATGTTGTGAGTTGCCATGTAGATGCTGAGACTCAAACCCAGGTCCTCTACAAGAGCACCTAGTGCTCTTAACTACTGAGTCATCTCCCCAGCCGCTTATATTTCTTTTTAAATGCCTATTACCTACATAATTTTTACAATTGTGCTACTTTTGTCTTTGAATATCCAATTTCTTCTGTCCTTTGTTATATTCTTCTTTCTCTGTCTTACCCTAACTTGACTGACTTTAGAGCTAATAACAGAAGAAATTTTGGTCTCCAACAGAGTGTCAGTTGCAACTATGAAAACAACTCAAGCAAATAGTCTATTGATAGAGGAACTTTTCATTACAAAAAGTTCTTTTTAAACTCCAGGATATTGGTTGCTCAGTCACTGAGGAGTCTGTACTGCCATTCACTAGCACCCTGGGTGTCTGAGCAGACCTGGATAGGAATGTACTGTTCATTTTGCCTGGGAGAAAAGGATAGGGAAGCTGCCGCAAACATTGCGTCATCCAAGCCAAACATTCTATTTGTTTGATACAAGCTATTGATCTTAGAGTATATCCTCAGATACAAATAGGTTTCATTGTAAGTGGGCTTATTTTTCCTGGTCTCTGTGGGTAAGTAAAATTGTTTAATGTGTGTTAGGTCTGGTGTTGTCAGAAAATATGCACTTTGCCCACCTTCTTTATTTCTGTTGAATTTTCAATCCCTGGGGCCTCATAATTACCCCTAACATTTGCATACTGTCCACTTAACAATTAGAATACAGTGCTGATGGAGTATGACTTTGATATTAGCTCAGTTATATATCTGGAATGTTTATTCCCCAGAGCTTTCCAACTGAGGGAGCCCAGCATGAACTCCTACTTTGGAAAATATCTGAGTGGGCAGGCCTGTTTGCCACATTACCCTCATTGTCTGTCTTTGTTTATTCAGCTGAAAAGCAGTACTCGCCTCTTACACAGCCAGGCACGAATCTGCAGGTTTCAGGAGCTATTCAAGTGCGTAGGAAAATTGTTTGGGGAAGAGAAAGGATGAAAATTGTTATCGGAAACTGACACACTGTGCCAGGGGAAGGTACTTTCTTATGTGAAGAGGGTAATGATTTTTTTGTGATTATGCAGCCTAACTCTGGAAACATTTTTGTGGGCTGTTTTATTAGGGTCTTTGCTTTCATTTATCTCCTTAACTTCTGGATAAGAGGCTCTGCTGTCTTACTGATACATTTTATTTGTTTGTACTACAGTGAAAAGCACACTAGGTTTTTAAGACACAAGTTGCCATCAGGTACAGGTGATAGTGAAATTCCTATGTCCAGATTAGCAGGCACATATTCTTGGTGGTTTTCTCTGGCTGTCTTTGTCTCTCAAGTGAATTATTTTATTCAGCTTCTAAAAATTTCTTTGCCCTCATTCTTTGCCAAACTTTTTCCACATTTGCCTCCCAGTTATAGTTCTATAGAGCAGACCTTTGATTCTTACGTAAAATTCTCCCATGGCTGCTCAACCTCACAGGTCACCACTTCTGCCTTATCTTCTTGCCCTAGTTACAGTGAACTGTTTTCCAAACTCTAGGGTACTTTTTTTTTATTCCCACATCACCTACATGCTGTCTCCTTGCCTAGTCATACCTCCTCATTCCTTGTTCCTAGATTAGATGTTTGTCCTTCAGACAGCCTGGACTGGGTGTTTGCATGTGCAAACGCATGTACTGTGCTTTCCTTTAACATTATGTGCATATTGTCCATTTAGAGCCTAACAGAATATACTGCTTCTTTGTTTTTCTTTCTTCCATAAGACAGTAAGTTGTTGGAGATCAGGGACCATGTCTGCCTTTTTTGTTGTATCTCTGTCTGGCACAGTGCACTGAGTGATTGAATTAATATGCATGTATTTTGCTGAGAATCTTTTCTTTGGTGAATGCAGAGATTTTAGCTCTCTGTTTTTGTGTTCTTGAATTTTTCCTCCTTATATTGTGTTAATTTTCATTTGTTCACTTATTGATTGTAAGTTTGGAAGAATCTGCAATCACCTAGGAAACAAGAACCATGTGAGGGATTATCTTAATTAGGTTAATTGAGATGGAAAAACCCACCCACTTTAGGTGCCACCATTGCATAGGTTGGGGTCCTGTACAAAACAAAAAGGACAAAGTGAGCTGAGCGTCTCACTCTCTACTTCCTAACTGCAGACACAGCATGACCAACTATCTCGAGCTCCTGTTGCTACTTCTTTCCCACCACAATGGACTGTACACTTGAACTGGGAGCCAAAATAAATCCTTCCTTCCCTAAGTTGCTTTTGTCAGGGTATTTTATCATAGCAACAGGAAAAGAAAATGAGACACCCAGTTATTCAACAAAATGTTGCTTTGAACTTTTTGAACCTCCATGCCCTTTCCAGAAGCACATGCAGAGATCTTCTAAAAGGAAAACTTTGGTTATGTAAAATTGCACTATTACAACAGGAGGGGCCCCTCCTAGGCCCATTTTCCTGCACTGCTGTTCTACCTGAGCACGCAACAATTTTCTAACTACTAGATGAGCGATCCTTCCTGGAGCACTGCACTTTTATTACATTGTTTATTTAATTCCTGCATTTTGTACAGATGAGAAAACTCAGGCTCAGGGTTAAATATTAGAACCATTGTTGGGATTCTAGACTACCTAGCCTCGGAATTGGTTTGGAAAATATGCACACTTTTGGCTTCAGTAAAGCTTCAGTCAAGAGTAGAAAAAGAAGGGAGTGGTAGAGTAGGTAAGCAGATGTTTAAGTGGCATCATTTAAGACTCCCTCAGATCTTTGGTTGGCAAAGAAATGCATGCAAGCATACTATATAATGTTAGTTTCCCCACCTAAAACTAGGCTAAAACCCATAGAATTTGCCATTTTATAGTACAATTCAGTAGCATTATGTTATCTCCAGAACTTTTTCATCTTGCAAACCTGAGACTCTATGCCCATTCAGTAGCTCCCTATTCCTCCTTCCCTAATCCCTGGTAACCCCAATTCCATGGTTTGTTTTTATGTATTTAGTTGCTGCAGATGATCTCCCTATAGGCAGTTATACAATTGTTGTCTTTTTGTGTTTTGTGGTTGGCTTATTTCACTTGGTGACTGAAAGTTTCAGTTATGTTATAGCATGTCACAACCTTTCATTTTTAAAGTATTTTGTGGTGTGTATGTGTGCGTGTGTGTGTGCCACATTTGAAAAATCCATTTACTTATCAGGTGTTTGGTCATGCTTTGGAATTGAAACATCCCCCACAGTTGCATGTGTCTGAGCACTTGGTCCCCAGCTGGTGGTGCTATTTGGGGAAGTTGTGGAGGAACCTTTAGGAGATGGAAACTTGTGGGTCACTGGAGTGTGAGCCTTGAGGAATATATCTAATGCCACTTCTGGCCCAAGCACTTTGCTTCCTGATCCACTGAGATATTGGGAGTAAGCCTGGCCCCATGTGCCTATCGATTCCTACTGCCATACTACCTACTGTCATGCCTTCCCTGTCATGATAGACTATATTTACTGAGCCATGATCCAAAATAAGTCTTCTCTTCCTCAGGTTCCTTCTGTCATTCTGTTAGTGACAAGGGAAATAATACAAATTGCCTCTTCCTTGTGGCTGTTAGTAACACAGCTGTTTAAAGTTCTCTCTGGAGCCCTATTTAACGCTTCAGATGCATATACTCAGAAATGTTGGGTCATATGGAAGGTCTATTTTTAATTTCTTGAGGAACTGCCATTCTCTGATGGCTAATTTTGATTGTCAACTTGTTGGGATTTAGAATCACCATGGAAACATACATCTGAGTATGTCTATGAGGGTGTTTCTATAAAGGTTTAACTGAGCCAGAAAGACCCATCCTAAATGTTGGTGGCTGGGGTGCTAGACTGAAGGTATGTTAAGCAGAAATCATTCATAAGTCATTGCTTCCTGTTGCAAGTGCAGTGGTGGCCAATTGCTTCACCTTCCTTGCCATAATGTATTGCATCCTCTCAAACTATACGCTGAAATAAATACTTCCTCCTTTACTTTGCTATTGTCAGGTGTTTGACCATAGAAATGAGAATCATAACTAATACACATACTATTTTCTTCTTCCTCCCCCTTCCTTTTCGTGGTGCTGGGAACCAAATCCAGGGCCTTGAACATGTTGGACAAGCCTTTTATTACTGAGCTTCATCTTCCCCCACCCCTCCTATGTGGCTTCATACTTTATGCTTCTGGCTTCTAAGTTCTAGAATTATAGGACAGTGCCACCACACCCAGCCTGCTATACTATTTACTGTAGTGTTGCACTGTTTTATGGTCCTACTGAGACTGTTGACACAGTCATGTTTGTGTACAAAAACAAATGGGAAGAATGAAAGCAGAAATAAAGTAACAAGAATAGGCAGTTTTGTTAATATAGAGGAAAACATCACTTAGCCAATTTACTTCTTTTTGATTTTTCAGCTAATGTTGCCTTTTTTCAGGGCAATTACTTCAGGAAGGAAACCAAATTATTTTAACTTACAGTTAATCGTCATTGGTCACTGAGAATTTCTAAGATTACTAACTTTGATAGTACCTTAGCAATTATTAGGGGGAGCTTGAAGATTGTGTTTTGCATTTTTCTCTGAAGAAGTTCATTTTGGAATGATGGTGACATGAAACATTGTTAAGAGTTTTGATGTCTTTGTGCTTCCAAATTCTCATTCATTTTTGAAGTGAAGTATCTTAATCTATGTTTTAGCTACTAAAATTTAGCATTATGACTTCTGATGTCTTAGCTTCCTCTTGAGGATTCTGTAAGTGTGTAAGTGGTGCTGAGGAAGTGGTTGAGTTACATCAATGTGTGCAAGACGAGGAGCAAGCAATGTAGTAAGAAGAGGGATTCTTTTTTAAACGTGAAGTGCAACCCAGATGCTTAGTCATGATTATAAAGCAATGAGCTTTGCAGTTTGCAGAGTAGAACAGTGTTACAATGATCGTACTAAGTGTTTGATAATACTGAAGGGTGGCAGGAGAGTGGGAAGCATTTGTCAACCAGTTTGGGGGATTAAGAGGATAAGATAGAGAACACAAAGTAAAGATGGCCCTCTTCAAGTTCCAAAGGGAAAAAGTAGGTCCATTTAAATGTTCTTTGAAATGACTCAATGTTCAGGTGTTTTCTTACCTTAACTCCAAATAGATTAAACTTGTAACCATCTCATCAACTATAGAGCTGTGTTTTCCTCTTTGCGCAAAGTATTTATTCATTCAGAAAGTAAGCAAATAGACTTAATTTTATTGTATAACACAAAGAAAAACTCTACTAATGTGCCAAACCTGTATATTTCAAGAAATGGTTTTTACAAATGGCTCTGCCAAATTTTGGATTGTCCTTTAGACAACTACAATAATTTACTAATAAATATATTGCCCCTAGTCTCATTTCTTCAATCTTTCCTTTTCCTTACTCTTGTAGATATTCTAATCCCAGCTAGACTCCATGGCCATCTGACCTTGGGAAAGTAACTTAATTTCTCTGTGCCTCTATTTCATTGTTTTATCCTAAGATAAAGATTGTACTTATCTTTTAATTTCCTAGTAAATTTACAATAACTTAGGGCTTATTGAATACATAAGACAATGTCTGATGTATAATAAGGAAACAAATTAATAAAACATTGAGTAGTAGTAGAGGTAGTTACTGTTATTTTCTTTTTTTTTTTTTTTTTTTTTTTTTTTTTTTTTTTTTTTTTTTGGTTTTTCGAGACAGGGTTTCTCTGCGTAGCTTTGCGCCTTTCCTGGAGCTCACTTGGTAGCCCAGGCTGGCCTCGAAAGCCCAGGCTGGCCTCGAACTCACAGAGATCCGCCTAGCTCTGCCTCCCGAGTGCTGGGATTAAAGGCGTGCGCCACCACCGCCCGGCCAGTTACTGTTATTTTCATTGTTATTATTATTACTCATTTTTGCTTCTGAAGTAGAATTCTGGTTACCTGTTTCAATTAGTTTTATGTCAACTTGAGGCAAATTAAAGTCTTCTGAGAGAAGGGAGCCTCAACTGAGAAAATATCTCCATAAGATGTGACTGTAGGCAAGCCTGTTGAACATTTTCTTAATTACTGATTGATGAAGGACAGCCCAGCCCATTGTGGGTGGTTCCATGCCTGGGCTGGTAGTCTTGGGTTCTATAAGAAAGCAGGCTGAGAAAGCCATGAGGAGTGATCCAGTAAGTAACAAAATTCCATGGCCTCTGCATCACCTCCTTCCTCCAGGTTCCTGCTCTGTTTTAGTTCCTATCCCGATTCCCTTCAATGATTTACTATGATGTATAACTGTAAGCCAAATAAACCCTTTCTTTCCCAACTAAGACACTGCCTTATTACACTGATCAAGAATTTTGCATTTTCCTTTACTTATGGCAAACCTTTCAAGTATATTAGAGTGATTTTTCAAACTTGTAACAATGCGTAATCCTGAGTAGCCCACAAGACATGGATGAACCCCACGAATTAGTGTATTACTGTGCTTTCTAGCTGGTGGTGCTGGGATCTTTGGTGGTGAATCATTCCAGTTGGGTCAAGTGCAAACTTATCCTAGATTCAGGGACCCAGATAACTTTTTCTCCTTCTGTTCTTCCCCATTAATTTTTGCTGTAGCCATGGTAAGTAAAATTTCTCTTTATTCAAATGTCTACTACGATAATTCCTAGAGTTTCTTAGGATAATATGGTCCAACTCTGGGATCAAATACATATATCCTCAGTAAACTATCCATTTAATAATATGTTTAACAATTGGTTACATATGAGTGTTAAAATGTAATATATAATCTTCTTTAGGTTACATCACCAGCTGCCTCAGGACAGTAGCTTCTAATTGACCTTTTCTTTGTTTTCTTGGTACTCCTCTGAATGACTTTTCCAGGCATTACAGTGAGTAAATAGTTCCAGGCTTTAAGTTGCTCAGCTGGCTTCTGTAAACAGAGAAACAAAGGCAGATTCAGTCCAATGACAAAAACAATTAGTAGTATTTGAAATTGAATTTTTTCATCTTATGTTTTATGTTGGGAATAAAATTATGTTGGGAAAGATATTATTGAAATTATTTAGAGTACTTTGAATATATTCAGATATCTCTAATTATCTTTTTAGTTTACAATTCTTGCTGTCTATAGTTACACCTAAGGATGCTGCTTTCCAGAAAGATTGCTTATAACAAAAATGTAGGGTGGAGAAAGAAACTACTTCTGTAGATATTCTTTTGCCTTGTGTCTTCTAATTCTCAAGACACTCTTCAGTTAGGTATCAGGTATCCTAGTTTACAAGTAGGCATGAAATTCAAAATTACAGAGCAATGAACAGTGGTTTGATGTTTAACCCCAAGTCCCTTGTCCACACAAACTGATTTCTTTCTACTGTTGTCTGGGGCCAGATTTTAGACTGTTCAAATTCCTGTACTTATTCCTCCAACCTTTTCCATCCCATTAAACTTGGGGCTACTGTGATCATGTTGTTAGAGAAAAAGCCCATATATATATTCAAAAACGGTGACTCAGATAGAATAGTAATCTGCAGATAGTAAGATAGAATCGTCTTTCAGGCCTGAGGTAGTAAGTAATAGTTCAATTCTTTTAGTGCATTTTAATTTAAACTTGACAGTGACCTGGGAGAATAAAATCAGTTTTTATTAAATGAGAAAATTTTCATGTAGCCTTTTAAAATGTGTACACATAGAGAACTAACAGCTCGAAGTTGAGTGTTTGTCTAGGTCCAGGTAGCACGTTGTTAGTTTAGCATAGTCCAGCTCTGGAAGTCTTGGTTTTAATTTAGCAAAATTTCTTTTATAGAGATACTTGAAAACCAATTTGTGGTATTACTTTAGTAATAAGGGTGCACTTAAATAAAATAAATTAAACTGATGACAAATATTAAACTATAAATGCATGTCTTTGGCTCTATACAATATTTTAATGAAGATTTGCAAGGCAAATGCAAATTCAAGATGCTCTGTGTCACCAGTTAAGAATTAATTTTGTTTCTTGAGCAACTGTTTCATCCTACCTACCATTTGGTAATCATTTGACTTGATGTCACATGCTTACAGAGAAAGCAAATGAAAGAGATATATTGGACAGAGCGGCAAATGGCCCATCTTGTATTTGAAGGAAGAAGGTTGTGTGGTGAAGTGAAATGAACAAGGGCATCAGAGTAAAACAAGCATAACTGTACCTGCTGCCTCAGCCACTTACTGCAACTGTGGACTCAGGCAATTACTGTGCTTCTCTAAGTTTCCGTTTTCCTATTAATAGACTTGGGCTTAAAAGCTTATGAGAGCTAAATGTTAATTGAAGTAAAATGTTCAACAAAGATTGGAGCATTACTGGTAATAGTGAATGGTAATTTTTCTTACTGTAATTAATAATAATAAGACTGACTATGCTAGTAAGGTTTTTATTGCTATGAAAAATCCCAGGGAGAAGTGACTTAAAAGGAAGAAGGATTTAATTTGAACCCCAGTTTCAGAGATTTCAGTCCATGGTCAATTGGCCTGTGGTTTTTGGGCCTGTGGTAAGACAGAATATGGTAGTGGAAGTATATGGCAGAGGAGGCAGACAGGCTTGGGGCAAGACACAGTCCCCAAGATCACACCCCCAAGTGATCTACTTTCTCCAACTAGTGCCCACCTCTGAAATAGTCTATGGCCCCTGTCTTAGTTTAAGTTTTTATTGCTTTGAAGACACACCATGACCATGGCAACTCTTATAAAGAAAATCTTTAGTTGGAGTGGCTCTCTTACAGTTTCAGAGGTTCAGTCCATTATCATCATGATGGGGGGCATGGTGGCAAGCAGGCAGATGTGGCGCTGGAGGAATAGCTAAGAGTCCTACATCCTGCAGGAAATAGAAAGTTGAATGACAGTCATACTGAGAGAAGCTTGAGCAAAAGAGACCTCAAAGCCCACTCCCACAGTAACACACTTCCTCCAACAAGGCTGCACCTTCTAATAGTTCCACTCCCTTTGGGAGCCATTTTCTTTCAAACCACCACAACTCTCAATAATACCATAAGTTGGTTCATCCATCAATGGGAAATCCATTGATAAGGTCAGAGCCCTAATGGCCTAATTACCGTGCGTGGGTCTATCAACTGAGGATCAAATCTTCAACACCTGAGCCTTCTGAGGGACATTTTATGTCCATATCCAAACCATAATACTGACTTAGTTGTATGAAGTAGCTTATTGGCAAGACATTATGGTCATGGAAAGCTAAAATATGTTCTTAACTCAGATAAGTATAGCCTTCAATGGGTGACCTTATAATATATAACTTAGATATAGGAGCCTTATAAAGAACCAAGGAGGGAAACCATCTGGAATAAGTTTATCAGAATGTTTCTGTGTATCTCAAAACATAGAAGTTAATAAATACTATTAACTAATGCTCATTAGAAGATAAAATGGGAAAAGATCAGTTTTAACCACTGCTGACAATAAACACCTCAGAAGTATCTCCACAAGATTTATATGAAACCTACATACATAAATTTTAATTATAAACTTTTACTGGGTGATATTAAAATCCTGAATAAATAAATTGTGAGGTATACCAGTACTTCTAGTTGGGAAATTCCAATATTACAAAAGCTATTCATTCTTGGTAGATTAGTTTTTAGGATAAGTAAAATTGTTAGGAAGATTATTATAGGATTTTTTGGGAAGGACTGTGGCAAAAAGTTTAGAAATATAAATAATTTTGGAGAACTAAAGGCAGTTGTGGAGAGGAGCAAATAAGGAGCATGTTATAAATCTGTAGTTAGTAAAACCATTTTTATTTTACTGGCATAAAAAATAGATCAATTTAATAAGTTAATAAGGTAAAATCCTAATTAAATAGTTTTATTAAATAAAAACCCCGAGTCAGGTGTTGAAGGTGAAAGCTGAAAGATCACAGAAGCAGAGCAGCCAGCCACCAGAGACTTCTTACCTCTACAAAATCTCAAACTGAATGGAGGAGATCTTGTCTCTATGAATCCTCATACTGAATAGGCCTGAGATTCTGTCTCTACCTGTCTTATATTCTTGTCTCCACCTCCCTAATGCTGGGATTAAAGGCATGAATCACCACCTCTTGGCTCTGTTTCCTTTTAGACTGTTCAGGGTGGTCTTGAACTCCTGATCTTCCTGCATCCTCTTCCTAAATGCTGGGATTAAAGGTGTGTGCCACCACTGCCTGACCTCTATGGTTAACTAGTGGCTAACCCTGCCCTCTGATCTTCAGGCAAGCTTTATTCATCAGAACACAAACAAAATATCATACAAGTTAAAAATCGATTTTGATGTTTTAAAATTTATAGTGTGTATGTGTATGTGTGGTGTGTGTACATGTGTGTATGCTTTCATATGGGTGCACATGTGTGTGGGTGTATGTGCAAATATATGCAAGTGGGTGGAAGCCAGAGTCAACCTTGGGTGTTATTCCTCAAGTACCATTCACCTTGTTAACTCAAATGGGGGGAGGAGGAAACCACGTCTTGCTGTGGTTACCTGACAGGAAGGGGAGTTCTGTCCTGTTGTCCAGCCCACCCCCACCCCACTTGTCCCAAGACAGCAATTTTTGTGGGTCTGTAAAAGGAGTTTCCATCATCTGCTTTATTGCACATGAACAACCACTTAAATAGTGGAAGCCTATCAACTGGTTGGTTAACACATTATCTCGAATTGCTGAGTGCTCATACCACCAGGTTCTCTATGAGGAGGAAGTACATTAAAGGAGACATGAAGAGTCAGATTTTTCTGAAGACCAGCCACCAGCTACATGCTACTTCAAAATTCAGTGTTCTGATTTCTGGGGCATGGTGTGTCATGCTTTGTATTTAGAAGTGCAGTATGCCAAGTAGGCTGACCACTATGTTATGCCTGTGTTTTTCCCTACAGTTTCTTTCATTGGTCTGGAGTTTGATGGGTAGTAATCTCAAATACATGCCATCACACAGTGCTTTTTTTTTGTGGGTTCTGAAGATTAAACTCAGGTCCTCATATTTACATGGCAGGCACTTTACCAACTGAGCTATCTCACCTGACCTGATCTTGAAAATATGTTAACATAAGATATAAAAAGGAACACAGTTGTTCAGCAAGTCACTGGTTAAAGCACATTTAGGTTATTTTGAATTTGATGATTATGAATACAGCTGTGTAAACATCTAGCTACACTTACCTTCTGGAACATATTTTCACTTCTTGTGAAGGTATATAAAATATATATATATATATATATATATAATATATATATAAATATATATAGTAGGTATATATTTATTAGAAAATGTCAGATTATTTTCCAAAGATTCATACCAGCATTATATATGAGAGCTTTAATTGCTCAGCACTTTTTATTGTTTTTTTTTATTAATTTAGCAATAGTACTAGATATATAGTAGTAGATGTGCCATAGTGTTAGATTTCATTATAATTGTAAATAGCATTTTCCCGATGAGTGATGCTAAGCATCCTTTCAAGTGAAGTATCTATTGAGATACTTTCCCCATTTAAAGATTTATTTTCTTAATGTTAGGATCTCAGACTTCTTGTTGTATTTGTGCAATAAATATGATTTGCAAATAACTTCTCCTAGCCTATGGCTTGTGTTTTCATTTTCTGAGCAGTCTTTTGAAGAATACATTTTGTTTTGTTTTAGTAAAGTATAATTTGTATGTTTTTCTTTTTGTGAACTTTATTTCTGTTGTTATATTTAAAAGCTCTTCATATAATACAAAGATTTGTCTAACTTAATCAAGTTTTTCCGGGTTTTCTTCTAGTAGTGTTGTATTTTCTTACTGTGTATTTAGGATGATGGTCCTTTTGATAAAATTTTTGTGTAAGGTATGAGGTTAGATCAAATTTTGGTCCTTTTCCTATGGAAACTTGTGATGGTGTTAATTGTCAACAAAATTTACAATCATCTGAGATATGAGTCTCTGAGCATGCCTCTGAGAGATTTTTCTCACTGAGCTATTTAAAATAGGAAGTCACACTCTGAATGTAGGTGGAGAGAGCAGGGCAGTAAGCATGCATTCACTGCTTTCTTCTGACTGTGGACATAGTGTGGATATGTGCCTTACGGTCCTGCTGCTGTGCCTTCCCAACAGTGATGGACTGTAAACTAGAACTGGGAGATAAAATAAAACCCTATCTCCCTTAGGTTGCTTTTATCAGATTATTTTATCACAGTAACTAGAAAGGAAACTAATATGAACCCCAACTATTTAAAATCATTTATTTTGATGGAAAAAATATCCTTTTTACATTAACTTGGCTTTTCTTCTTCGTCAGAAGTTGGTTGATGTCTGTGAAGGATTAGTTTGGGGCTTTGGAATGGGTTGAAGTGGGGGTTGGGTGGAGGTGTGCCTCATTATAGGTGTGACGGTCAGAGGACAATTTGTGGAGGTCAGTTTTCCCTCCACCATATGAGTCCTGAGGATAGAACTCAAGTTGTCAGGTTTAGTGGCAAGCACATTTGCCCAGTGCACTCTATCCAGCTCTTAATGGCTGTTCTACACTGAAGAAACAGTACCCTGATCCCTGCTGCCTTGCTGGAAGTCTTAAAACCACCTGTTAGAGTTCTACATATTTCTTCTTGGCTTTTTGCTTCTTTACTTTTTCATACTTTTTTTAAAATCCTATTATGAATATTTTGTCCAAAAAGTTATTCTGGGACTCAGATTATGTTTCATTGACACTGTAGTGTAATTATTATGATATGTTTTCTCCAATTATTTGTCTTTTTTTTTCTTTCTTTCACAAGTGCTTGTAGCTTTAAGCATAAAGGTTATAAACAGTGTTAAATGTATACCTAATATTGCATATTAGGTGTTATTCTTGAGTATTTTAAAATTGAATCCCAATTGTCCATTCATAATATGTGGTAATACAATTGTTTTGTTAACATTACATTATTTTTACCATTTATTTTTATTTGTGTGTGTGTGTGTATGTGTGTGTGTGTGTGTGTGTGTGTGTGTGAGAGAGAGAGAGAGAGAGAGAGAGAGAGAGAGAGAGAATGAATGAATGAATGAATGAATGAATGAATGCCTGTGTGGGTACCTGGTGAGACCATGAAAGGGCTCTGGATCCTCCAGAGCTGGAGTTATAGGCAATTGTGAGGCATACAATGTCTGTGCTGGGAACCAAACTTGGATGCACTAGAAGAACAGCAAGTGCTCTTAACTGCTGAGTCACCTCTCCAGTCCCCTACAATTGGATTTTAAATCATGTTGCCTTTATATTGAACACTCTTTACTGATGTCATTGGTTCATAGTAGTGTTGATGTTTTTCTTGTTGTTGTTATTGTTTTTTAACTCACAGTGTTGCCTGCCCATGCTGGCCCTAAATTTGTGGACTCAGGTGATTCTCCTAAGTAGCTTAGACAGTAGGCACATGACACCATGTCTAGCACAGGTTATTGATATAAAAAGAGTTTAGTTTCTGGTATTGAATTATCTCTTGATATTACAGATAGTCCTCAACTTGATGCTTTTTTACATTTATCTTGGTATGAAAGCAGTATGTATCCATAGAAACTGTATTTTAGATTTTGAATCTGTATTTTAGATTTTGAATCTTTTCCTGAGTTAGCAATATGTGATACAACATTTTTGTGATGTGAAGGCAGTGGTAATGCGCACTCTCCAGTGGCCTCCACAGTTGCTAAGCTAGGTGTTTGGGAAGTTGAATGCATTTGACACAATACTTTTTTTATTTAAGAATTTTTTAATTCATTTTACATACCAACCACAGATCCTTCTCTCATCCCTTCTTCCGCTCCCCCCCAGCCCACCCCTATCCTCTTCTCCAAAAGGGTAGGGGCTCCTATGGGGAGTCAGGTACATTCAGTTGAGACAGGACCAAGGCCCTCCCCACTGTGTCAAGGCTTAGCAAGACATCCCACCATAGGGAATGGGCTCCAGAAAGCCACCTCATGCACCAGATATAGATCCTGATCCCACTGCCAGGGGCCCCCTCAAACAGACCAAGCTACACAACTGTCTCCCATATGCAGAGGGCCTAGTCCAGTCCCATGCAGATTCCACAGCTGTCGGTCTAAAGTTCGTGAGTTCCTATGAGCTTGGTTCAGTTGTCTCTGTAGATTTCCCCATCATGTTCTTGATCCTCCCCCACCCCTGCTCATAGAATTCCTCTTCCCTCTCTTTGACTGGACTCCCGGAGCTTGGCCTGGTTGACACAATACTTTTAACATTAAGTATAAATAAACTCATTGTCAACTTAGGAGCATGTGTACTTTGTAATGTGTTTTCTTTGATTTAGAATTATTAAAGTTATAAGTTGTTATTTCCTGGACCTTAAAATATTATTTTGAAGCAATTCTTTTTATTTAAAACAAATAAAAAGTTAATATAAAAAATTCTCTCCTTTTGTTAATATCTTTTATAATAATATTGTCAAAATTGTTGAGACCAGGAATTAACACTGATAATACTGTTTACCAATTATGGATCTTATTTTAATTTTACTGTTTTTCCTACCAGGTTCCTTATCTGGTCATAGACCCAAAACAGGATCTCACATTGCATTTATATATCTCTCCTTAGACACCTCCAATCAGGGATAGTTTTATCTGGGGCAGTCTTTATTTTTTATGACCTTGGTACTTTTGAACAACACTGGTCAATAATTGTGTACAATATTTGAGTTTGGTTTTGTGTGTCTGTATGAGTGTGCATGAATGTGTATGCATTTGTGTGTGTGTGTGTGTGTGTAGAGACTCCAAAAGTTGGTACTGAGTGCCTTTATTGACTGAGTTAACACTCAGTCTTTATAGACTATATTTTTCTTTCTTTTTTTAAAAAACATAATTCTTTATTGATTCTTTGGGAATTTTGGATCATGCACACCAATCCCATTCCTACCTCCCAGACTCTCCATATCTGCCCCTTATTCCTGCAGCATGCCCCCCAAAATGAATTAAAAGCAAAACAACAACAATAACAACAAAAATCCTACCTCATCCTCTGTCTTTCCCATGTCTCTAACACCTCTTCATTCATCCTAGTGGCATTTGGAGCTGCAGTGTGTCACACAGTATACTCTGTTGTCCAATCAGCCCTGTCTGCAAAATGTTCATTGCAATGAGTCATTGGTCTGGATCAAAGCCTCTGGCACACCATCATCACTAGACCCTTACCAAAATTTTTCTTGGAGGGTATCCTGCTGTTGTCCCAAGTCATGGAGGTCCTGCAGCTATTTTTCTGCAGGACCAGTCCCTTCACTAGCAGGTAATAGATGGTGTAGATTTTAGGGTGAGCAAACCTAAGGCCCAGGGTGTGGGTCTGGGTGGTAGCTGAGCTGGTCAATCTGGGCCACTGGGATCACCCCCTCAGTGACATCAGGGCCAGCTCTCCCACACTCATGGTGTGTGAATGTGCGGAAGCTCTCCTGCTGCAGTGTCCAGTGAGGGGCAGGGCCAGTTATCCCAGAGCCAGTGAGGTGTGGGGGCCAGCTCAGCAGGCCCTTGCATTTTAACAAATGGTTCCTATTACCCACTTGTGGTAACATGCGCCATGACATCATCACAGATCCCACGTGTAGTAGGAACATAGACCGAAACATATCCTCAGCAGCAGCTCTTGCCAAATGTCACCATGGCCCCAGTGGCAGCACAGGCCACCCAGATCAGTATGGCCCTGGCAGCAGCAAGGCCCTCAGACACCAACATGGTCTCAGGTGGCTGTGTGGACTGTATTTTTGAGACAGGGTCTCTCATTAAACTTGGAACTCACCAGTTGGCTAAGGTGAATTTTTAGTGAACCGTAGGGATGGATCCACCCATCTCTGCCTCCCTGGCACCTATGCCTAGCCATTTCTTCTTTCTCCTTTTTTAAAAATGATGCTGGGAAGTGAACTCAGTTCCCATGCTTGTGTAAGCATTTTAATGACTGAGCTGTCTCCCCAGCCCAGTCTGTTCTTATTTCATGATGAATAAGGTTATTTGGTTTGGGTAAGAATATGACAGAAGTGATACTGTAGCCTGGACACATGTTAAAGAAGGCTCATTTATTGTGACTTAATTTTGAGCATTTGACTAATGTATTATCTGTCTGGTTTCTCTACTATATTAGAATCATGACTGTTTCCCATTAGATATTTCTAAGTATCTGATTAAGAGAGATTTTGAGCCTATGCCTGGTTACCAAAAGTAACTGTCACTCACTAATTTTATTTACAGTCTTGTTTCCAACCATTCGTTACCCCAACAGTGTGTGCCTAATGGAAATTTTCTACTTTTTTCCCTTTTATTTTTGTATTGGAGATTGAACCTAGAGTCTGTCGTGCTAGCTAGATAACTGCTCTATCCTTGAGCTACATCCCCAGTCCCTCTGATTTTTTTTTCAAGTTGGAAAAGTTTATTTCTAAGTTGGCTTTATAGAGAATTTAAAGTCATGGACAAAAGACTATTGGTATTATGCTTTAGGCATGGATATCTTCTGTGTTGTGGCCAGCTGTTCTGAGCATGCTTACCTTTAGTATCTTTTCCTGAATTGAGGCAGAAATCTACATATATTTCTCCCAGGTCCTTGGCCCTTCTTTGGTTCCTTGAGAGGCACTCATTGTGGCTATTGAGTTTACACATGAAGCCCCCAACCTGGGTTCCTCTTCTACATTTTCTAGTATTGTAAGAACCAATTGTACCAGCCTTGCTTCTGCTTCTGTCAGAAGAGCTTCTGGTAAACAGGGAAAGACTCCCCAGACTTAGTACCACTAACTCAGCTGCCATGTGCCCCCCCACACACACACTTGCTGAGCCCCCTTCAGATACCAAGATCCACATCTTGCTATTTTCTATTCTCCTATACTTACTAATTTAGAATTTTACTATAAGGAAGAACTTTCCCTTCAGCCTATTTATCAAGTTATTCAGTTATTTATTTAGGTCATTGTGGACTCATGACATTTAGTTGTTTTTAAACTGTTTGCTCTTTTAAATCTCTTTTTATTTGTTTGGATTTTGGAGCAAAGACACAAACCAGTAAATAAATAAAATATAGTAAAGATAGAGAAGGTGATGCAAATAGTGTAACTGTATTTAATGATACCTAATTCTAGACTTAAAATTGTTAAAATAGTAAATTTTGTTATATCTATTTTGCCACAATTGAAGGAAAAAACCTCTTTAAAAAAATAAAAATATCAAGGAACTAAGAAACCAATAAAAAAGAAAAAAGCTCCTAGTATCCATCTAGTGACATATACCTCTTTACACACAAACCAGCTTTGTATAAATAGTTAGCCTTGGGTATTTCTAAAAATTATTCAAATATATTTTAATTGAACTTTAATTATATAATATATTGTTATTATAAATATTAAATACCATGGTGGCTCATTTTCTACAGTGTACTGTACTAAAAAGTTCATTTTACAAAGTCATATAAGGTATCTTGTGTGTGTATATGTGTGTGTGTGTTTGTGTATGTGTGTGTATGTGTGATATGTGTGTGGGTACATGTGTCATGGTGTATGTGTGTAGGTCAAATGACAATGTTGTGGTGTCGATTCTCTCCTTCCAACTTCATATGGGTTCTGGGTATTGAACTTGGGTCTCTATCTTGCTAGCCAGTCAGGGTATAAGATGCCATTTGAGAAAACAAATATAAAAAACAAACCAAGAAAGTGTAATTACAACACTTCTTGTTTTCTGTTCTCTGCCACACCACACGTACACACACACACACACACACACACACACACACACACACACACACACAACCCTTTTGTTTTTGAGACAGGATCCCACTATATAGCTGTCCTGAAACTCAATATATAGACCAATCTGGCCTCAGGCTCACATAGATTCTCCTGCCTCTGCCTCTTGAGTAGTACTGTGTAGCTAGAGTTCTTCTCTCCGGGTCCCACCAAGCCCCAGCAGTCCCATAGCCCACTTATAAAATAAACATACAGACGCTTATATTATTTAACTGCTCAGCCATTAGCTCAGGCCTACCATTGTCTAGCTCTTGCTCTTATACTCAGCCCATTTCTGTTAATCTGTATGTCACCACGTATTCCGTGGCTTTACCTGCTGCCTTTACATGATGTTTCCTGGACAGCAGGCTGGCGTCTCCTCTCTGCCTTCCTATTCTCTTAATTCTCCTCTCTGCTAGTCCCGCCTATACTTCCTGCCTGGCTACTGGCCAATCAGTGTTTTATTTATCAATCAATCATCCACAGCAATACTGGGATTAAAGGTGTGCATCACCTCAACCAGCCTTCCTCCCCCCCTCCCTCCCTCCCTCCCTCCCTTTCTTCCTCCCCCCCCTCCCTTCCTCTCTCCCTCCTTTCCCTTCCTCCCCCTCTCTTTTTTTTCTTTCTTTTTTTTTTGTGGGGGGGGGTCAGGTACAGAATCTTGCCATGTAGCCCAGAATGAACTGAAACTTGTGATGTTTCTGCCTTAATCTCCTTAATGCTGATAATTCAGGAATACTGGCCTTGCTAAGCCAGCAGTGACTTAATGAATAAATGGAATCTGGTTGAGTATCTGTAACCAGAAAAAGCAATGGAGTTTTAAAAATATAATTGTTGTTATTTGTGATGCTGGGAATAGAACCTATGTGTGGTATACAAGTGCTTTACTGCTGAATTACATTCTCAGCCCTGAAGCCATTTTATGTGACTGACTGTGATGAAAGCATCTTATTTAGACCAATGAGTGTCAAATGTCTATTGCTGTGTGACAACAAATCACAAACTTCAGAGTTGGAAACCAATATTAATGATTTATTTCTGTTTCTGGATGATTTTGCTTATTTTTTTTTCTGGGCTTACTCATTATTTTAGTTTGCTTTTCTGTTGTTGTGATAAAACACTGTCCAAAAGGAACTTGAGGGAGGAAGTAGTTTATTTGATTTTACACCTACCAGGTCACAAAGACTCCCAGGTCACTGAGGGAAGTCAGGACAAAAGTTCCAGCAGGAACCTGGAGGCAGGAACTGAATCAGGGACCATGGAGGAGTATGAATTACTGGTTTGCTTATATTTGCTTCACTGACTTGCTCAGCTGCTTTTTTTTATATATATATATAGCCCAGGCCCTCCTACCTAGGGATGATGTTGCTCATAATGGTCTAGGCCCTCCTAGATCAATTAGGAATTTAAAAATGACCCACAGAGCAGTCTGATAGAGACATTTTCTCAATTGAGGTTCTCTTTCCCCAAATGACTAATTTATGTCTAGGCACAAACTAGCATACTCATGTTGTTGCATTGGTGCATTAACTAGAGCTAGAGGATCTAAGATGGCCTCATTAATGTTTGGTGTCCCAGTGGGAATGGGTGGATAGCCAACTTTTCTGTCCATAGAATTTCTTTAAAAAGTCTTTTAAATTAGATTTATTTATTTTACTTTATGTGTGAGTGTTTTTTTTTCTGCATTTATGTGTATTCACAATGTGTGTGATTGGTGTCTACAGAGGTCAGAAGAGGACATCAGATCTCCAGAAACTGAAGTTAGAAATGGTGTGGGTGATATGACTTGAACCAAGTTCCTCTGCCAGAGCAACAGGTGCTCTTAACTGTTGATCCATCTCTCCAGCCCCTGTCTGTAGAATTTCTTCCTCTTCTTCTTCTTCCTCTTCCTCCTCTCCTCCTCCTCTTCTTGTTTTTCAAAACAGAATTTCTCTGTGTACCCTTTGTAGTCCTGGAAGTTGCTCTGCAGACCAAGCTGGCCTCAACTCACAGAAATCTCCTCCCAAGTGCTGCTTCCCAAGTGCTGACATTAAAGGTGTGCACCATCACAGCCCAGCAGAATTTCTTATTGTATAGTTGTTTAGCTCAGGTTTCTCAGTGGCAACTGGATCTTAAACTAATGAAGGCAGAAGATGTGAGGTGCTCTGAGACCAGGTTTGGAACTGTTACCTCATTTGTGCCACATTTATAAGGCCAGATCGGGAGTTTCTAGTAGACCCTATTTTTTGATGAGAAATTACAGTAACATCACAGTGCTAAGGAGGTATAGACACAGGCAAAATTTATTGGGAATCATTATTATAAGTGACAAGCAAAAGGATAGGAATTAACATAGTAAGTTCTCAGTGAATACTCAAAGAATTGTTAAAGACTTAAGTGAAGAAAGGACCCAGAAGGGAAAGAGCGGGTGTGAGAGTATAGCTTAGTAATGGAGAGCACATCCTTAGCATGTGTGAGGCTCTGGGTTCAATATCTCTACCCCCAAAAAAGAAGAAATAATCAAAGGTTAAAGTGGTATAAGGCTTAGGAAGGCTGATGTTTTGCATCATTAATTTTTGAGAGAGCATTTTCAGTATTTCAGAAAAGACTACAGAGCTTTAAAGAAAGAACACATGGTATAAAGAAAGGAAACAATCTATTTTGTCTTGAGAAATTTTATTTGGAAGGTGAATGGTTGTTAAATGGGACAGGATATGAAAAAAATGTATTTTAGGCTTAGAGTCCGTATTTGAAGGCAGAATCTATAAAAAGTTGTAAATGGAGGCAAGTGAAGAGAGGGAAGAAATCATGGAAAGAGCTGAGAGAGGATATGGTAAATAGTAGAGTTGGAGAAGACAGTTCATCTTGAAGGAGCTAGACGGTCTGAAACTGGAGAGAAAGTTAAGTGATTATAAAATGGAGGGAGAGAAATAGTACATGTCCATGAAACTGGAAATAAAATCATTTAGCATTTCATGAAGAAAATATTTTCAGACTTACTGGGATTACTATTTAAGCCAATTTCTAGATTATAAAGCAAGTTTTTATAAGCCAGAGGCGATACATGTAACCATAGATAATTTGACCTTTTATTTACTTATTTTTTTTTTATGGTGGATGATGAGAATCAGAGCACAACCCAGAGCACTTAACACTCATCAAAGGACACAGAGCTAGCCCTAAAGTATTACTTTAAGTGGTTATGGCATTTTCTGATGGTATTTCTTAATTTCTCTGGTCCTGGTTAGTTATAAGATTTATCTTTTTTCTGAATATCAGATTTCTCACTCAAGATCCCCATGTCTCAAGATGGTAGTGGATAGCAAAGGAGCCCATTTGTGTTGTTTCTAATGTTGTGTCCGATATAAGTAGCACATGCTCAATGACTGGTGGTAGCATTTCATTATTAGTAGTAAAAGCTAGCTGTTACCTTCTTAGACTCTGTCATCTTGTCCCATTAATTAGATGAATTGTCCTTGAACTGTGGAATCTGGCAGAGAGACAGGGGTAAGCCACACTAACAACATAGTTTTCACTGTGAGACAGAAATTTTTCTACAAAAAGTTTGCTCCATTATTCTCAAATGTCTACCATAAAATAAATTAAATCTTTTACTGTAGAAAATTGTGGCTGGGAAGTCTTGTGGATACATCTTTATTATAAAATGTTAATTTTAGAGCTTTTCTTTACAAGCAATGGCTTTTAAACTTTCCACATTTCTGTGAAGCCTGCTTTAACTCAAGAAACTCATCAGTTTTCACATTGTTTCCCAGATTTTAAAATATTTATGACCTAACCTAGCATAACATAAACATGAAATGTAATTTGAGTATCAATGCTATGCTAGAGTAACCCCTTATAAAAGTAAAAAACAGTGGATTGTTCCTTTTCCTTACAATGAAGCCTTTCCAAGATTCCATTTCTCCAAATATACAAAAATGAAACATAGTCCTAATGAAAAAAAAAAGTACATTTTAAAAACACCATACTTTAGGAAATCAGGCCTGTGGTGAAAGTATGTTTTGTAGTTTTTAAGAATCACTTGATGTGGCTTAAATCAGCAATTGACACAGATGGCACCCCCTGCCCCAGACTTTTATGTCTGCAGGGGCCACAAGCAACCAGGAGAGGCGCCAGGAGATCAGGTACCATCATACCAAGTACTGCTTGAGGTCTCTATGCCCAGGCATGGGAAAGAGGAAAGGCAACACCTCTGTGCCATCTATGGCCATGAGGGTGTCCAAGGGCCATGCTGCCACTAGGGACATCCTGATCAGAGTGGCCTACACTGTCACCCAGGGCCATGGTGTTATCCAGGTCAGGGTTGCTGCATGTCTGGGTCTGTGGCCCTGTAGTAGCCAGGGTCTGAGTTGATGTCCCAGGCTCCTGTTGTCACCGAAGGCCATGTGGAAGACTAACGTGTGATCAGCCACTCTGGACCATGTCAGTGTCCGAGAACTGTGCTGTGCCCAGGGCCATGCTGAACTGGGTAGCTAATGTTGCCACCTGGAGCCATGGAGACATCCTGGCATGGGCTGTTGCCTAGGGCCATGTCTGGTTCTGTGGCCCTGCAAAGGCTAGAGTCTAGGGTGGTGTCCATGGCTCCAATTGCCACCAAGGACTCTGTAGATGTCCAGGGTCTGGCCAGCCACCTGGGACCAGAATGATGCCCGGGGACTATGCTACTGCCAGGACTGTGCTGATCTAAGAGGCCTGTGCTGCCACTGGGGCCATCTTGGCATCTGGGCCTGAGCTGTTGCTAAGGGCCATGTCTGGGCCCATTGTCCTGCTGCAGCTGGAGTCGGTGGTGATTTCCATGGCCAGTGTTAGCATGGGGGACTTTGGAACCATGCTGTGCTGAGCCAGCCCTGCTCTTCTCTGATCCTAGGATGGCTGGTCCTGCCCCTAGCTCGATATTGCAGTAGGTGAGCTGACCCAACCCCTCAGGGGAGAGCTCACCCTCCCTCACACACACATACACACACACGGGGGGGGGGGGGGGGGGGGAGATGGTCCCAACCCTCATCATAGACATGCACCTCACCTGGGAAGCACACTAGAGCCTACCCTGTGATGGGGGACACAGGGCTTGAGACCAGGAGAGGTGACCCTGCCCCTGCTGTCTGCCTTGTGTTAGCATAGATGAGGGAAAGATGCCCCCCCAACACCCATTACCACCTGTGGCAGGTGAGAGAGCTGGCCCTAGGGTTACAAGAGTAGGAGAGCTAGCCGTGACCCTCACATGCTGCAGCACATCAGAAAGCAGCCTCTGCTTCTTACCTGGGCACTACACTAGAGCTGACTCTGTTGTCAGGGATGCAGGTGAGCCAGCCCAGAGGGCATGAAAACAACAGAGCTGACCTCACTCCTACCCTCACCCCACCGCTTGTCTGCTATGTGGTAGCATGGGTGAGGGAAAGGTACCCTTCCCCCTCTGCCCCTTGCTTCCTGTAGGAAGGGAAAGAGCTGGCCCCAGGGTCACAAGAGTGAGAGAACTAGCCCTGCCCTACACCAGCTACAGCACACAGGAGAGCAGGTCCTGGACCCCACCTGGGCAGCACACTAGCGCTGACCCTATTGTCAGTCTCAGGTGAGCCAGTCCTGAGGACATGAGAGTAGGAGAGATGACCCCCTCCAACTCCTCCACGCCCCTTTATGCCCCCTACAGCAAGTGGAAGAGAGGGCCTTGCACCTTGCTTGGAAAAAACAGTAGAGCTGGCCCCTGCGATGTAAGTGAGGGGAATTCGGATATGAGGACCAGAGAGAAGGAGAACTGGCCCAGCTCCTTGCTGTAGGATGCATTGAGTGAGCTAGCTGAGGCTACAAGCTAGCTGGAGAGCTCATGTGGGTAGTGACAATGAGAAAAGCTAGCAAGCTGACCAACCCAGCTACCACCCCGGCCCAGAACCAGGACTATGAGTTGGCCCACCCTAACATCCATCCAATCTGTGAACTGTTGGAACATGTGAAGGGGATGAACCTACAGATCCAAAACAGCAGGATCTCCATGTCACAGGTCAACAACAGGATATCCAAGAGAAGCCCCAGTGAGAGCCCATTATCGGTAGTATAGCAGAAACCAGAGGCCTTGAGGCAGACCAATGACTTGTGTAATGAACACTTGGCAAGTAGAGATGAGGAGACTAAAGAGTAAACTGTGAGGTTTCAACGGGCCATACTACAGCTTCCACATAAAGATTCTTCTTTTTGCTGTTGTTTATTTGTTTCTTTGTTTTGTTTGGTTTTGGGTTTTTCTTTTAATCTTGGTTTTGTTTAGTGTGTGTGTTGGGGGGGGGGTTGCAATGGCAGAGGGTGGATGCAAGGGGCCAGGGGAATAAGTAGGATTGGAATGCATGATGTGAAATCTACAAAGAATCAATAAAAAAAAAAGTTTAAAAAAAAAAAAAAGAAAAACAACAACAACAGAAAAAAAAAAAAAAACTATATATTTCTCACCAAAAGCAGGGAGGCCAGGAGACAATGACAACACTTTTGAAGTATAAAAATAAAAGAACTATTAAGTTAGAAATAAAAAGTTTCACTTGATGTATAGGTGTTGTTCAGTGGAATAGTCCTGGATTTTGACAGTCCTCTCCCCTTCCTTCTTCAGTTTGAGAAACGAGAGATGGTTTTTGTAGGCTTCTTGAAAACAATGGTGACATTGTATGGTGGAGGGACTGACTACACCTAAAGTTATTATACTTAAATATATCTTCTTGGTCTTTGTATGAACCAAGTTGGACTTTAAAAAAAAAAATCTCAAAAGGAAATAAATACATGAAAGGGGGACCAGATTCCTGTGGATCTTCATCTTTCACCCTGTCTTCTCTCTACACAGTAGCCATTATGATCCAACACTTAAGTTTTTGTTAGTTACAAGTATATTTCTTGTTACCTCTGTTTGAGTGCAATGCTTATTTTATGATTATAAATTTAAAATTTCCTTTTCTCAGAAATTTGCATAGTAAATAGACCAAGGGCAGTTTTTCATTTTCTTATTCAAATCTTTGGTTTACTGCTTATATAGTTCTTTTTCCTCTGTAAGGAAGGGCTAACACACTGTTGTACAAAGTTGCTTGAGCTTTTGGACATCACCATTAAATTCTAAGATTTATAACATTCAGAAAGAACTTTAAAAGGAAGCATAGGAAAAGGGCACACATTTGCTAGGATGTACTAGCAGTGTTAGAATACAAACACACACACACACACCTATCTTTTTTTGTTTTTGTTTTTGTTTTTGTTTGCTTGTTTATTTAATTTTTGAGATAAAGACTCAGGTAGTTCACGCTAGCACTAAACTTGCTATGCAGCCAGGGCTGGCCTTGAACTCCTGATACTCCTGCTTCTACTTCCCAGCTGCAGATATAAAAAAAAAAAAAAAAAAAAAAAAACACTAAAAGTTCTCTAAAGGGTATAATTTACCTCTGTATGTGTGGTACTGGGAACTGAATCCAGGACCTCATGCACTCTAGGCAAAATCCCCTTTCATGAACTATATCATCCCTAGCCTTTTCACTCTTTTGAGATAAGGTCCCACTAAGTTGTCTAGGTTGGCCTCAGACTCATAATCCTCCTGCATTAGCCTGTGTAGAGCAGCTTGGGTTATAGGTATATGGCACCATTACCAGCTGAAAAAAGATATAAGTGATTAAAGTTAGATAGAGAGAAAAGCATGCCTAGTATATAGAAGGCCCCCAAGAAGTCAGGTTTTTTTAATTTTATAATTAATTTTACATATCAGCCATGTATTCCCCTGTCCTCCCTCCTCCCGCCGCCCCCCCCCCCCCCCCCCCGCTTCCCCCAATCCACCCCCCCCATTCCCATCTCCTCCAGGGCAAGGACTCCCCTGGGGATTCAGATCAACCTGGTAGATTCAGTTAAGGCAGGTCCAGCCCCTCCTCCCTTCACCCAGGCTGAGCAAAGTGTCCCAGCATAGGCCCCAGGCTCCAAAAAGCCAGCTCATGCACTAAGGACAGGTCCTGGTCCCACTGCCTGGAGGCCTCCCGAACAGTTCAAGCTAATCAACTGTCTCACTTATCTAAAGGACCTGATCCAGTTCCATGGGGGCTCCTCAGCTATTGGTTCATAGTTCATGTGTTTCCACTATTTGGCTATTTGTCCCTATGCTCTTTCCAATCATGGTCTCAACATCTCTCACTCATACAATCCCTCCTCTCTCTCTCGCCGATTGGACTCCTGAAGCTCCACCTGGGGCCTGGCTGTGGATCTCTGCATCCGGTTCCATCAGTCATTGGATGAGACTTCTACCATGACAGTTAGGGTGTTTGGCTATCTGATCACCAGAGTAGATCAGTTCGGGCTTTCTCTCGACTATTGCCCGTAGTCTGTATGGAGGTATCTTTGTACATTTCTGGGGGACCTCTCTAGCACTTTGCTTCTTCCTATTCCCATGTGGTCTTCATTTATCATGGTCTCTCTTTTCTTGTTCTCCCTCTCTGTTCTTGATCCAGCTGGGATCTCCCGCTCCCCTAAGCTCTCTTTCCCCCGACACTTGCCCTTTATTACCGCCCCCCCCCATGACTAATTTGCTCATGTAGATCTAATTGATTTCTCTGTCGTTGTGTGATCCCTATGTCTTTCTTAGGGTCCTCTTTACTAGGTAGCCTCCCTGGAGTTGTGAGGAGCAGTGTAGTTATCCTTTGTTTTACATCTAGTATCCACCTATGAGTGAGTACATACCATGTTTGTCTTTCTGAGTCTGGGTTACCTCACTCAGGATAATTTTTTCTAGATCTATCCATTTGCCTGCAAACCTCATGATGTCATTGTTTTTCTCTGCTGAGTAGTATTCCATTGTGTATATGTACCACATTTTATTTATCCATTCTTCAGTTGAAGGGCATCTAGGTTGTTTCCAGGTTCTGGCTATTACAAACAATGCTGATATGAACATAGCTGAGCAAGTGCCCTTGTGGTATGATTGAGCATTCCTTGGGTATATGCCCAAGAGTGATATAGCTGGGTCTTGGGAGAGATTGATTTCCAATTTTCTAAGAAAGCACCATATTGATTTTCAAAGGGGCTGTACAAGCTTGCATTCCCACCAACAGTGGAGGAGAGTTCCCTCTAGCTCCACATCCTTTCCCGCATAAGCTGTCTTCAATGTCTTTGATCTTAGCCATTCTGATGGGGCGTAAGGTAGTATCTCAGAGTCGTTTTGATTAGTATTTCCCTGATGATTAGGGATGTTGAACAATTCCTTAAATGTCTTTCAACCATTTGAGCTTCCTCTGTTGAGAATTCTCTGTTTAGTTCTATAGCCCATTTCTTAATTGGACTATTGGGCATTTTGATGTCTAATTTCTTGAGTTCTTTATGTATTCTGGATATCAGCCCTCTGTCAGATGTGGGGTTGGTGAAGATCTTTTCCCATTCTGTAGGCTGTCATTTTGTCTTCTTGACCGTGTACTTTGCTTTACAAAGCTTCTCTGTTTTAAGAGGTCCCATTGATTGATTGTTACTCTCAGTGTCTGTGCTACTGGTGTTATATTTAGGAAGTGATCTCCAGTGCCAGTGTGCTCAGGACTACTTCCTACTTTCTCTTCTAGCAGGTTCAGAGTAACTAGATCTATGTTGAGGTCTTTGATCCACTTGGACTTAAGTTTTGTGCTTGGTGACAGATATGGATCTATTTGCAGTCTTCTACATGTTGACATCCAGTTATACCAGCATCATTTGTTGAAGAAGCTTTCTTTTTTTCCATTGTACAGTTTTGGCTTCTTTGTAAAAAATTATATGTTCATAGGTGTGCAGATTAATGTCAGGGTCTTCAATTCGATTCCATTGGTCCGTATGTCATTTTTTATGCCAGTACCAAGCTGTTTTGATTACTGTAGCTCTATAGTAGAGCTTTAAGTCAGGGATCGTGATACCTCCAGAAGTTGTTTTATTGTACAGGATTCTTTTGGCTGTCCTGGGTTTTTTGTTTTCCTCTATGAAGTTGAGCATTGTTCTTTCCAGGTCTGTGAAGAATTTTGTTGGTATTTTGATGGGGATTGCATCGAATTTGTAGATTGCTTTTGGTAAGATTGCCATTTTTACCTTATGTTAATCCTATCTATCCATGAACATGGGAGATCTTTCCATTTTCTGACATCTTCTTCAATTTCGTTTTTCAGGGACTTAAAGTTCTTGTCATGTTGGTCCTTCACTTGCTTAGTTAGAGTTACCCCAATTATTTTATATCATTTATGGCTATTGTAAAGGGTGATGTATCTCTGATTTCCTTCTCAGCCTGTTTGTCAATTGTATATAGGAGGGCTACTGATTTTTTGAGTTGATCTTGTATCCTGGTATGTTGCTGAATGTGTTTATAAGCTGTATCAGTTCCTTGGTCAAATTTTTGGGGTCACTCATGTATACTATCATGTCATCTGAAAATAGCGAAAGCTTGAAAGAAGTCAGTTTTATATTAATAAGAATAATATCCCTCTGGAATAGGTGTTTGCATATGAAGAAGAGACTTAAGGGACGTGCAAGAAAAAAAAAATCTCCCTTGAAAGCCAGGGAGTTTTCATCTCCTGATCTTTGGGTAGAGGGACTTTTATAACTTGAAGAACTATGCTGTTGGGTGTAGATTCAGTGACTCCACAAGACTTTTGCATCAAAACTATCCCATAAATTGAAGTTCTGTGGGGAATTACTGTCTTTTTCTGGGCCTTTATGTTTCTGTTCTCAAATGCTTAAAGCAGTTTGGTACCAGATTTTAGGGTTTGTTTGTTTGTTTTTTCAGGGTTTATATCACTATATTACATTGTTCTTCAGAAACCAGCCCATAGAAGGTTATCTAATATTGTAGTTTGTCTGTGAGTATTTGCATCACTCCTTCTAATTATGTCTCTGTAGAGTTTTTCCCTAGATTTTCAAGGTTTTGGAAGATAATCTACTACTCACTTGACAAACAGTATTCCATATTCACTCCTAGGAAACTGAATGAACTTTTCATACTGTCTGTGATTAGCCTCTGTTATTTCATTTCCATTAGTGTCTGCACTGGCAACTTACCATTAATCATGCCATAGCCCCTTTGTGTTACTGTGATGTCTATGATTCCACCTCCTTAAAAGTCAGTACTTCCTCTGTTGCCTTGGGCTACAACAGGTCCTTCCTATTACTTTATCAACTAAAATTTCTTTTTATCATTTCCATAGAGTTTTCCATTAAGGGGATTACACTATTTCTGCATTAACTCCTATGGTTCCACATGAATGTCTAGAATTGTAAAAGGTCTGAAATTTTTCTTACAAGTTACCAAATTACCTTACCATAATGTAATAGATGCTCACAGTGTTTCATATTTATTGCAATTGCTCATCTTTCTTTTCTTTTCTTTTTTTTTCCTTTTTTTTTTTTTTTTTTTTTTTTGGCATGTGCCATTTTTATTTGAGGACCATCTCTGAGATAAAGGCCAAAATTCCGAGCTACAATTTGAAAGATGCATATACCTTCTCATATTTGTTCTAGCTTCTGTTCCTTGGCTGTTTGGGGGAGATTATCATGATATTATATCATTGTCTTTTCTATAGATGGATTGGTCTTTTTGGCTTAAATATTTGCCACTCACTCTGTTACTGTTAGCATGACCTAACACCATAATACCAAAGGCCTTGAATCAATATGTATTCATTTTTCCTTCTCCTTAAAAACTCTGTCTTAAATTCTTCTATTCTCATCACTATATCATAGGCATATATATATATATGCATATATATATAGGTTATATGCAGCACCTATATATATATGCCTATATATATATCGGTGCTGCATATAACCCATTATATATAGGCAATTGTAACAGTACTAATACTGTTTTCTAGACATTGTCCAAAAATAGTCTTACCCATAGGACATAACAAATCTGTGGCCTCTGAATCTAACATCTGAATTACATTTGTGCTATTTTATGTGATATCACTTTCCACTGTTTTCATACTCTTAAATTAGTTATAATAGTATTTCTGGCTCCATTTTGGAGCTGTAATACAAATGCTATTATTCTGCACTATTTACAGATGAAAAAAGGAAAGCAGAGTAACTTGCCTAAGACTATACAGTTAGTAACTAAGAAGGCAGGATTTTAAACCTTAGTTCATTGTCTCTACAGTCTTTTTGCCTTACTGTCTCTTTAAATTTCTCTCATATAAGAGTTACAGGAAGTATGTAGTATTTTGTTTCACAGTATTAAAGTAAATTTCAGATTTTTCTTGAAATAGGAGATAGAATTTGATTATGTGAGAGAACCTTCCAGAATGTAGCACAAAATGAACAAACATTCAGAGATAGGCTTAATGAGTATTTTTAGGGAATAATGAAAATATTGGATTTACTCCATAGAAATAATAAATAACCAGTTATCATGACTTTGAAGGTTTACCCATTAGAACTCTACTAAAAAAATACTGAGTTTTAAAATTATGTAGGTTTTTTGATTAATTAGATTTTTTTAAAATACTGCTAATGGGGGTGGGGGTTGAGATATAACTCAATAGTTAAGAGCACTGGCTGCTTTTCCTAAAGACTGGGTTTGATTCCTAGCACTTACATGGAGGCTCTCACCTGTCTGTAATTCCAGTCTCAGGGGATCTAGCCTCTTTTTAGCCTCAGCAAGCACCAGGCACACATGGTGGTGAACAGACATACATGCAAACAAAATACACATACAAATAAAATAATAAAATAATTTAACAAAAAGATATGTCCTAATAATAATTAAAATACTTCTAATTATATGTAATTTGTTGAGAACAGGGATTCATTTTTAATAGGAAATACTTTATTAGTAAAGAAATAATAAAACTTGCAGTATTTATTGTAGAGTTTCTTCACCTTTATTCTTCTTTAGACATTTCTGTCTAGATGAGCATGTAATGAAACTTGGTCCAGCAAGAAGTGTTGGATATATGTTGAAGTTTCCCCAAATTCCAGAAGAAAGATGTTATTTTGTTTTGGTCAATTTTGGTCCAGCAGAGAGGTCTTGCCATGACAGATTTGCAAACTATTGAAAGTGGCTTCATTATATTCAAAAAGACTACCCACATACCCAAAGTATGTGTGTGTGTTTACTGTGGCTTGCATTCAGGGCCTCACACATGCTAGGAAAATGTACCACTAGTTTACAACTCCCAGACCAAAAATAAGAATCCTGATTTTGAGGTAAAGCTGATTCCTTTCCCTAATCTTGGGACTAAAGATGTTAGGTTTTATAGTTTACCATCCATGCTTGAAATATACAAAAGAAAAAAAAAATTATCCACTAGTATACTCATTACATCTACAGATTCAAAGGAAATGGGAAGAAATGAACTGATATCTAGGCTTAGGAACTGAGAAAGCATGGGGGTGTGGGTGGGGGGTTGGCCAAATCGGGATTCTGTGTGGACTCCTTTGTGTTTACTTATGTGGATATGCTATTTTTAAATCTTATTTCTCTTTCTAGAAAATACAGAACTAGACACCTTTATAACTTTTTATTTAAGACTCTGGATTTGCTGCTATCTGATAATTTTTTAAATAATAAAGAATAGTGTTAAGATTATTTAACTAATGCTAAGTTAAATTTGTATCATTACAATGCCATTTTACATAGTGCCTTAACTATTCACAAATATCATTTTTTTTTACCCAGTTTATTCCTATTTGGGAATGAAGGACACTGGTCTGTAGAACATATACAACATTTATTTTTTCCTGCAGTTAATTTAAAGGGCATGTTTTGTACAAGCTTGCAAAGTCCTGTGTTAATACTGTGTTAAACTCTATTTAAAATGCTTTCTCTTTTCTAAAATGAGTAGAAATATTAGCAAAAACTCCTAAACAAGTGTTTGCATTAGAAGGCTAAAACTGGGGGCTTCTAAATCATTTTCATCCAAAACACTGTTTGAAGTCTCCCTAAGAAAATGTTTAGGTTCTAATATTTTAATTTAGAAAAGATGTTTGAGTTGTGATTGTTTTTTTATCAGGATGAACTAGTACTTTCTTCTCTGGGTTTATTGTTCACTTCCCTTACTTTTGAGTTTTAATTCTCCATTTCTTCCTGTTTGAACATTGAACTTCTGATTCCAGCTGTGACACAGTTTTCTACGACCTCATATAGCTTACTGGAGTTAGTCACCTGAGCCTTAGGCCTTTGCTGCTCACAGTAGAGGTATTTATTATTTAACAAGTTGTCATTTCCAGCTTGTTGTTCTCCGTGCCTCCTTATGGAGGCTTTAGTTCAGAAGCATGTGTACACATACATACATGCATGCACACACACACACACACACACACACACACACACACTCACTCACTTGCTCACACACAGGGCTAGGGTAAGGAAGTAGACTGGAAGCAAATTGAGAATGTCAGTGTTGCTAGAGTTTTCCTGCCTGGCCCAGAGTCAGGACAAATCTCTCTCACCCGCCAGTCCCACAGCCGCTCAGACCCAACCAAGTAAACACAGAGACTTATATTGCTTACAAACTGTATGGCCGTGGCAGGCTTCTTGCTAACTGTTCTTATATCTTAAATTAACCCCTTTCTATAAATCTATACCTTGCCAAGTGGCTCGTGGCCTACTGGCATCTTCAAATGCGGCTTGTCCTGGCAAGGCTGGCAGTGACTCCTTCAGCCTTCCTGTTCTTTCTTCTCTCCACTCTGTTAGTCCTGCCTATACTTCCTGCCTAGCCACTGGCCAATCAGTATTTTCTTTATTGACCAATCACAGCAACACATTTGTCATACAGAACATCCCACAGCATGTCAGCTTTGTAATTATGAACTATATACATGTTTTGTACTTTGGTGTATACATTTCCCAGTTTAAATAATCTGAACAATATAGGAAGTCAAAACTAGAGTTAATTTTATCTGGCCTTACAAATTTGTCACAAATGTTTATTAACAAAAATGAAGGTTTGATAATGACTCCTTCCTTCTCTTTTCAGAGTATATATGTAACTGTTCCGAGGTTGGAAGCTTGGATGTGAAGCACTGCAACAAGACATCAGGGCAGTGTGAATGTCATCCAGGTTATCAGGGTCTTCACTGTGAAACCTGCAAAGAGGGCTTTTACCTGAATCACACTGTTGGTCTCTGTCTGCCATGTCACTGCAGTCCACATGGATCTGTTAGCATCCTTTGCAACAGGTAAGCAGCAGAGGGTGGAGGTGAAGTCCTTTGTATTTTAGTAAGAAAAAATGTAGGAGTCGGAAGAAGAGAGTAGGGCATGAGGACGGCTAAGATTATGGGTATGTGTTTGTGTGTGTGTGTGTGTGTGTGTGTGTGTGTGTGTGTGTGTGTGTGATTGTGTGTATATATATATGTATATGTGTATATATATGTATATGTACATACATACATACACACACACATATATATATAAATAATAAAAACAAAAGTTTCTGTTATAGAGAATCAGTCATTTAATTAAAGAGGAAAGCCACTGTGTCATAGATTTAGAAAATGTTTTATATACTTTAATTCTGTCACTTTGTATATTATATTTAATGGCAGAATTATAAAGCTTTCGTTTTCTGGTTGAGATCTTTAAGTGAACCTGGGCTTTGTAATAGTTTCTCTAAATTTCCTGAAAAAAACTATTGATGAAGAATTCTGTTGACTGGAAGGGGTTCCCTTGCAGACATTTCTAGTGGAATATCCTTATTGTATTTATTAATATGTGGCTGGAGATTAATGAAACATATTCTTGATTTACTTTCTTCTATTACCAAAAGTCTCAAATTTGCAAATATTTTTTATTGTTGTTGTTTGTTTTTGTTTTGCTTTCTTATTCTGTGTGGGGGTGCCTTTGCATTCATGTAGAGGTCAGAGAACAACTTATGGAAGTTGGATCTCTATTTGTATGAGTCCTGGACATTGAGATTAAGTCATTAGGCTTAGTAGAAAGCACCCCTACCCATTAAGTCACCAAAGCAGCCCAACTTCTATTTTTCTAATGAGTGGATAATAGACTTTATTCTTGGGTGGGGAGGAAGCGGGAAAGATACCAAATTAAACTATCTTCTGTTTGGAGGTGATTTAATCTTATGGTACCATACCATGTTATCTGACATTTGCTTTGTACTACATGAAAGTAGTTATTCTTTGACCTTGTATGAGTGAATACCTGGCTTTTTGTGGACCTCAAGCCAAAAAGCTGAAGAACCAGCCTTACGCAGTGACAAGAGCATAAACTTTAGAGTTAATGTAACCTGGGTGTGGGCCCAGAGTCTGGAGCCATTTCTGATCTGCATTGTGCTGTGAGCAAGCAATTCCTCTCATTTCAGTGACTCAGTTTCTTCTTAAGGCTGCTATAAAAGCTAAATGAGTTGGTATATATAAATTGTTTAGCACACGCAAATCAAGAAATTCATATTTGTCTTCATTTCATAGGAATATTGTTGAATTAATTGAAGGAATTTTTTGAAATAATACTTTAATTTTTGAGAATTTCATATATGAATAAATGTATTTTTATTATATTTATACCATGTTCCTTATGATGGATTATTTTAAAGGAATTTTTATAGCTCTTTGGTTTAAAATATGCCTTAGAGTTTATCAATACATATTTTAAATGCTTTATAAACCATTGTGTTATTATACAATATTATATAATGTGCTTATATTAAAATATTGAAATGAATTTGACTGAGAAGTTTATAATTTGAAATGAAGCAATAATGAATGTTGCTGGAGTTATCTCTGGTCCTGCCCAGGACCACAGCCACTTAGACACAAATAAACACAGAGACGCTTATATTATTTAAACTGTTTGATCTAATGGCTCAGGCTTCTTGCTATCCAGTTCTTATATCTTATATTAACCCATTTCTATCAATCTGTAAGTTGTCACGAGGCTTGTGGCTTACCGGTGCTTTCACATCATGCTTCCACTGTCTCTGGCTGGCAACTCCTGACTCAGCCTTCTTCTTCCCAGAATTCTCTTCTCTGCTTATCCTGCCTATACTATACTTCCTGCCTGGCTACTGGCCAGTCAGTGTTTTATTTATCAGTCAATCAGAGCAATACATTCACAGCATCCCCAGCAAAGGAATGTTTATAATGTTTAGTATCTTCAAAGTTTATATTGTCTTAATCCTCTTAACAACACTTCATATGTAGGTTAGTAGGTCACGAAGATATTAAATGGCAGAAAAGGAATTCCACATTAGGCCTTCCCAGCTCAAGTCCTGGCTTTACCACCATGCCCACATGCCACCTATAATGAGAAGATTGATACTCTGTTTTTGAGATTGAGACTATATTCTTTTTTTTTTTTTTTTAACAAGGTTTCACTATGTAGCCCTGGCTGGCTTGGAACTCTTAAACCAGGCTCTCCTCAAACTCATGGAGATATATCTGCCTCTGCCTCCTCAAGTGTTGGAATTAAAAATATGCACCACTATGCCTGGCCTCATAATATAACTTTCTTACCATATCTCTAAACACATGCCCATACAAGTCATATTTAGAAACTCCTCACTTTCTTTTATTGTGGTACTTGTGACTGAACCCAAGATCTTGTGTGTGTTAGACAGGCACTTTACCACAAAGTTATATCCTCAGGCCAACACACCTACCATCTTAAAAAACAGAATGCTAACAAGCTGATAATTTGCTGACTAGCTTAGTAGCTTGAATAAGATATATGTACTTTCTGAACCTCAGTGTTTTAATTTATAAAATATGATCAATATATTTAAGATGAAGGATATCCATGAAAATTAAATTTTTGTGTGGTATGCATTTATTTACATTGTGAGCAGTATATGGGTTCAGCTCAATAATTCAATAACTCTAGGAATTAAATCTGATTTGTTTGTTTTGGTTTTGCTTTAAAAATGAGAAATCGAATTAGTGTCTCACAAAGGAGGATTAAGTCAGCCAAGCATGGATATGAGTAGAAAATGGAGTCCTAGCCTGACAGTAGTGGTATACTCCCAGCACTTGGGAAGTAAAGCCAGGCAGATCTCTGTGAGTTTGAGGCCAGCCTAGTCTACAGAGAGAGATCCAGGACAGGCACCAAAACTACAGAGAAACCCTGTCTCGAAAAAGGGGGGGGGGGGCGGCGCTTGTTAGCAAATTACAAGAGAACTTACTCATTATAAAAGAAAAAAAAAACTGCTTTTTTTCTATTCTCATAAACCCAATTATAGCATTGAAAACTAACATCCTATATTATAGAAAAAAAACTATCCAAAATTAATTGAATATATGCTAAACAGTTATCTGTGCCCTTCACTGTTAATTCATTTAATCCACATTTTAAATATATGAAGTAGACACTAACATTGCCATTCTTGTTAAATTGCAGCTTTGAACATTTGCCTGGGTAGTAACTAATAAGATAGAGTTGTTGCTAGAATACCTACTTTCTAGAGCTAGAGTACATCCTCTTGTCTACTGTGTTGATACATCCTTTCTCAGAACCAGGAGGGTGAGCATTGTCTTTTTGAGCTCTGATGCTTGACTACTAATACTAGAGTACTTGAATTGTGAAGAATTCCTTCCAGTTGTCTTCTGGTAATCAGATCCTGATCCTGGTGAGGTAACTCATACTAAATCATAGCTAATTCCAGTGTAGGTTTAGTAGATTTAGAAGGTAAAGATAAGCCCTGTGAATAAGTCTTCTATGATGCTTATGTTGCTTTCTAATTGCATTATCACTTTAGAGTAAAAATATACTTTTGCTCTTATCAGGAAACCTTTAATCTGCATAAGACTAAGGACATAGACTGCTAAATAGAAAGTAACACAAAAGAATGCCTGATTGTAAGCCTGATTTATAAGCAGGGCGTTTTAGCTACCAAAGTAACTGAGATGTGCCTTTTTGGGTTTTGATTTAGGGAAGTAGAGAGATAAGACCTTATTGTGGGGAGATGACCCAGAATTTTAGAGAATTTTCTAAAATAATACAAAATGAGAAATCTCATCCCCTTAATGCCTGCTAAAATCTTCTTTTGTCTTGACCTCTGTGTTCTCATTAACAATGAATAGAAGAGTTCTAAACCGACTCTCTCACACATTGAAGGTCTATGGAACAAACAACTGACTTTTTAAAAATTCATTTTCCCATTCTTTCTGTCCATATGTTTCAGTGGGAGTTGCTCCAGTGAGGGTAGATTTTGGCTCTAGGAGCCAGATGTGGGTTGAGCAATGTCTTTGTATGCAAACACAAAGTCCTCTATGTACTGACAGGAGGTCACCCCCTCGGGTCAGCATTGGTGTTCCAGTCTATTTAATTGGAAAAAGTTGGTATGCAACATCTGAACTTTTTTATTTTTTATATTTTAGATCCCATTTCTAGTGTTTCCCTGATTCACATTTTGGTCTTTGATAAATTAGAGACACTATTTTATACAAAAAAGCAGTCTGCTAGTAATGTCCTAAATCTATGACTTTATATGTAAGTAATTAAATGTACCCACCATTTTTAAATATCCGTAATAGCTTATGATACATGATTTATTATTTTAGGTGACCGTAAAAAGGGTAGTCTATGATGATATAATATATTCCTTTCCTTAAAACAATGTTTGCTGCTATATAGTATATCTTGAAATACTTATTACTTTGCTTTTTCAATTATAGGAAGATGTCCAGGTCAGAAAGAAAATGTTAATTATGTCATAAACAAAGGCCAAAATTAATTTCAAATAGAAAGATGCCAGAACCCCTCCAAGGCTTATGCCCATATAGGGCACAGAAAATCATTTTTGTGTAATATTTGGAAGTCACAGCTGGTACAAAATCGCTACTTTATTATGCAGTTCTAGAACATTTAAAAAGAAAGCTATTTGATCACTAAAAACAACAATGTGGAAAGCCTTGTCATTTCATCCACCCATTGTTTCATGTAATACAGACATTAAATTTGCTGGCCATGTCAAAAGATATTATCCCTGTTCTCAAGAAACTCACAAGTTAGTAGAAGGTAGCTATGAAAACCAAATGTTAGAGCTTGCAGAGTGTGCAAGTTAATTCGGGAAGGTCTTAGGAGAGGAAGTCACATTTGAATTGAAATTTGATAAATAGAAATTTGTATGAAAAGAAAGCTTCACTATTTCTTGAAGGCAAAGATTGGTAATGGTAATGAGGAAGGGTTGAATAGAAAATAGGACTCTTGTCTGTTTATTTTCTGTTGTATCTCTGAAGCCTGGCTATAGTGGACACCCAATAAGCATTTGGTGAATAAACTGAATAGATGAATGAAGAATAAACAGAGCCAGACTATGAAGGAGCTAATGTGCCATCACATTCACTAAATATGGTTGAATGGGAGGTAATATGAGATTTGCTTTTTAAAAAAATCCTCTGCCAGCCATCTGATGAACAGAAAGAGTATGCAGTACAAGCAAAAAGGCCATTAGGAAAATCTTCTCTGGAAGAACAGTACATGTTCTTTCTGTTAAACAGAAAGGTATTTAACAATTTAAGCAAGAGATGATAAGGCCATATCTAAAGCACAGAGAAGGGAACTAATTTAAGGGTTAAATGGTTGCTTTGAATGTATGAAGTGAATGGGAAATGACTACCATGTGTCTTTCGGGCTTGGGCATAGAAGAAGAAGAATACTCCATTGCGAGATGAAAAAATACAGACTTAAGGTAATTGAAAGAAGGTAGTGATGTTGTTTTGTTTTAATCATGTAGATATTAAAATGACTGGGAATTCAGGTAGAGATGTCTGGTTGACACTTTCCTATATGTTCTTTGACAGACTCAAGAAATATTCTAAGTTATTATTTTTAGAGAAATTATATTTTAAAGTATATGTGTATGCATGTGTGTGTTCATGTGAGTACAGGTGCCTGTGGAATTCAGAAAACAGTATTTGTACCTATAGAGTTGAACTAACAAGTGGCTGTGAACCATGTAATGTGGGTGCTGAGAATTGAATTCAGGTTTGCAAATGCAGTATGCACAAAGGATACTATATTTTATGCTGTTTTTTATTAAAAAAAATTAAACAGCACTTTATAACATTATTCAATATGACAATTATTATTCCTGCAAGTCACCAACCTCAAGTTTTGCTGTGGATATCACTCTATATAAATAAAACACTGATGGCCAGTGACCAGGCAGGAAGTATAGGCGGGACAAAGAGAGAGGAGAATTGGGGAAACAGGAAGAAGGAGGGAGGGACACTGCAGCCACCGCCAGGACAAGCAGCATGTAAAGACGCCGGTAAGCCACCAGCCACGTGGCAAGGTATAGATTTATAAAAATGGGTTAATTTAAGATAAAAGAACAGTTAGCAAGAAGCCTGCCACGGCCATACAGTTTATAAGTGATATAAGCGTCTGAGTGATTATTTTATACATGGATTGTGGGACTGTGGGGCTTGGTGGAACCTGGGAAGAAGCCCTCCAGCAACAAATGGCACCCAATGGCTCGAGTTTCCACCTTAAACCTGAGAATATTTAATAACCAATTCTAAACAGAGCCAAAACCAGGTTCCTGCTTCATGTCTCATACAGACAGCTAGACACCGCAAAACGCAGGTTTGAACACTGGCGGGTTCCTGGCGTGTAAGTTTGACCAGCAGTATGGCGGAAATGAAGTATCTGCCAGGGGCACATTATGCTATGTGGTAGTTTTAGTTTTTACTAGTATTTTTTTTTTTTAAAAAAAAAGAGGTTTCTGGGCTACACACTGCTTTGATAAAAGCATAGACCTACTATTTCTGAGACTTGATGAATCCCAGAGCTGGAGAAAACATACCACCGCCATGTTGAAAAGCTAAAGGGGGCAGAGCCAGCAACCGCAGTGCCGTTTCAGGCTTAGAAGGCTGCAGTTTAAAGCAATAGGCTCACAAAAAGACTGATTCAGATAAAATCGTTTACAATGTGTGTAAAATATACGTAGGCTTGAAAGAGACAAAAAAAATTAATTAATATAAAAAGCCACGTAAAGATAATATTACACAGACAATCTGGATTGTGTTGTCTTTGGGATTTTTAACTGAAAAAAAAAATTTGATCAAAAAAGATGTTGAATTAAACCAATATGTATATTTTAAAGGTACCTTGACTTCAAAATTTGGATTTAAGGATATGTTGCTTTGGAAAAGAGGTTCTGCTTTTGTTTCCACAGAAAGTCAGAGGCTATGGATTTGTTCCAGATTAAGATACATCAGGTTTCACCAGCCAAGACCCCCTAAAAGGTCTCTGATGACACCATGGCCCAGATAATTTAACATCCAGAGCGGTTTCAAGGCAACTGGTTCATACAATACAGCCTCACGGACTACCTCATAGGCCTAAAATTTTCTTTGCGTCCCCATAAGATACAGCGCCCCCCCTCCAGCAGGAAGTAGTAAGAGATGCTACGCCCAAATTCCCAAATATACCAAGCTGGCTTTAGAGGTGGAATTGGCTCACTCCCCCTCTAAACCCAGACATATTGCTTAAAAAAAAAATGGTTAAGAGATTCTTGTGTCCCAAATCAGAAGAGCCCTCTGGTGTGGGACAGAGAAAAAAACAATATTTTTATTTAAAACAGGTTGATTATAAATGTGATCTCTTTCTAAAAAAGAAAAGAGGATATGATATAGATATATAAGAGGATATAGAGATGATAAGATAAAAGGGTAGATTAATGAACCTACTTTTAAAGAACAACTTGTTTAAAATGTTTTACATTGGTATAGATTTTAGTTTATGTTTAAAATGTTTTACATTGGTATAAATTTTAGTTTATTGTTACAAACTTGAAGTTAATTTTGTTATACTATATATATATATTTCTATTCTTGTTTCAGGTATTATGTTTAACTCATTTAAAATTGTAATGGATAATTAAAAATAGATTAATAATTAGTCATATTTGTAGCCATGTTAGTTGTCTTCTAGGTATACATAGATATATTTCAGATAGATAGGTAATCTTCAAACACTTCATAGACCTAGAGAATATGGCATTTAAATAACTTAGAATTCTGTTGACATGAGACACAATTGCTCCTGGCTGCACCAATTTGATCCTGAGAGAATGTTGGGCTTCTAAGACATTTCCATTTGGAAGTGTGTCTTCTTGGCACAAAATGGCCTACTGGGCAAAGAACTGCCCTTGCCTTGACAGCTGACAGTACGAATACAATGCTGTCCTTTGTGGACAAGCGGGACTCAAGGAAAGCGACCACTGTACTCTGCCAAGACAGGGTAAGATGGTCTTTCAAAATTCCTGCTTATGAAAATGGTCTGTCAGATACTCTAGGCCTGTAGCCAATTTGAATATACCAACAATGCTGAGAAACATTAGGTGACTGTCCAGGCTGCCAGCTGTCTTGGTCTACTCTTACAAGATTCCCGAAAGTTGCTTGCATCCATCTACCATTTCTCAGGTACCTTTATGTTCCTTTTCAGGTCTTTGATATGGTTAAAGACTAGATAGTTGTAATTTCCTCAGTTATGATAAAAGATAAGTTAGATATAAAACCTTAAACTCACAAATATAAGATAGATAGGACATCTTTAATATTGTAACTGTAATTCTTGCTCAATAATTGTTTTGTTATATGTAATTTTACTATGTTAAAGTTAAAACCTTTTTTTTTCAAAAAAAGAAGAAAAGGGGAAGTGCTGTGGATATCACTCTATATAAATAAAACACTGATGGCCAGTGACCAGCCAGGAAGTATAGGCGGGACAAAGAGAGAGGAGAATTGGGGAAACAGGAAGAAGGGGAGAGACACTACAGCCACCGCCAGGACAAGCAACATGTACAGACGCCAGTAAGCCACCAGCCACATGGCAAGGTATAGATTCATAAAAATGGGTTAATTTAAGATAAAAGAACAGTTAGCAAGAAGCCTGACATGGCCATACAGTTTATAAGTGATATAAGCATCTGAGTGATTATTATATACGTGGATTATGGGACTGTGGGGCTTGGTGGAACCTGGAGAGAAGCCCTCCAGCAACAAAGTTTAAAGTATTTTTTTTAATCCTTCAATATACTTTTTCTTGTAAGTAGAATTTTTAAAGATAATCAGAGTGGTAAAAAGAAGGTATGTAAACTCAGCCTGTATTTCTGATTATTTGTCTCAATAAGCATTTATGCATTGTGAGATAGTTTATGTTTTAGGAGATATATTAAGTTTGTTTTACTAAATGGCACATTAGGTTTGTAGAAAAACAAGTTAGACTAAATTATAACTCTTAAGTGGTCAGACAGGGTCTTGTTCAGAAATGGGCACTGAGCACACTGATGTTGTTATGGAGACAATGCATATCTAATGTAGTCTGGAAAGTATCTGTTTTGTATCTAAAGACTCCATTTCATGGCAGGCACAATTTGCCCTCCTAGTCCTAGTCATCTAATTATTAACTAGATAACAGCTGTAGGCAAATGGATGGAAGAAAAACATCTTCCCAGCCTCTAGTGACCTTTGTGACAACGTGTCACAGTGAGTTGACACTGTTGATGAACAAACATGTTACTGTTTCTAAATCTTATCACAGACTCCTCTTGTTTAACTTTAAGTCAGTTTTAAGACAGTTTATTTTATGTAATAAAATACAGTAGTATTTTAATGTTATTATAATATTAAACAATCATTTATTTTGCTTCTAATAGTCTGCTTCATCTGTATGCTAATGATAAAATCAAGCTCATATAAATGTTTTAGTTAGTACCTAGGTACCATTTGCTTAAAGTAAAAACTGATTCATACCAGAAAATATGAAGATAAACTATTTTAAATGACCGAGAAGCTGGGAGACATCAGTTACAGCTGTGAAAACCAGAGCTCAATTGATTGAGGCAGTAGCATTTAACCTGTTTTTGAAAAAAGGAAATGATTTAGACATACAGAGTTTAAAAAAGGTGGAAAAGGCCTTTTTAGAATAGGAAACAAGATAATTAATGATACAGAGATGCACTCAATATAGATGTCAAGTAAAAAAGGAGCAGGGATAAGAGATGAATCTGATAACTCCTTCTGTGGTCAGGTCACAGAAGGCCATATAAATTGAAATTTACTCATTAAATAATTTTTAAAGATTTTTTTATATTATATGTATGTATCTGCATGGGTTTTGGGCACATGACTGCAGTTCCATAGAAGCCAGAAGTGATAATTGAATTCCTTGGAGTTGAAGTTAGAGGTAGTTATAAGCTGGCTAACATGGATGCTGGGAATTGAACACGAGTCTTCTGAAAGAATAATACACGCTCTTAACTGCTGAGCCTTCTCACCAACTCCTTAGCAAGGTATCCTCAACAGTAGGAGTAAGATCAGCACTGTATTGTAGCAATATCCAATGTGGGTATGTATAATAGTGAGTGGTTAAATGCAGACTGAAAATGCAGTTTGAAGTATGAAGTGTTGTAATAGCCATGTTTCTGTGCATAATCTCTGGGAATTAATGCTTTGGATTAATGCAAACAAATGTAAGGGCAGTTTGTGTTCATAAACTGCATTTATAGAAGTGTGCTGTAGTCCCAGCCTCCTTCTCAGTTGTATACCCTCTCTGTGTGCTTTCTGTTCTTTTGTTGCAGACTCCAGGGGCTGAATTGCTACACCCACTACACCCCATGGGATTTTAATCTCCCCAGGCCTTGCTGTTGAATATCAAACAGCTCCTCTATACCCATGTTTTTTATGTGCTGCCGAATATAAATCCAAGGTCCCATTACCATTAAAGAGTTTTAAAAGCTGTTATTCTTTGTAGGGAGGCCATTGGTTTACAAACACAATAGATGTGTGAAAGTCGAAAACTTATATGGTTGACAGTTTTTCACAAAGTTTGAATAAAATCATATTTGTAATTAATTTTTCTACTTAATTACTCTGACCCTCATATGCAGTAGCAGAAAGTGCAGTGCCTTCCTTTTAAGGTCACCCATTCTCCAACATTTAACTACTCATTGTTCAACAACTCTGGGGTGAGTCCTCCTATGACATTAAGTATAAAGGGAATGATTCTTATCAGTTCATTGATGTTTTTTGCTAATATGTGGAATTACTGATTGCAGCTTGGTCCCTGAACAACTGGACACATGATGCATGCTCACTATATTTATGGTGTTTTACCAGTCTGGATCCCTACAGGTAGCAGTGATCTTTTTATTTTGAGGGAGGATGAATTTAATGCCTTAATGCCAAGTTCTTGCAAGGATGCTCTAAACTGGGCTTCCTAAGTTACAGATCTTTACAATTAGCTTCTCAGTTTACACAGACTGCCATATCCTCTGTGTTCTTGCTAAGGTCAGAAACATTTTTTAGACTCTTACTAGCAAACTTGAGATCCTCCTCCTTCCCTAAGGGTGAGGAACCTTTCATAGACATTTGAAATGCAAAGGGTTTTGTTAAATCCTTCTCTCCAGATAATGAAACTTCACATAAATGAGGGAAACTTAAGTTAAATGATTCAGTTTAGGAGGATCAGCCTCAATGTTATTTTCAACCTCTGTCCAAATGACAAAGAAACTATAAATTTCTCTTACTTAAGAAGAAAGAAACCACAAAAATAATCTCTAGGTAAATATCTTCCTCATAGGCAATTTCATTACACTTTAAAAGATTGCCCCCCCCACTTCCCCTCCCCCACCCCCCACCTGCCCAACCCAATCCCTCATGGTCCCATCCACTGAACTCACCCTCCCCTCCAGTTCACCCAGGAGATCTCTTCTGTTTCTCCTTCCCAAGGAAATCTATGTGTCCCTCTTTGGGCCCTCCTTGTTACCTAGCCTCTCTGGAGATGTGGATTGTAGCCTGGTTATCCTTTAATTTACAGCTAATATCCACTTATGAGTGAGTACATACCATGTTCGTCTTTCTGGGTCTGGGTTACCTCACTCAGGATGATTTTTTTTTCCCTAGTTCCATCTAGTTGCACGTAAATTTCATGATGTTATTGTTTTTTATAGCAAAGTAATTCTCCATTATGTAAATTCACCACATTTTCTCTATCCGTTCTTTGGTTGAGGGGCTTCTAGGTTGTTTCCAAGTTCTGGCTATTGTGAATAACAGGGAGGGGGTGCATTTCAGAGTTAGGGAGAAACCTGGTGCTAGGGAAACTCCCAGGAATCTAAAAGGATTACCCAAACTAGGACTCCTAGCAATAGTGGAGAGGGTGCCTGAACTGGCCTTCTCCTGTAATCAGATTGGTAACTACCCTAATTATCATTATAGAACCTACATCCAGTAACAGATGGAAGCAGATGCAGAGATACACAGCCAAGCACTGGGCCAAGCTCTGGGAATCCTGTTGAAGAGGAGGAGGAGGGATTGTATGAGCCAGGGGGGGTCAAGGTCATCTCAAAGGAACATACGGAAACAACTAAACCTGGGCTCGTAGGAGCTCACAGACTCTGGACCAACAGCTAGGGAGCCTGCATGGGACCGACCTAGGCCTTCTACATATGTGTGACAGTTGTTTAGAGTGGGTCTATTTGTGGGACTCCTAGCAGTGGGATCAGGGCCTGTCCCTAATGCTTGAACTGGCTTTTGCAAACCTATTCCCCATACTGGGTTGCGTCACTCAGCCTTAATACAAAGGAAGGAGCTTAGTCCTACTTCAACTTGATATACCATGCTTTGTTGAAACCCATGGGAGGCCTGCCCCTTTCTGAACAGAAACAGTGAAGGAGTGGATGGGGAGGGCACAGGGGAGGCAGTGAGAGAGGAAACAGGAAGAGAGGAGGGAGGGGAAACTGTGGTTAGATGTAAAATAAATGAAATTTTTAACTAATAAAAAAGGGGGAAAATAGAAGTTTTAAAGCTTTATAAACATATAGTGAGTTTTGGTCTATAGCCTGACTTCCTTCCGAGATGAAAATACCATGTAACTTGGAAAGTGCTACTGACATGTCATTACATGCTCTATAACCCTTCTCTGAAATGCTTAAAACCAGAAGTGTTTTACATTTTGGACATTTGTATTAACTTCAACATTTGAGCAACTATAATCTAGAAATAAAGAATCTGGCGCAGAATTTCTAATCAAAGCTATTCAAAAGCTTCAGGGTCATAACTGACAAGAAAGGACATTGAAGAAAGGACATTTGGAGGGACTCCTTTGAGATGTGACTAGTAAATTCTAGATGATAGCTTGAGAACCGGCAACAGAAAGACATGATTGGAAAGTTTAGGAAAATCCAAGTAAGTCTGTAGTTATCAGCAGTTATATTAGGATTCTCTAGAGGAACAGAACTTATAAAATACATATTATATTATTAGATATTATATATAGAGATATTATATTAATATAATATTCTATAAGAAAGGATAGATATAATATGGAATATATATAATATGGAATATATATATATAAACCCCATATATATATATAAAGGGGGTTTATTAGATGGCTTATTAGTCTGTGGTCTAGACAGTCCAACAATAGCTGTCTACTAATGGAAGGTGCAAGAATCCAGTAGTTTTTCAGTCTGTGAGGCTGAATGTCTTACCTGGTCTTCAGTATACACCAGAATCTTGGAGAAGTAATTTGCTGGATACTTTTATGTCAATTTGACACAAGCCAGAGTCTCTGAGAAGAGAGAACCTCAACTGAGAAAATGCCTCCATAAGATCAGGCTGTAGGTAAACCTGTAGGACATTTTCTTAACTAGTGATTGATGTAGGAGGGCCCTTGTGGGTTGGGGCCACCCCTGAGCAAGTAGTCCTGGGTTCTGTAAGAAAACAGCCTGAGCCCACCAGGTGGATCAAGACAATAAACAGTACCCTCCATGGTCTCTGCATAAGCTCTTGCTTCCAGGCTTCTGCCCTATTTGAGTCTCTGTCCTGACTTTCTTCAATGATGAACAGTGATATGGAAGTATAAACCAAATAAACCCTTTTCTCCCCAAGTTGCTTAGGTCATCATGTTTTATCAAAGCAATAATAACCTTTACTAAGAGAAAAGGAGTCTCCAATGCTAGTGAAGGAATAGACTTGCTAATGAGAGTGAGGGGAAGCAAGGAAGAGAGTGTTTCCTTCTTTTATGTCCTTATATAGGCTGCCAACAGAAGGTGTGGCCTGGATTGAAGGTAGATCCACCTCAAAAGATCTAGATTAAAAGTGGTTCTTCCTACTTCAACTGATGCAATTAAGAAAAAAAAAAACCCTCATAGGTATACCCAGTTGCTTGGGTTTTAGTTAATTCCAGATGTACTCAAGTTGATGACATCACTGATGACATCAGTATATGTTAACTTCTCAGTCTTTATCAATGTTCTGTGGTTATATATAATATTTAACTAAACATTAGGGGAAGTTGGATATCTTAGGGTTTCTATTGCTATGAAGAGACAACATGACCACAGCAACTCATAAAGGAAAACATTTAATGGGATGACTTACAGTTTCAGAGGTTTAGTCTATTATCATCATGGTGAGACATGATGGTGTGTGCAAGCAAATATGGTGCTAGTGAAGGAACTGAGTGTTCTACACGACCTGTAGGTAACAGGAATTGAACTGAGACACTGGGCATAGCCTGGGCATAGGAGACCTCAAAGCCCACCTCCACAGTGATACTCGTCTCAAAAAGGCCATACCCATTCCAACAAAGCCACACTTTCTAATAGTGCCACTCCCTATGAGTTTATGGGAGCCAAATACATTCAAACTACACATTGGGAAAAAGCCATGTGAGAACTCTATGCTTTAAAGACTCCTCTTTAAATTTCATATTTTATAATTAAAAATCAGTAGAATCAATATTGGGATCAGTTGAGAAAGGTAACATGGATTGTTGTCTTGCCATGAGAGCAAAGTTGGTCCAAGTGATACTTCTTTATAGGCTAAAGGAATTCATTTTGTTACATGAGCATGTGCACATTTAGATATATGATGTTGTGATAAGAATATACAGTTCAAAGACCTCAACATAAATCCAGCCACTCTGAATCTGCTAGAAGAGAAAGTAGGAAGTAGTCTTGAACTCATTGGCATAGGAGATCACTTCCTAAATATAACACCAGTAGCACAGACACTGAGAGAAACAATGAATCAATGGGACCTCTTGAAACTGAGAAGCTTTTGTAGAGCAAAGGATACAGTCAACAAGGCAAAGCGACAGCCTACAGAATGGGAAAAGGTCTTCACCAACCCCACATCTGATCCAGAATATATAAAGAACTCAAGAAATTAGACATCAAAATGCCCAATAGTCCAATTAAGAAATGGGCAATAGAACTAAACAGAAAATTCTCAACAGAGGAAACTCAAATGGCTGAAAGACATTTAAGGAATTGCTCAACATCCCTAATTATCAGGGAAATACTAATCAAAACAACTCTGAGATACCACCTTATGCCTGTCAGAATGGCTAAGATCAAAAACACTGAAGACAGCTTATGCTGGAGAGGATGTGAAGGTAGGGGAACTCTCCTCCACTGCTGGTGGGAATGCAAGCTTGTACAACCACTTTGGAAATCAATATGGTACTTTCTTAGAAAATTGGGAATCAATCTCTCCCAAGTCCCAGCTATACCACTCTTGGGCATATACCCAAGGAATGCTCAATCATATCACAAGGGCACTTGCTCAGCTATGTTCATATCAGCATTGTTTGTAATAGCCAGAACCTGGAAACAACCTAGATGCCCTTCAACTGAAGAATGGATAAATAAAATGTGGTACATATACACAATGGAATACTACTCAGCAGAGAAAAACAATGACATCATGAGGTTTGCAGGCAAATGGATGGATCTAGAAAAAAATCATCCTGAGTGAGGTAACCCAGACTCAGGAAGACAAACATGGTATGTACTCACTTATAGGAGGATACTAGATGTAAAACAAAGATGACTAGACTGCTACTCACAACTCCAGGGAGCCTACCTAGAAAACAGGACCCCAAGAAAGACACAGGGATGGCCCAATGACAGAAATGGATGATATCTACATGAACAACATGGACATGAGTGGGGGAAATGAAGGGCAAGGGTCGAGGGAAAGAGAGCTTAGGGGAGCGGGAGATCCCAGCTGGATCAAGAACAGAGAGGGAGAACAAGGAATAAAAGACCATGATAAATGAAGACCACATGAGAATAGGAAGAAGCAAAGTGCTAGAGAGGCCCACAGAAATCCACAAAGATACCCCCACAATAGACTACGGGCAATGGTCAAGAGAAAGCCCGAACTGACCTACTGTGGTGATAGGATGGCCAAACACCCTAATTGTCGTGCTAGAAATCTCATCCAATGACTGAGGGAACCGGATGCAGAGATCCACAGCCAGGCCCCAGGTGGAGCTCCAGGAGTCCAGTTGGCTAGAAAGAGGAGAGTTTGTATGAGTAAGAATTGTTGAGACCAAGGTTGGATAAATCACAGGGACAAATAGCCAAATGAATGGAAACACATGAACTATGAACCAATAGCTGAGGAGCCCCCAACTGGATCAGGCCCTCTGGATAAGTGAGACAGTTGATTAGCTTGATCTGTTTGGGAGGCATCCAGGCAGTGGGACCAGGTCCTGTACTCAGTGCATGAGTTGGTTGTTTGAAACCTGGGGCTTATACAGGGACCCTTGGCTCAGCCTGGGAGGAGGGGACTGGATCTGCCTGGACTGAATCTACCAGGTGGAACTCAATCCTCAGGGAAGTCTTTGCCCTGGAGGAGATGGGAATGGGAGGTGGGGAAGGCAGGGGGTGGGATGGGTGGGGGGAGAACAAGGGAATCCATGGCTGATATGTAAAATTAAATTAAATTATAAAATAAATAAATTTTAAAAAAAGAATATACAGTTAAACTCACAACCTAATTTAATGTCCTTTCTTAAGATTTTAAAAGACTTTCTAGAACTATGCTAGTAGACTTAGTTTGAAATAGAAGGACTTTTGTTCCTACAGAGAAAGCTTTGTCTTCCCCTGTGTCTTAAATCAGCATGATTTTTTCCTCTCTAATTTTTTTCCATGATGCATTGTGGCCTTTTCAACATGTAGAGTTGGTTCAAAAATTACGTTACTCATTAGTTCTCTGATATGATACAATGCACTTTGACAATTATTTACTTAATTACATTTTTACTCATATATAATCCCAAAAGTTATAAAGTACGTATATATTTTTCTATTTACATTGAACATATATGTATTTCTTAAAACATTTATTATCTCTTTATGCCAAAAAAATTTACTTGCTCAAATCATTCCATCCATTTGTGACAGTGAAAAAAACAAAGTCTTTCTTATGTTCTTTTGAAATGCACAGCATGTACTTGACATCTGTAGTCACCTTAGAGTGCAGTGACACACAAGAACTCCTTACTCTTAGTCCCCCATCACCGACCCATACATCTTTCTTTCTCATCTCCTAGTCCTACTCTTCCAGGACTTTGGTAACTACCACTCTATCTTCAACTTCAGTGAGATCAGCTTTCTAGTCTACATATGAATGAGGTCATGTAGTATTATCTTTCTGTGCTTGGCTTATTTCATTTAACATAATGATCTCCTATATTGCCTCAAATGACAGAGTTTCATTATTTTCTATATCTGAATAGGGTTCTGTTGTGCATGTTTCTTTATACATTGTTTAGCTGCTGGACAGTAGAGTTGTTTGCATTTCTAGATCCTTGTGAACAGTGTTCCAATAAACATGAGATTCCTCTTCAACATACTGATTAAATTTCCTTTGGCTATATACCCAGTAGTGGGATTGCTGAATCATATAGTTGCTCTTTTTATATTGTTTTAAGGAACTTCTGTACTGTTTTTCCATAATAGCTGTACTAGGATACAATGCCACCAATGATGCCATGCTTCCCTTTTTTCTGCTGAGTTTTTCAAGCTTCTACTTGTATTAGTAAATTCAATATGTTTTGTGAGAATGTTTATTTGATAATATCTGTAAAGCAATTTACAATTCATAGCAATCTTATTATTTAATTCAGTAGCAACTCTAAGAAATAGATAAGTGTGATTATCCAGCAAATTACAGATAAGAAATAATCAAAAGGTTATATAAGCCCAAGTTTGAGTGTCTATTAACTACCAGAATGAGAAGAGTCAATTTAATGGCTTTTAACATTGCATGTTCTTTCACTACTTTAAATTCCCATGAACAGCTAGCTGTGGTAGCACACAGGAGGTGATGCAGAAAGAGATCACAAGTTCTAGGGCAGCCTGGGCTAAATAGCAAGCCCCAGTCTCGAGGAAGAACAAACAAATGAGGAGAACAAAATCCTGAAGATTTCCATGGCACTCAATTCTGGAGTTACATGTGTCTGTGCTCTAGGTCAATAGTTCTCGACTGAGAGAGAGAGACACAAGAAATATATTAATGAATAAATACATTTTTCAGTAGATAAGTTCCATAATATTGGATAGGTTTTCAAAGATATGCCAAGGGTTAAATTATATTATAATTACTATACTGAAGGGGCAAAAGCATAATTTCTATGTTGTCAAAAGACTATAATGAAAAGACAGCTTCTGGTATCAATGAAAAACTTCCTACTCTTCTGTGTCTAATTTTCAATACATACCATGACCATTTCATTAATATTTACTTTTTTAATCTTGAAATAATATTTTAAAGAGTTCAGAAAATGAATAGGATGTATAACATAACAGATGCTATAGCTATTTGAGGGAAAAATTACAGAGAAATATATTACTTTTCTTGACTGACCTATTTGTTGAAAGAAGCAGCATAATCCAGAAAAGGTATCAGGAGGAATAAGGAGATTATTGTTAATGAATGTGGTTAAACCTCTGTGTTTGATGCTTTACATGTACATACTCTCCAACTTCTAACAACTCAATTATCATTCTCTCAGAAGCTAAATTACTTAGCAACATGTAATAACTAATAATTGGCACAACTTCTATTTGAGATGAAGGAAAAATAAACCCAGGGACTTGCACATGTTAGGCAACTGCTTTTGAACTTTGTAAATGGAATCTGAGAGTTAAAAAATAGTGAATTCAGATCTTTTTGGCCCAAATGCTCTTTCCACTGTGCATTGAAATAGAACATGGCAAGATTATATGTGGCAGTGTGGGTATCTCATGTAAGTGCTAGGTTGGGTGTCTGTATGATTCATTGGTGTAGGGGTTGGTCATTGAAGAGATAAATTTAGAAATCACTTTGGACTACAGTAACAATAAGTATTTTTTTGTTTGCTTGTTTGTTTTCAAGACAGGGTTTCTCTGTGTAGCTTTGCGCCTTTCCTGGGACTCACTTGGTAGCCCAGGCTGGCCTCGAACTCACAAGAGATCCGCCTGGCTCTGCCTCCCGAGTGCTGGGATTAAAGGCGTGCGCCACCACCGCCTGGCTTTTTTTTTTTTTTAACAATAAGTATTTTATAGAAGGAAACATGAAGTAGTGAGAGTATATATTGAGAATCATTTGAAAGAAAAAGACAAGAAGTAAGACATACCAAACTGATTTAAGAGTCAGAACATGTCTTGGGGTTTTAGTGACAGCTATTTTCCTTTTGGAGATCTGAATACAAGTGTCATGGATTTATTCATTGAAGTGGGAAGAAGACAGGCATGGCAACTAGGACTAAAAACCAAACATTGAGAAGCTAGGGACAGTAATTGTAATTCGTTTATTGAGAAGGCTAGAGAGTAAGGTAAAAGGGACCAGGGCTTAATGACAACCCTGGGGTCATTTGCCTGAAGTATCTTCCTCTTAGGTTGGGATTCCTATCAAGTTAATAGTATAATGCTAAGGCTAGAGATGAAAAATTTACCAGGAAGGGCTACGACTGTAAACCTTGTGAGATATCTAGTGATGTTTTTCAAGTTAATTTCAAACAGTGATTTTTCTAGTTATGGTCCCTGATCAACAGTATGGTCATAATCTGGGTAAGTTAAAAATATAAATCCCAGGCTCAAGCCAGACATATTCAACCAAAATCTCTGAGATAGGGTTCAACAATGAAGGTTACAATAAGCCCTCTGAAGATTTTGATGCTTATTATAATTTCAGAACCATTGGTAATAGCAAAAAAAAATTGTTGCCAAAAATCCACTCAATATATATGCATGGGCAAGAAGTGCAAGTGACAGAAAATGCTTGATAGGAATCCTCTAGTCTTTGTTTATATAAGCTAATGAAAACTATTTGGCAGAGTCTTAATTGATTAGGCAAATTTATTAGGAAAGGTTAAGTGGGAGTGTGGGGAGCTGTTATTTGTAAAGTGCTTTCCACATGAGGACCTGACTTTGGATTTGCAATATCCATTTAAAATGCTGGGCATGGTGGCACACACTTGTAATTCAAGGGCTGGGAGGGCAGATACAAGAGGATCACTGGAGCTTCTTGACCAGCTAGTTTTGTTGAATAAGTGAACTTCAGATTCAGTAAGAAGCCCTTACTCAAAAAACACAATGGAAAGAATAGAGGAAGACACCCATCATTTCTTTTGGCCTGTACAAACATACACACAAATATTTATGTGTATATAACACATACGGGAAGGTTTAAGCAAAATAGATTTTTCTTTGATGTACTTTTTTCCCCTGTAAGTTTTTCTTAGTCTTGTTTTAAAGAACAAATCTAAGATCTCTGATGTCTTTATTGGCCCATCAAGGACATGTCATTAAAAGTTTTTTTTTTCTAATCACCTAGAATGATGATCTATTCCCAGCATTTAAAGGGATGAGCAAAATGTGACATAAAGTACCAGGACTAAGTGTGTGGGAGATACTAAATGGACTAAGGTGCAAACAGATGTAATACGTTTAGAGATTGTCATGACTTAATGAAGAAATTGCATGAATTTTGGAGCCAAATGAAGTTTGCATGGCTGTTGCTGCTTCATAACAACCTATGCACTGGAAATACAACAATGGACAAAGCACATAACTTTCCTTGACTTCATAGAACTATCTTCCTAGAGGAAGAGAGAAAGTGAATAAGGTAACAAGGAATCAAATAAAAATATGTGCTTATATTAAGTAGTAAGAAAACTTAGAATTTTTAGTGTGGTTAGGTAAGTCCTTACGGAAAATAGAGCATTTGAATAAGGAACACAATAAAGTAGGGGCATGTCATGGGGACCCCTGGTGGAAGAGTATTGCCAGTGTCTCTGATAAAGGAGTGTGCTTAGGTACTGAGCAATGCAAAGTCATTGTGGCTACAGTGGTGAAGGGTTGGAAGCAGGCACTAGAGAAGTGGGATGCTCAAAAAGTATATTTCAAAGATATGGAGAGTGCTGCTCTTCTGACAGGTATACTTTCAAAAGTTCCCATAAGGGCATTGGTGAAAAATAAGATGACAGCAATTCAGACATTGTTGCCCTAGCTCAGGGACAGGCACACAGATAAAACAATGTGAACCCTAAGACTGCTTGTATGCACAAAGACATGAGCATGTGGCCGAAGTACTCAGGAGTAGAGGTTAACTGATACTATGATGAAGAGTGTCGTTGGACCCCTAATTTATAACATACACAAAGGAAAGTTTCAGGTGGATTAAAGACTTAAATGTGAAAGCAAAGCTCTAGGGGAGCATTGTAATGACCTTTAGGTATAGTGAGATGCTTCAACAGTAGTATAAAACTAGTAACAGCACATATGGTTTTTAATGTGTCAGACATGTTCTACATACATGCCTAACATGTTTTCTAAATTAACCTTTATGATATTTGTATGAGATACTTTCTCCATCTTACAGGTAAGAAAAGGGGTTAAGTAATTTATACAGAGATAAGAAAAGGGATTAAATTATTTACACAGGGCTAGAGAGATGGCTCAGCAGTTAAGAGAACTTGCTGTTTGTCTTAGTCATTGTTCTATTGCTGTGAAGAGATACCATGACCACAGCAACCCATTTAATTGGGCCTTACTTATAGTTTGAGAGGTTTAGTTCATTGTCATCATGGTAGGAAGCATGGTGGCATACAGGCAGAAATGGTGCTGAGAAGTAGCTGAGAGTTCCTCAGAGAGCAGGAAGAGAGAGAACTGCTGGGCCTTGCTTGGATTTTTGCCACTTCAAAGTTCACCCCCCAGTGACACACTTGCTCCTCCTAATCCTTTCAAATAGTACCACTCCCTGGTAACCAACCAAATCTATGAGCCCATTGGGGACATTCTCATTCAAACCACCACATTCAACTCGTTGTAGCCACATCATAACATAAAATGCAGTTAGTCCAACTTCAAAAGTCCCAGTAGTCTATCACAATCTCAATACTGTTTAAAAGTCCAAAGTCATGAGACTCAAGGAAATCTCTTAATCGTAACCCCATGTGAAACCAAAATCAAAAAGCAAATCACATACTTCCAACATACAATGGCACAAAATATACATTACATTCCAAAAAGGAAGAAAGGGAGCATAGTGAGGAAATATTAGACCAAAGCAAGTCCAAAACCCATCAGGACAAACTCCAAATTCTGTATCTCCATGTGTAATGTCCAAATTGTTTTTAGACTTCCAATTCCTTTCAGCTTTTTTTGACTGTAACACACTTTTCCCTCTTAGGCTGGTTCGATACCCAGTCTGCAGTTTTCCTCAGATGTCCCACAACTCTGGCTTCTCCAGCATCTTGGGGTTTCCAGTGAAATCCAGGCTTCACCTTTGCAGCTTCACAAACTGGCTTCTCTCGGCCTCCATGCAGGGACACCTATGACAGACATGCCTGGCTTCAGAGGCTTTCCTTAGCCATGGAAGGAGATTCCTCAACCCCTTTCTTATATCCTTTAACTTGGCCCCCTTGTTCAAATACATTTCCATCAGCTTTTAGTTTCCAATGGTTTCCTTCACTGCTTAAGTTTTTCTTTAATTCTCTTTTACAAGTTGGAAGCTTAGCTGGGTGGGATCTTGCCCTGAGGTCCACTCCCTTTATCCCATTTAACATCAGGTTTTTCTTTAAACTTTTTATCTCCTTGAGTGCTGGACTTAACTCCATTAAAGTAACTGGTTCTCCTTTCCTCCACAAACTGTATATTTTGTATTTTTTCTTACTCAGCTTGCTCCTTTTCATTGTAGATATCTATAGGAGTGGCCACTAATAACCACATGACACAATCAATACTAGGATGTCTTGAAATCTTTTCTGTTAATGCCATTAATCTAAAACTCTTCAATTTCTCCTCAGGCAGATTTGTTTTTGAACAAGGGCAAAAGCAGCCATATTGTTTACAAAATATCACAAGAATGGTTTCTAGGTCACTTAATAATATTCTTCCCCTGTGAAACTCCTTGAGCTAGACTCCCATAGTTTAAATTGCCCTCAGCACTATCTTCCATGCTCCTACTAATATGGCCCATTAAGATCTAGTTAACATGTTCAACTACTTTTCTAATCCAAAATCCCAAAGTCCACATTCTGCCAACAAACAGTGTGGCCGAGCCTGCCTTAGTCATCTATTGCTGTAAAAAGATAACATGACCACAGTAACTCTTACAAAGAAAAGCATTTAATTGAGGCTTGCTTCCAGTTTCAGAGGTTTAGTCCATTGTCATCGTGGCTGGAAGTATGGGCATACACTGGCAGACATGGTGCTGAGAAGTAGCTGAGAGTTCTACATCAGGATACACAGGCAACAAGAAGAGAGAGAGCTGCTGGGTCTGGTTTGGACTTTTGTGACTTCAAAGCTCACCCCCCAGTGACACACTTGCTCCTCCTAATCCTTTCAAATAGTACCACTCCCTGGTAACCAAGCATTCAAATCTATGAGCCTATGGGGGCCATTCTCATTCAAACCACCACACCATTCTTCTAGAGTACCTCAGTTTAGGTCCCAATATCCATGATGGAGAGGCATGTAATCCCAGGTCTAGGGGATCCTTCACCATCTTCTGACCTCTGTGGGTACCCATGTACATGTGCATGCGGACACACAAATTAAACATAAAAATCTTCAACAATATTTTTAGGTCTATTTATTACATAAATATTTTGCTTGCATATACGTATGTGCACTCCATGTATGCCTGGTATCCTTGGGATTCAAAAGAGGGTGTTAGATCTTGTGGAACTCAAGTTACGAATGGTTGTGAGCCACCATGTGGGTTCTTGGAATTGAACCCAGGTCCTCTGCAAAAGCAACAAGTGCTCCTAACTGATAAGCCATCTCTTCAGTCTCAAAAAAAAAAAATCTTAAAAGTATGATTTACATGGAGTCATATGACTAGTGAGAAAATGAGGAATTGAATTCAGGCATTCTAATTTTCCTGAGTTTGTGTTTTTGTGTTTATTTTTCACTGATACATAAAATATAAAACGTACATCAGTGTCATACATAGAATACTTAGTGCATGTACACTTTGTATTTTGTTTAAATCTGGTTAAATATATCTGTCTCCTCAATATTTTTCCATTTCTTTATGCTGAAAGCTTTCAAAATCGTTTGAGTTTTTTTAATTAATTAATTTTTTTATTTGAATAGGTGTTTTGCTTGCAAGTATATCTGTACATCTCTTGGTATTTATTAAGTGGCACAATGTTATTTATTAAGCAGCGCTGTTTACCATGCAAGACAAGCCGTGAGGCACAATGAAGCCCACTATAAGAGTTTATTAAGGGAAGGGGATAGAAAGGGTGTGCATAGGCCTATGGAATGACCATGCAAGAAGAGAGGAAAGGAATAGGTGGAACCCAATTTTATAGGTATCCCCCCTACAACGTGTGCATATGGGCCTATGTAGCTATGCCATGCATGCATGCAGATTACATGATCACGCTACATGCAAATTATGTGACCACATGGCACACAGATTATGTAGGATGTAAGGCCATAGGATAACGCAAGGCCCTAAGCATCTTGCCTGTCTCCTGGACATTGCACACACACAGTCATGTAGCTGGGGGAGTGGCTAGGAATTCTAACATCTCGTGTATGCAGTACTCTAAGAGGCCAGAAGTGGGGACATAGAGTCTCCTGGGAGTAGCATTAAAATGTGAGCCACCATGTGGGTGCTGGGAATAGAATTTGGGTCCCCTAGAAGATCAGCCAGTGCTTGTAACTGCTGATCCTCTCACCAGCCCCTTTAGTTATTTTTAAAACGCACAAAACATAATTATCTTAGTATGTATGCTCTTAATTTTGCTGAACTATCCTTCAAAATATAAAAAGGAAAATCCTGATCAATTTAACTATATTAAAAGTGGAGATTTCTGTTTATGAAAAGATCTTATAAAGAAGGTAAAAAGACAAACCGCATATTGAGAAAGGACAATTACAGCATTTGAAAGTGACGGGACTGCTTTCCCAGAAACATTTCTAGAGTTTCTAGAAATAAATGTGGAAAGTACTTGAGAGAGCCTTTACTGAAGAGCAAACTCACATGACCTGCAGTTATGAAGACACTTCATTGCTTTAGAAATCGCAAGAATGCCAAGTGTTGCTGAAGCACAGAGCACTTTCCTTCATTGCAAAACATGCACTGCCTAGTGAAATCAGTTGCCTAGTAATTCACTCCTTGGTTCATTCCTTAGGGAAAATTATACTCAGGAGCATAAGGGATGTATAAGAGGTTCACAGAGTGTGGTTCACAACAGTTAAAAATTGAAAACAAACCAGGCATGGTGGCACACACCTTTGATTCTGTCACTTGACAGGCAGAGGCAGAGGAATCTCTGTGAATTCAGGGCCAGCCTGGTTTGCATAGCAAGTTCAAGGTCATCCAAGGCTACAAAATGAGACCCTGGAGAGAGAGAGAGAGAGAGAGAGAGAGAGAGAGAGAGAGAGAGAGAGAGAGAGAGAGAGAGAGAGAGAGAGAATCACTGTCCAAGTAATGGAATAATTGAGTGGGCCAAGAATTCTTAGAGCTCTGTTTCTTCTGTTAAAAAAAAGTGAAGGGAATGAGAAATAACCCTCCTATCTAATTAAGCCAAGCTTCTGAGTTTTAGCTTTGTTAATATGATACTTTTTATGTTTTTTGCCTCTCTTTTGCTACTAATTTTTCAAATAAGCTTTTAAATTTGGTGATGGTAAAATTAGTTTCCAGAAAATATTTTTGTACTTAGGTAATACACTTTAATTATTGGGAATTTCTGTCTGAATTTGACTTTGCTCTAACATTGTGTACTATTTGTCCTCAAAAAATACAAGGAATGTTTGGCATAATAGCCCAGTGTTTTCAACAATAAAGCTATCTTTTTTTCCTCAAGAAAAGGAGCTTTGCTCGTTGTATAATGATCTTTTCCATGACCAGAAAGACAGGGACAGACAGTCTCCAGCCAAAATGTCCAACTGTTGAGTATTTTTGCTAATAAGACAGGAAACTATTTTTTCATCTCCTTTACAAAACTATAGCTCAAAATGAAATGAAGTATTGTCAGTAACTTTTCATTTTATTTTCCTATATAAAAACTTTTCTAGTAGTTAAATTTTCTTACTACCTCTTAAACCTTATTTTAACAGTTTGAAGGAAGTTATAATATATATTATAATAAACAGGGATTTTTTTTCAGACTATATTTTAATTAGCAGTCTCAGTCTCTTGCCAAACTAAATTGTTCTTCCTTCTTAAAACAAAAAGAAAATTGATTGACTTAGTTAATATAATTTTTCTGTTTCTTGTTCTCCCTGTTAGGGTACCAACATGTAAACTATCTGAGGAAGAGAAAGTAAAAATTTTTTTACTGACAAAAAAAAAATGTGTGTGTGTATATGTGTGTGAGTACAGATGTGTGTATAAGCATGCCAATGAAGTCCAGAAGAGTGCATTGAATCCCCTTTAAACTGGAGTTATAAGCAGTTGTAATCTTCATGATATAGGTACTGGGAACCAAGAACATCAAGTGCTATTAATCACTGAACAATCCCTCCAGATCCTAGTGACCATAAATACATCAGTTAATATATTTTAGTTAAAGTTAATGATATTGTATCTAAATATGTACATAAACATGTAGTTTATATCCTGCATATCTTAAGAATCACTAGATGTTTTAATGACAAAAATGTGCCAAGATATTTGATATTTAAAAACAAATAAATGAAATCATTAGCTCATTGATACAAATGGTCTAGCTGGCTTTGATTCTATATGATGTAGGACTTTCCAGAGTTTTCCCTTCACAACTGTAAGATTTTCTTTCTGGAAACTGTTTGTAACATGTATCAGAATATAGTCTTTCCCTAGCTACCTGTTGCTCCAAACTAGTGAAAAAATTAAGTGCTTACATGAAAGAGATACCATGATAGAGGGAGACATCATGGGGATAGGGAGAAACCCAGTGCTAGAGAAGTTCCCAGGAATCCACAAGGATGACCCCAGCTTAGACTACTAGCAATAGTGGAGAGAGTGCTTGAACTGGCTTACCCCAATAATCAGATCGGTGAATCTGTCATCACAGAGCCTTCATCCAGTAACTGATGAAAGCAGATGCAGAGATCCACAGCCAAACATCAGGCCGAGCTCCATAAGAAGGATTCTATGAGCAAGGCTATCAAGATCATAATGGGGAAACCTACAGAGACAACCAAACCAAGCCAAACTAGTGGGAACTCATGAAATTTAGATAAACAGCTGTGGAGCCTGCATGGGGCTGGACTAGGCCCTCTGCATAGTGAGACAGTTGTGCAGCGTGATCTGCTTAAGGGCCCCCCTGGCAGTAGGGTCAGAATCCATCCTTGGTGCCATGAGCAGGCCTTTTGGAGCTCACTTCTATCTATGATGGGACACCTTGCATAGCCTTGAGGCAGAAGGAGGGCCTTGGACTTGCCTCTACTGAATGTACCAGGCTCTGCTGACTCCCCATGGGAGGCCTTACCTTCTTGTAGAAGGGAATGGGGGGGTGGATTGGGAGGGAGAGGCTGTAGGAGCAGGTGGAGGGAAGAGGGGGATCTTTGGAATATAAAATAAATTTTTAAAATTTCTGAATTAAAAAAATAAGTGCTTACCTTTAATTTCTTGCCACTTTTTAAAAAGGGCTTTTAAATATAGAATCTAAAAGGCAAATAACTTGGAGTCTTTCCTGTATTTAGATACTGTGAATTCCAACCTATTCTAATATGTGTGTTAGGGGGGAAAACATAATCTAAGAATATTGTCACCATCTTCACCGTTGCTTTCATGTTTGAGTTGAAGTTTGTACAGACACTGTGTATATGGTTTTTAATTCTCACAGTAGTCTGCTCTGTAAAAAGGTTGTTGTGGTCATCTTCACTTCACAAAGGAGAATATCTAGGCTAAGGGAGAGTATGTGCTTTGTGTCAGCTACTTACCAGGAAAGCTGGATGAGAACCAAGCTATATCTCCTCAAGCTGTTTTTCCAGAAACTCTGATACCTTCTTTCCTGTCTTGCACCCCTCCCACTTAATCACTATAATTACAAAATAATGGAATTCTGAATATTCTCTATCCACATATCTTAAACAAAACAGAATAAAAAACAAATTAGTGAGTACTTATTGATGTGTGTCATATCTTGAAATGACAGATTTTTTTAACTTTTGAAAAATGAGTAACTATTCATGTTGGAAGACAACTGGATTTGTTAATAGACTTTTAAGAAATATACATTTTGGGGGTAAAGATTAAACCCAGGACCTTACACATGTTTTTGTGTTCTCCAAATTGAGCTATGCCACTAGCCCTAAGAAACAACTTTTTAAAACTTTTACTGAGTTTTTTGACAATTTTCTTCATGTATAATGTTCTTTATTATTATTAGGCCTTTCTGAAGAAATAACTTTTTAAGAATTAAAGCCTTATAATATTTATTGATACCAATGATTGTGCAAATTCTGTAACTAAGCCTTGGCACCACAAGAAAAATCTAAAACCCTATTTGGATAGTTTAAGATATGTGGGGTATAAGCACAGTTTTCCTAACTAGAGTAAGCTTATTCTCTGTACAGTGTTCACAATTTGCTAGATATTAAAGTCCCTAAAAAATGACACCAGAGGAACAAATTCTACCTTAAATGTCTTGCAGCGTATCTTACAGATTTCTGATTTCTGTTCAAAATGGTATGCTATGCACTTCCTCTAGAGTGATGAAGCTGTGAATATGCAATTCTTTCATTTCTGATCTATGAATAAGTACAAACTATATTTTTACATCCCCTCCCCCGTGATTATATCATTGACCTTTGCTTCCGAAAGCATTCGGCAGTCTGTAACAGAGAGCCCATAAAAGGGGGTGTTGTATGGCTTTACTCTGTAAAAGAAGTCACACAGGCAAAGCTTTATGTTTGCTGAGTGATTGAATTCTTATACATGCCAAAATTGGCTGTGGGCCATGAGTAACATGATGGAAAGGCACTTTTAGTACAACTCTTGCAAGCAAACTTCCCACTCTACTCCCTCGATTTTTTTTAAGTGAAAAGAAAGCACCTCTTTTCCTGTTATTTAAAAAAATCTACCCAGGAAAAGTGAGGCATGATATCTAGATTCAATCATTTGCTTCATCAGGATTCCTGAAGTTAACTCTGGTTGGTTTTAAAATACATAACTAAGGGATAGATTCTCCAGGGAGAAAGATTTCAGCTGACATCAGTGTTTTGAGTGCCCAGAACAGAATTCTAAAGAGAAAACACCTTAGAGACCATTGGTTCTCAACCTTCCTAATGCTGCAACTCTTTAATACAATTTTCATGTTGTGGTGATCCCTATATATTATTTCATTGCTATTTCTTTTCTTTCTTTCTTTTTTTTTTTTTTTAAATTTTTGAGACAGGGTTTCTCTGTGTAGCTTTGGTGCCTATCTTGGATCTCCCTCTGTAGACCAGGCTGGCCTCAAACTCACAGAGATCCACCTGGCTCTGCCTCCCAAGTGTTGGGATTAAAGGTGTGAGCTACCACTGCCTGGCTCATTGCCATTTCATAACTGTAATTTTGCTACTCTTATGAATCATAATGTAAATGTCTGATATACAGGATATCTGATATGCAACCTCCAAGGGGGTCATGACCAACAGGTTGAGAACTGCTGTTACAGAGACAACAACTCAAGAAACATGGCTGTATCATAGCTATGGCATGTTTGTAATTCATTGTCTCATGGTAGATCCTCAGAAATAACTCATCCATTTATATACTAAGTTATGTCTTGGACAAATGAAGAACGAGCTTGTTTTCATAGATGCTTCAGAATGCTTGAATGGCATCTTCAGAATGCCATCTTCAGTAGGAGTGATATTTCTTTGTAGTTTTCTCACATGTAGAAGGACTTAAGTGATCCCTTCTTACTGAATCATAAGATTTTCCTGTGTTTCAGACATGATGAATGTACATTCTCTTTGCAAAATCATTTAGTAGCTTTGGGATATATTTTGGGTAAGACTAGATATATATTAGTGGCATCTTTTCTGTTTTTTTTTCTGCATGTGAAAACGAGTAAAATGAATTCAGAAATGAACAGGGCTTTCTATGGTCTGCATAATTGAAATGATTTATCCATATGATGAACTTTCATATTTTAAATGTTTTCTCTTTAATGGAGAGAGAAAGGAAGGCATGGGAAGAGAGAGGGGTGAGGAGGGAAAGAGAGAGAGAGGTGAATTAGAAATCTGCTTTGCTGTTTGCTCTCCCAACACCTCCCTATTATGTATTTATTTTTCTCATTTCTTTATTTTTTTAACTGACACCCCAGACTGTCCATATCCATATTTCTAGGACAGCATGTGATGCTCTAGAACAAGAACACAAGAGTTCATGGGACCTTAAATATCATCAATGCATGTTTTCTCTATGCAGGAAGTTATTATAGGTAATATGATTTGATAATCAATTCAGACAAATGAAAATGTATTAATAAATCCTTTCAAAACAAACAACGCTCCAATTATTGTTTATCCTAAAATGTACTGTGTTACATACAAATTTGCATGGCTAGGTCACTGGCTGCTGGTCTCCTGACCCATTTTGTTCTGCCTTAGAAAAGTGGGCATTCCAAAGTTATTTAAAAGGCATGTTTAGTAAATGCCTACTGGATCTTTTAAAAGAGCAGTGCTTACCATCTATATGAACAGTACAAAGTTTAAAACTGTCATCTAACTTGGGTATCTAAATACTTGCTATTGTAACTTCTGAGAACCTTGGGCTTTGTTACCCTACCACAGCTTTTCAAATGACAGGTTGTTCATCTTCTGTTAGGGAACATTTGACTTTACTGGAAGTGAGAGACAATGTTATTCTAGACCAGGTAGAAAGGAAGGTCAGAACTTTAGGGGCAGTGAGATATGATGCGTGGTGTACACAGAATGATAATGATGAATAAACCCCAACTCACTGACTATAAACAATAACTCTGACTTCTCAATAGCAAACTAAAGACTTCCACCTAGAAGAGTTACCTGGAGAATGAGGAGATTTATTTACTAACATAGGTCTTCAACACAGGGGCTCATTGTTTTTATGTTATTGTTATTGCTATTGTTATTGTTATATTGTTCCTGCTTTTAGAATGCCTCTATTTTAAGGTGTTTTTTCTGCAAATTTTTTTCTGCAAATTCATTTATTTGCCAGAAAATTGCATGACTGAATAGACTAGGTAGCTTTGAATAGAAATGTAGTTCAATACATGATTATTTTTTTAAGATACAATATTTGAGAGGTGGTAAATACAAATATCACAAGACTGGCCTTCTTTCTTTCTTTTCTAGATTAGATTTATTTGACTAAAGCCATACTAACTTTCCATGTAAAAATGAGGGGTTTTTTTTTCTACTTTTCTCTTCCTTTTTGACAGTTCTTTAGATAACCATGACAAGCAGAAGAGGAAAGCTATCTTAGTTTTTCTTCCTGTTGTTGTGATAAAATACTCAGGCAAAAGCAACTTCTGGCAGAAAGAACTTATTTCAGCCCTCAGCTCCAGGCTACAATCCATAATGGTGGAAAAGTTCTGATAGCAGAAGCTTATGGCCACTGGTCATATTGTCTCCCTAGTTAGGAAACAGAGGATAATGAATGCTCATCCTTAGGAGCCTTTCTCCTTTTTCTGCATTCCGGGACCCAATCCACTTTTAGAATGTATCTTCCTACCTTAAATAACCTAGTCAAGATAATCCCTCATAGGTGTGCTTCAAGTCTTGCCTCCTAGATGATTCCAGATCCTGTAAAGATGGAAATCAACAATAGCCATCACAGAAGCAAAGTTCAACTCTGTTTAAAATATTTTCTTAGGGGTAGAAGGTAAAACTTACTGGTTGGACTAAGGGCATAGTAAAGTGAGAAAATCTTAATTAAATAAAACCCTTAGATTTGTAAACTACAGTAGAGTATCCATGGTTGAAAATTATATTACTTCTATTCTGCAAAATTCAGTCCAGAGTCCCAGTAATCTTCAAATTTGGAGCTTCTATTTTTATTACAGTAATAGAAGTGGAGAGGTGATAGGGAAGTGCATTAACTGACATGCATAAGAGCTAGGTAAGTATTAATAGTTTTAGCTTGGCCTGCTGAACTGAATCAACAATTCCTTAGGGAATCACGATTAGCAGCTAAATCTCTAAGAAAACTATTTTAAAACGTAGCTTTCAGTTAAATTGCCTCCTATCAAATGTGAGTGCTGCCAAGATCTGCTCATACAAAGTCTAAACCTTTGAGGCCTAGAATGAACATGTAAAGAAAGGCATTTCCCCCCAAGTGTAGTGGTGCACACCTGTAGTCACAGTGTTCGGAAGGCTGAAAGAGTTAGAGGCCAGCCTGGACTGGATTACCTACTGAATGCCTGTCTTCAAAAAAAAAAAAATAATAAATAAATCAAACAAAACAGTATCCCTATTGAAGAAAAGAGGGGGCAAAGAGAAAATACTTTAGTTGCTTTCCCCCCCCATGAACCCTGATAATTAGTGTTTTTAATCTTTTCCTCCTCCCAGTGCCTAATTCCAAATTTTAGTCTGTATATTTATTGAGCATCAGGTATTTATTAAATATGTACAACATTTACATTTCTGAGATTACCAAGTTGGTTACATACAATCCTTGAACTGAAATACCCATTTAACAAGGTGTACAACATTAAAACGCCTGTTACAGAGCATGGTCCCTGTATTTGTGATAGGTCTTGAAAATAGGAAATTACTTGATAAGCTTTTGTTTCAGGAATTTTATAATCTAATGAGAAAAAGCTTAACATATTGAAAGAATATAGAACAAATTACACTTGGGATTAAAATGTAATATGGGGAACAACAAGATCTCTGTGGACCAGCTAGGAAAAGTTTCATTGCAAAAAGAGCCTGAAAGCAAGAAAAATTTTAGAGGTAAAAATGAACAAAGGAAAGTTTACAGAAGAAATACTGTGCCAAAAGTTACTTGAGGAAAATTTTACAGAAATTAGTGACAAGTCAGACATAAATGAGTGATTGTAAGAACATGGAGCAGAAAAATTAAATGCTGTCCAAGTTATATCTGATTCAGCTATTCTGAAATGCTGTGCTCTATGCCATGTGTTGCATTCACTTTGATTACTTCTGTGACAGTGGATAGAAATCACCAGGCAGTGATTTCCCCAGACATGCCTGGAATTAGGCTTCAGATCCCCTGGGGCTAGAATTATGGATGGTTGTGAGCCACAGCATGGGTGCTGGGAATTGAACTTGGGTCCTCTGCAAGAGCAATAAGTGCTCTTATCCACTGAGCCAACTCTCCAGCACATTACTTTGTGTATTTCTGTCCCAACTAGCTGCAATTTTCCTAAATTCCTTGTCATAATTTCTCCAGGAGCCGTGGAAGCCTTTGTTTAACCCCGCTTCCTGCTTCTTGCCATGGGCATACCCCAGGCCCAACTTGGTTTCCCAATGCTTCTAATAGTCAGATATAAGAAGCAACCTAAATTCCATCAAGAGAATTAAGTAAGAGATGGTACATTTGGATAATGCCATGGTATGTTGCTATGAAATAATTATTTGAGGGCTAGAGATGTATAGTTCAGTGGTCGAATGTTTTGCCTGGCATATATCATGCCTTGGGGTTAAATCTTCAGAACTGAAAAACAAACCTGTAAACTGATAGGGACCTTCTTTACTAGATATTTATGTAGATGACAACAACAAGCGCATCTATCTTCCTTTTGTCCTTTCAGTTCACTGTTAGCCCTGCTCCTCCTGTGTATGGTGGGAGGCTGTCTTATATGCATTGCAGCAATGGCTGTCCTCCTGTGTGTGATGGAAGGCTGTCTTTTATGGATCACAGCAGTGAATGTCCTCCTGTGTGTGATGGGAGGCTGTCTCATATGGATCACAGCAGTGAATGTCCTCCTGTGTATAGTGGAAGGCTGTCTTATGTTGCTGGAGGGCTTCTCTCCAGGTTCCCCAAGCCCCGCAGTCCCACAATCCACTTATAAAATAATCACTCAGACGCTTATATCACTTATAAACTATATGGCTGTGGCAGGCTTCTTGCTAACTGTTCTTTTATCTTAAATTAACCCATTTTTATAAATCTATACCTTGCCACGTGGCTGGTGGCTTACCAGAGTCTTTACATGTTGCTTGTCCTGGCGGTGGCTGCAGTGTCTCCCCCCTCAGCCTTTCGCTTCCCAGAATTCTCCTCTCTCCTTGTCCCACCTACTTCCTGCCTGGCCACCTACTTCCTGCCTGGTCACTGGCCATCAGTGTTTTATTTATATAGAACGATATCCACAGCAGTCTTATATGGATCACAACAGTGACTGTCCTCCTGTGTGTGGTGGGAGGCTGTCTCATATGGATCACAGCAGTGACTGCCCTCCTGTGTGTGGTGGGAGGCTGTCTCATATGGATCACAGCAGTGAATGTCCTCCTGTGTGTGATGGAAGGCTGTCTTATATAGATCACAACAGTGAATGTCCTCCTGTGTGTGGTGGGAGGCTGTCTCATATGGATCACAGCAGTGAATGTCCTCCTGTGTGTGATGGAAGGCTGTCTTATATGGATCACAGCAGTGAATGTCCTCCTGTGTGTGTTGGGAGGCTGTCTCATATGGATCACAGCAGTGACTGTCCTCCTGTGTGTGATGGGAGGCTGTCTCATATGGATCACAGCAGTGACTGTCCTCCTGTGTGTGATGGGAGGCTGTCTTATATGGATCATAGCAATGACTGCCCTCCTGTGTGTGATGGGAGGCTGTATCATATGGATCACAGCAGTGAATGTCCTCCTGTGTGTGATGGGAGGCTGTCTTATATGGATCACAGCAGTGAATGTCCTCCTGTGTGTGTTGGGAGGCTGTCTCATATGGATCACAGCAGTGACTGTCCTCCTGTGTGTGATGGGAGGCTGTCTCATATGGATCACAGCAGTGACTGTCCTCCTGTGTGTGATGGGAGGCTGTCTTATATGGATCATAGCAATGACTGCCCTCCTGTGTGTGATGGGAGGCTGTATCATATGGATCACAGCAGTGAATGTCCTCCTGTGTGTGATGGGAGGCTGTCTTATATGGATCATAGCAATGACTGTCCTCCTGTGTGTGGTGGGAGGCTGTCTCATATGGATCACAGCAGTGACTGTCCTCCTGAGTGTGATGGAAGGCTGTTTGCATGGGACACAGCAATGGATGTTCTTGCCCTTTGGTTTCTGTTTTGATTCATTCAACAGGAGTCCCTAATTAAAACAAAAAAATAAGCTGGGTGTGGTAGCACATGCCTTTAATCCAAGCACTTAGGAGGTAGATGTAGATCCGAGGATCTCTGTGTGTTTGAGGCTTGCCTGGTCGACATAGTGAATTCCAGGACAGCCAGGACTACACAGACAGACACTGTCTCAAAACAAAAACAAAAATGAAAAACTTTTAAAAGAAAATAGCCAAATGTTTTATATTTTAATTATTTTGGAGAATTGTTATTTTTGTTATAATCTAAGAAAAGAAAATAAATAGAAATTGATGGGATACTAAGTAAAAATTTTAAGTCTTTTATTTTTACTTTGTGGGGGTGGTTGGTTAGCAACCTAGAATTTTTATAGTATTTAATTGCAGGAGCTGGAGAAATGGCTCTGTGCTTAAGAGTGCTTGCTGCTCTTACAGAGGACTAGAGTTCAGTTGCTAGTACCTATGTCTGGCAACTCACAATTGTCTGTAACTTTAGCTCCAGGGCATCCAGTGCCTTCTTCTGGCTTCTATGGGTACCCACAAACATGTGCATATACATATACCCAGACACAAACACACAAATAAAAATAAAATCTTAACAATTTAGCGTGAAATGCATCAGACATCCCAATTCTAGTCATAATTACTTAATTGTGAATTCTATCTTATTTATCAGAACTATGACTTAAATGCATTGTAGGCTCAAAATAGAGAAATATATCAAGTTCCTAATCTAGAAATAAGTGTGAAATGATTCATTTATCAAAATCTTTGTTTGTCTGTTTGTTTGTTTGTTTGTTTGTTGGGGTGTATTGGTTTTTGAGACAGGATGTCCCTGTGTAACAGCCCTTGTCCTGGAACTAGCTTTGTAGACCAGGCTGGTCACAGAGATCCGCCTGCTTCTGCCTCACAAGTGCTGGGAATAAAGGCATGTGCCACACCACTATGCCTGTCTCATTTATCAAGATCTTAATCTTCACATTTGTGGCCCAGAAGATAGGTAAAGGCTGGCTTATTTTCTCCAATTGGAACAGATGCCTGTAGAGCTTTGGGATAATCTTAAAATGAGATACAGCAGTGGTACAAGTTCTAAGCCCCAGTGTTCATTAGAGAAAAGTTTACACTGAGAACTTCTATTCTCCATTCTTTTTTTTTTTTTCTTGTACTTTAATCTAAAGCATAGAGGATGGAATTGCCTTAAAGTATTGTTATCAATACTATTAGCTGGATTATACCCATCAATTTCCTAGTTTTGGAAGCTGGGGTAAAGGGATTATAACTTGAGGCAGGCCTGAGCTACATAGTGAGGTACAGACCAGACTGAGCTACAAAGTGAGACCAGGGTTCCAGAAAACAAAACCAATCAAACAAACACAAATCCTGAAAAAAAAAATCCCCTTTGTGCCTCTGGGAAGTAGAATCTAGTAGAAACTCTTGGCTGTGTCCTGATAATCTATGGAGCATTAGACAGTACAGTTTTCTAAATCACTGAACTTTTGTTCATTGTCTTTTATTTGCAGTTCTGGGAATTGCCAGTGCAGAGTGGGTGTCACTGGCTCCATGTGTGACCGATGCCAAGATGGACATTATGGCTTTAATAAGACAGGCTGCTTGCCCTGCCAGTGCAACAACCGATCCGATAGTTGTGATGTTATCACAGGTATGTAGTTTCCTTAGTTGAATATGACATTATTCTTTATTTGTTTGATCTTGAAGTCTCTATATATTGATTCTTTTCAAACGTTTTATAAGTCCTTCTTCTTTTAGATAGATACAATAAGGCATATGGCAAACCAAACTTTTATAACAACTTAAAAATATTTCATGACTTTGAAAAATCATATTGATTGAAGAGCTGTAGAAGTATGGAGAACAACACAAAGTGAAGACTGGGAAAATGTGTTAAAATTCTTCCAGGCAAGCTATGATCACTTGGGAAATCCTATATGAAAGGTCTCATGCTCCATGCATGAGACTTGAAGAAGGGTCAAGTAGATCCAGAATTGCAGAGTGCAATTGGCTGGGGGCTTACTTACACAAGCATGGTCAAGGGTGGTAGCAAGATTGGCCAGTCCTCACAACTTGGATCAGCAAGTAGAGAATTATGTGGTGTTAAGGACAAAGGTGACTTTCCTCAAACCTAGAATATAGTTAGTTTATCTCAAGCTAATATCAAAGATGCCAGGCAATATCCTAGTGATATTGAACAGGTTCTAGTAGTAAAGTTTCATTTATCATGCCACTCTTTTTTTAAATCTGCAGTGTGCAGGAAAACTATATAAGAAAAGGGCATACAGTTACTTAGGCATAGTCATGAAAGTTATGGCTCATGATGTCTACAATTAAGTCAGGCTGCATCTGTATACCACATGCTATCTTTCCAGGGAAGATTTGCCTGTTCTGAGCACAGGCTAGGAGTAAGGGTTGGCCCAAGGAAAGGATTTGTACTTGAGAAAGAGCTTTTGACAGCCGTTTGGAGCCTGCAGGATAGTTGGAAACTAGAAGAGCCCTAAACAGAAGACGAGTTTTCCCAAAGCTAACTATGAAGGAAATAGATGGCCAGGCCAGAAAATTTTTTATGCTGAGGAGACAAAATCCTTTTAGAGAGAAGAGGGCTTGTTAAAATATACAGCCAGCTCTTTCCAAATCTATTGCCAAATTCTAAAGACACATGGAATGGGTCTGAATATTTGAACCCCCAGTGGCCAGTGCTGACTCTCTCAAAGTCTTTCAGAGCTGAGGAGACAAAGGTCTCCCAGATTCTTAGTCCAAAAGGTCATGCCAAGAAATAGTGAAGAACTAGAGTGGTTACGAAAATTGCAATCCATATGCAACCCACTTCCATGCCTGATTGAATTGAGATTATCATTTTCTCATATTTGTCTAATATAGGAAAAGAGAACACTCTGGTTCTTTTATATATCAGGTGTAACATACACTAAATAACAGAGACTACAAAAATGGAGAAGTGTGACCAAAAATAAAACTATAAGCAATGGAGTCAACATTGCAAGTAATACTGCTATTAGAGTTAACATTGAAACTTTAAAATAACTAAAATTAGTATATTGTGGAATTAGAGGGCAAAATCAGACAAAATGGGTAAAAAGCGATAAAATATTACTAAAGAATAGCTAGCACTGCACTGTGCTACAGACACAGACATACATGAGTGGGGGAGGGGAGATCATGAGGACTAGGGAGACAGCTCAGTTAGTAAAGTGTGTGCTGTGCCAGCATACGGACCTGAGTTCTAACCCCAGAACCCATGTAAAGATGCTGTGAATGGTTTATGTGTATGGGTGCTTTGTCTGCATGCATGTCTGTGCACCACATGTGTGCAGTGTCTGTGGAGATCAGAGGAGGACATCTGATCCCCTATAACTGGAGTTAAAAACAGTTGTGAGCTATTGCCATGCGAGTACTCGGAATTAAATGTGGGTCCTCTGGAAAAGCAGCCAGTACTCTTAAACACTGAGTCATCCATGTCTCCAGCCCCAATGGCATGCAGTTGTAATACTGCATGGAGAAACAGAGACAGGAGGATTCCTGGGACTTGCTGGTCATCCTGTCTACCCTAATTAGAGAACTGCAGGTCACTGAGAGACTCTTGTGTCAAAGAAAGTGGACAGCATTCCTAAGGATGACACTTGAGATTGTCCTCTGGCTTACACTTGTGCACACAAATATGTGTACTTCCATACATATTGAGCCTGCTCACACATACACATGCATTAAAAAGAAGCAATCTAGAACTGAAAATTAATGATATTTTAAATTAATAATGTATGGCATAAGCTTAAGAGCAGGCTTTACCCATTGAAGGCAAAGTTGGAACTAAATAGAATCCAATAAAAACTATCTAAACATAAACATTTTGATAAAATATAGTAGAAGAAAAGGCAGGAGAGACAAGTAGGTCACAGCCACAGTCTAACATAAATGTAAGGGAGGCTCAGGGAGTTATGGCCAGGAATTTTCTAAATGATTAATAAAAAAATATAATCAACCTACAGGTCAGAAAGCTCAGCAAATGCCCTCCCTATAACAGAGAAAACCACACCTAAGCAAACTCAATCAAATTGTTACAAATTCCCTAAATGTATGATTAGAGGAACTTCTTGGGAAAAATTTTTAACACCAACAGAAAAAAAAATCAGGACATATGAAGTTGATAGGTCAAGAGTTTTTAATGAGAACAGAGTATCAGAATATTTGAAACTGAATGAATTCCCAGAAGAACCTGTGCTAGAAGCTTATACTTTATGCTAATCTTCTGCTCTCCAGTGAAGTGTTTGCAGAGAAATCTGTTTAGAAGACATTGTGATATATTTTCTGTTATCTGGCTGTACCTACTTGTGCACTATATTGCCTACTGTTCTTTTTCTCTATTGTTGTATGTGTGACCCCAGCCTCTCTTCCCTGTCCCAAAGTTATCATTCATGATCTTTCTCCTGCCAAGAATGGCCTTTCTGACCCACCTCCATCCACACTGCAGACCACTTTGTCTTATTAAGTCATATTCTTCTTTAGACCCTGACTTCATTAGCATTTTCTGATGTTCCTCACTAAATGCAAAGTCCTCTGCTATACACTAGCACGTGCACTTGCAATTTTTCAGAGCACTTGTCACAACTGATGTTTACATGTTTACTTGTGACTATTACTCACATGGCCTTACTCACTACATGATAAGTTCTATCAGGGCAAGAACAGCATCAACTTCATCCCCATTGTTTATACAATCTCTAGCACAGATATTGCCACATACTCATTTAATCTTTATTGGATAAATACACAAACTAATTGAAAAACATGAAAAATAACATCAAGGTTCAACATTATATAACAAAAAGAATGCTTCATAGTGCAGAATCATTAGTTGCTCTCTGGATCTTTTACAGTACCGGAAAGCTATGTACAAGATTCTTTTTCTTTCTAACAATGAAGCAGCTCTCACACTGACCTGCACATGCTGTAGAGATAAAATAAATTCTTTGAATAATTCTGGTGTCTGAAAGAAAGAAATGATTTACCATATGAAAAATAAAATAAAGTGGAACCCAATATAAAGGAGTGAACCTGACTTAGAGCTGCCAGTTAGTTCATGTACAATTTTTGTCACAAACGAGTTTTCAGTGCTGTGATATGGTTGCCCTCTGGTGGCCACTTTGTATGTTTGCACAGTTCTTCCCACTATTTCTGGAATTTCTGTTTTAGATTGATTTAGATTTTCCCAAGTTCCGATTTGGAGTAAAAATATATTGGTGAAAATTATCATAGGGAAAATTTTGAGAATAGGTATAAAAATGATCTTAAAAATATTTGACCCAGAAATCCTATACCTTCTGAGAAAATCATGTTAAATTCATAAAAAGGTTTATGTTTTAAAAAAAAAAAATGCAGCTGGGTGGTGGTGGCACACACCATTAATCCCAGCAGTTGGGAGGCAGTACCAGGTAGATATCTGTGAGTTCTAGACCAGCCTGGTCTACAGAGCAAGATCCAGGACAGGCACAAAAACTATGCAAAGAAACCCTATCCCGGGGAAAAAGAAAAAAAGAAAGAAAGAAAGAAAAGAAAAAGAAAATGCTCATCAGATGATAGTTATGATTCTAAAAAAAAAAAAAAAAAACCTAGATACCCAAATTTATAATAATAGGTAATTAATACTGTTACCTAGAGAATATATAGTTAGGAACCCAGAAAATCAAAACCACCTAGTAGGTTGTTGTAAAATTAAATACATTTGTACATCTACAGTGCCTTGATCATCATAATCAGCCAAGAAATAGTACCTATTAGACTGTTTTCATTGCAGTTCTTTCATGAATGACATGTAGCTACACAACAATGTAAATAGTCGGGCTGTAAAATGACAAGTACCATATAATTAGACTGTTTCAATGCCAAAACCTAAATCTCTATAAATAAGGAAAGATTTCAAGGAATGTGTCCCAAATGTTAATAAAGCTGTTCAGGACACTTTTCTTGTTCTTTTACATGTTTTCTATATTTTCTTTCCTATCACATTTTTCTTAAAAGAAAATGTAAGAGGGTTAATTATTTTTTAACTACAAACTTTTCCTTCAGATAATAGACTTGCTTTGAAGAACTCAAGGCGTGTGTGTCCTTGTGGGGTCCCATGCCAGAGAGACTCCAGCAGCCTGACTCTCTGACTGCCTTGACTGCTCAGGAGCCACTTTGGTCCAGGATGCCACGTCTCCTGGCTTTCTTCCTGTGGAAGCTCTTCCTTCTCTGTCAGCTGTGCCCCATCTCCCTTAGTCAGCCCTACATTAGTGCCTTAGAGCTGGGAACTTAACATATTTGTCCCCTCCACTTGTACTTTTCCTCTGAGTGATCTCACTGAGGCCCCAGACTTAGCTTAAATACTCTCAGTGTGTGTGCTGTTGTCAGATTTGCATCTCCCTTGATCTCCATGCTCAAACATCTAGGCGCCATCCTTCAGTTTGCTTTTCAATAGTGCTTCCTTTAGGATGATTGTTTGTGTACATAGATAGTTCATCATTTGACTACAAAATCCAAACTATGAAAGTGCCACAAATTGTTTGCTCTCTATTAACATATATTATCTTATTTTTTTCTTTGTACAAAGTTAGTGTGTTTTAGTGTGTAGTCAGTTAACTAACAATGGCATGTTGTGACTATAATCACATTCCCAGCTTTTTTCTCATAGGAGACATTGAATTCAAAGACAAGGCTAGTTAAAAAATAAATCAGGAGGGTTTGGAAAGATGGCTCAACAGTTTAAAGCAGTTGTTTCTTGAAGAGGCCCCAGGTTGAGCTCCCAGCACCTTCTCTGGGCAGCTCACAACCACCTGTAACTCCAGTTCAAAGAGCTCCAATTCCCTCCTCTGTACTCTAGGGCACTTGCACATACATGGTGCACAGGAACATGGGTAGGCACACACACACGCATACATATAAACAACTATTTTTTAAGTTAGATGTATTTATTTTATTGTTTTATGTGTATGAGTGTTTTGCCTGCATATATAAATGTGTACCTGGTGCCCATGGAGGTCAGAAGAGGGTCTCCATCCTTAAATCAATCAATCTCTCTCTCTCTCTCTCTCTCTCTCTCTCTCTCTCTCTCTCTCTCTCTCTCTCTCTCTCTCTCTCTCTCTCTAATAAAATAGAAACCAAACACTACTCCTGATATTTTTTTCTGTATAATTTTATGGTCTTCTTATTGTGGGCAGGATTTCTGAAAGTTCTTTAACTCTGAAACAATAATTTGATTCTTTTAGGTGCTTGTTTAAACTGCCAGGAAAATAGCAAAGGGGATCACTGTGAAGAATGCAAAGAAGGATTTTATCAGAGTCCTGATGCTACTAAAGAATGCCGCCGCTGCCCTTGCTCAGCAGTGACCTCTACAGGCAATTGCACCATAGGTAAGGGCTTTTTTTCTGGGTCTTCACTTCCTTCAGTGAAGTACACTACATTTATGAATTAGGTTCTGGAGGATGTAAGTGAAAGTGAGGTATAAAAATCACAGAAGTTTTCCTTTCTACAAATTTACAATCAAATCCTAATACATATATGAAATGATACCTCAGATGTCCTAATAGCCAACCCTGTATATGTGTCTAGCTTCTTTCATGTAACATATTCGAAGTTCACCTATATAGTAGTGTACATATATATATATATATATATATATTATATATATATCAGTAATGCATACTTTTTGTTGTTGAATTATATAGATGCCACACTTTATTTATTCTTCCCTGAATTGGTGGACACTTAGCAGTTACATTTAGCTGCTATGAACATTTATGTTCATGTGTGCATAGTGCATATAAATGTTGCCAGTACACCCTCAAGTCAGTGGTTGTTGGACATTTTCTTCACTACTAGAGATTAAACCCAGAAATTCATTCGTGTTTGCTGGCCAAGCACTCTGCCTCTGAGCTGCTTCCCTCAGTAGTTGCATGTACAAGTGTTTTAATTTCTCTGGGGGTATATAACTAGGAATGAAATTGCTATGTCATAAGTCAGCTCTGTTTAACTCAGTGAGGAAGTATCAGATAACATTTTATGCAGGTGCAGTGTACATCACATGTCTTCTGTCTCACTCCACCCTATTTTTTTAAGATTTATTTTTTATTTTTAAGTGTGTGTGTGTGTGTGTGTGTGTGTGTGTGTGTGTGTGTGTGTGTTGTAGTACGTGCATGTGAGTGCATTGCCTATAGAGACCCAAAGAGGGCATCCAATTTCCTGGGTCCCCAGAGGTGGAGTTACAGGCCTTTGTGAGCTGCCCTACGTGGGTTCTGAGAAATGAACTCTGTAAGATCAATGCTTGCTCTTAACCAAGGTGCAGTGCAGTGTACATCACATGTCTTCTGTCTCACTCCACCCTATTTTTTTAAGATTTATTTTTTATTTTTAAGTGTGTGTGTGTGTGTGTGTGTGTGTGTGTGTGTGTGTGTGTGTGTGTGTGTGTTGTAGTACGTGCATGTGAGTGCATTGCCTATAGAGACCCAAAGAGGGCATCCAATTTCCTGGGTCCCCAGAGGTGGAGTTACAGGCCTTTGTGAGCTGCCCTACGTGGGTTCTGAGAAATGAACTCTGTAAGATCAATGCTTGCTCTTAACCACTGAGCTTTTTCTCTAACCTCCTCCCCTTTTGGGGGGAGGCAAGATTTCTCAGCCTGAAACTCACTGATTTGGGTTGACTAACTAGCCAGCTCCAGGGATCCACCTGTCTTAACCTTCCCAACAGAGATGTGTGTATCACTAGGCCAGTGTTTTCCACATGGGTTCTGTGGCTCTGAACTCAGGGCCTCATGCTTGCACAGCGAGTACTTTACTGATTGTGCTGTCTCTCTATCCCCTACTTATAATTTTAGCAAGAATGTATGAGGATTCTAAACTGTCCACAGCTTCAACAACACTTAATATCTATTTTTTTTATTCCTATAGCCATCCTAATAAATGTTAAATGGTATTGCATTGTGGTTTTAATTTGCCTGTCTCTGATGACTAATTACATGTTTATTGACCACTTTTGTATTTCTTTTGAGCAAATACCTATTTGGGTTTTTTGTTCATCTTAAAATTGTAGTTTTTTATCATTATGTTGATAGAGATATAGATACAAGTCCCTTATCAGATGCATGATTTGTAAGAAATGAGGTTATAGCTCCATGGGGGAGCTCTTGCCTAGCAAGTAGTAGGTCCTAGGTTTGCTCTCTAGCATCATAAAATATTTGAATTTAAAAAAGGTTTTAAAAATAATTTGTAAATATCTTCACTTATCCCATGGATCAATTTTTCACTTTCTTGATGTCCTTTGATTGACTGATTTCTGAGACATTCAATTTAATTTTCTTTCGTTGTTTATGTTGGCTTGGAATTTCTCATGAGACTGCAGTCAAGATGTTAGTCAGGGCTGTAGTCAGTAGTCTGAAGGCTTTATTGGGACTGTAGAATCTGCTTTCAATATGGCTTACTCATGTGTCTTGCAAGAGGCAAAAAGATTGTTTGTCACCATGCAAACTTCATTAAGCTTCTTAATATCCTTGAAATATGGCAGCTGGGCCCCCTTGAAGCAAGTGATCCAAAAGAGGGCAAAATAGAAGCTGCAGTGTATTCTATCATTTAGTTTCTAAATCCATAAAGATGTTTCCAAGACCCCATTACTTACTCACACCTATTCTGTCATGTATGAACATGTGATTTCTAGGAGTAGAGAGCATTTGACCAAATCTGGAAAGTCAGTTTCTATATCTAGTAATAGGAACAGGTATTTTCCTCTTTTCATAGAAAGGTCTGAAAAATTCTTTCATGTATTTTACAAATAGTAATTAAGCACCTAGTACATGCTTGTCATTGTGATAGATAAGGAATACAAAAGTCTAAAAACTAAAATATGGTATTTGTTCTAAAGGAGTATTCAGTGTCATAGAGAGGAAAATACACAAAGCAAATAAATTTATGGGTATGAACTTGCAGAACAGGAAGAAGGTGTCATTGTCCATTGTCCCTGGGACTGGATTTATTTTCTTCTAATTTTTCCTAAAAGAGATGATACTTTTACATAGCATTCTTTGTTGTTTATCACTGTATGTGTTTGTATATTAAACATTTGGTATGTTAGGACTATCATTGAGTCGGGAATATAAAAATTGTGTATTAATATTGAAATTTGCATCAGCAGTATCAGAATTCAAGGTCATAGATATTGACATGCTGTTAGTTACAATTTAAGATATAAGACCTTTATAGGATTTGTAAATAAGAACTTCGGCTGTATAAGTTATTGGCTCATCTTGAGTAACTTTTTTTTAACATAGTACTTTACTTAAGATATTGCTTTTTAATTGTTTAATTGAGTGACTGACTGAATTCACTTCCATATGATGAATTTAAAATGTAGAATTTCTCTGTGGAAAGAAAATCCCTATGAAAAGTAATGTTCTTGAAATCTGTTGTTCTTATATGTCTTTTCTAAACACTATACTCTGCAAGGGTGGATAGAGATGATACCTATATTTTTAGTCATTTAATACCCAGTGTATTGTTAGTGCCAATAATACATGTTGAATAAGTAGAAAGGGATATATCCATAACTCAGGGTAGAGAATGGTTAGGTATGTAAAACTGGAGTTAGCAGAGCTTTGGAGAGACTTTATATTTCCTCCTGGGAAGTACAGAAAAGTCATTATGGAACAAGTTATGTTTAGACAGGGCCTTGAAAAGTAAGGAATGGGACACTTAGAAATTTATTTACATAAAGGTGGTAGATCACAGCCAGAGACTTGAATTGGGTTGGGAGCAATCCAACTAAGCATGCATGTGCCTATAAGGGTAGCAAGTTCTAAGTCAATTAAGTTCGATACTTTCAGAGAGTGTAGTTGGTTTTTCTTACTCTTTAGTCTTTTGGGGGCCCGCTACCCAGCTCCCAAATAATCACACAGAAGCTTATTCTTTCTTATGAATGCCCAGTCTTAGCTTGCCTTGTTTTCTAGCCAACCTTTCTTAACTTAGATTATCCCATCTACCTTTTACCTCTGGGCTTTTATCTTTTTCTATTCTATATACCTTTCTTTACTTCTTACTCTGTGGCTTGCTGTATAGCTGTGTAGCTGGGTGGCTAGTCCCTGGAGTCCTCCTCTTCTTCTCCTTTCTCCTTGCGCCTCGATCTTCTCTTTCTCTACTTCTACTTATTCTCCCTGCCTGCCAGCCCCACCTATTTCTTGCTCCTGCCTAGCTATTGGCCATTCAGCTCTTTATTAGACCAATCAGGTGTTTTAGGCAGGCAAAGTAACACAGCTTCACAGAGTTAAACAAATGCAACATAAAAGAATGCAACACATCTTTGCATCATTACATGAATATTCCACAGCATAAATAACTGCAACACAACTTCAACTAGGATTCCACAAGAAATTGCTGTGTCTAATCTACAAACAACATACAAATAAGTCCAGTATAGTGATTCAGTCTATGTACAGTGGATGCATTAATAGGGTGTCTTAGTTAGGGTTTCTATTACTGTAATAAAACACCACTACCAAAAGCTACTTACAGAGGAAGGGTTTATTTCATCTTAAAATTCCAGGTAACAGTCCATCTCTGAGCAAAGTTGGGGGACACTCAATACTCCTGCCACTCTCAGGATGAGAAAAATCTGGGGTTTTAGGCATGCTTCAGCCCCTTCTTATTTTCAGACCAGCCCTTCAACTGAACATACAGTATCTCTAACCCAGAGAATCAGGTACAACCTTTTGTGCTTCTGAAAAGTGATACTTTCTGCAGTTTAAATTTGCAAAGTGATTAGGGGTAAGGCGACAAGAGTATCGCTGTGGGATGGTCTTTCTGTGTGCTGTGAATATGTGTTGCTACCATTGGTTAATAAAGAAGCTGCCTTGGCCTATAGAAAGACAGTTAATAGTGAGGTGGGAAATCCAAGCAAAGATACAGGGAGAAGAAAGGTAGAGTTGGGAGAGACACTGCAAGCCAGAGGAGCAAGATATAATAGAACATAGATAAAGCCATGAGACATATGGCAATATGTAGATTAATAGAAATGGGTTAATTTAAGATGTAATAGCTAGTTAGTAATAATTCTGAGCAATAGGCCAAATGGTTTGTAGTTAATTTTAAGCCTCTGAATGATTATTTATAAGTGAGAGTTGGACCAAGTGGGGTGCAGAAAAACCTCTGGCTACAGAGTATGTTGTGTGTTGATGAAACAGTATATATAACATTTCAGAGAGAAGAAAACATGCAATCTTTGGGAGTACTCCTAAGCCATCTGTTAAGCTTGAAACAAGGTAGATGATGAAGTGGGAAGGGAAATAATAAGAGCTAGGAAAAGTATGCAAGGCTTAGATGATATTCAGCAGAAAATTCTATTAAGGTTTCACTTAGTCTGGCAGCTCATTAGAATTGAAGCAACTTCTCTAGGGTGTTAATATGTGTACTCAGATTCACTGTGAAAATTATAGAGACTGTAGGAGCATACTTCAGTAAAGAGCATTAGGAAGTATTGAGAGTGCTGGAGGTAAGAAATGATGACAGCCTTAACCAGGAGCGTGGCACTGGAGTAGAGTCACACTAGTATAGAATCTGCTAAAGTGTCACTGAAATTAATTGCTAACTGCTCGAAAGTGGGAATGAGATGGAGTACTGAGAGTTAGTTCTAAAGTTTGGGACCTAGGCAGGTGGATGGATGTTGGGACCGTTCACTAAGATGTTGAAGACAGTCATCTATGTTAAATTTGAAATGTTTGGAGACGCAGGTATACAGGCAGTTTGTATATCATATACAGTTTGTAATTTAAGACAGGAAAATGGAGTGGAGATACACATTTTCCATTGTTAACTGTACAAGTGAATAAACTCACCCATGGACAAATGGATAGAGTGAAAGGTGAAAGAAATCAAGCATAAAAATCTAGGAGTAATGGTCCTGGGTATAGCTCACATTGTATGAGAGGCCTCATACTAATACCTAGTACTATACAAAACAAAAGGCCTAGGAGTATCAACATTTATGGAGGAAAGAGATAAAGTTTTTGCTTAAACCATATTTTGTAGACTTTCATGCCACAGAAGAAAGAAAAATAAAATAAAATGAAAACCAACTATGTAAGTATCTATGAGATTGTTCAATAGGTAAAGATACAGACCAGCAAAACTGACAACCTGACATTGATCCCCAGACCCACACCATTTACGGAAAGGACTCCAGCAAGTTGTCTTCTGACATGCATATGCATATTGTTGCCCATGTGCATTAATACACACACACACGCACACACACTACTTCAGTGACAATGTATCACAGTTTCACATCTGGTGAAAGCATATTCCTTTTACCCCCTACTTCAGTAGGCTTTTTAAACAGGCCCACCATTCCTTCAATTTGCTGAAAAGGTAATAAACTATCTAGAATATTACTTCTATATATCTCTTAACGTTGAGTGAGGGAAGATACCAGGGGGGATTTGTAAAAATGTTTGGAGGACAAATAATTTACTATTTTTTAATGTAGCTTGAGGCTTTACTAAATTAATTGATGTTCTTTCTATTTTAGAATCTGGTGAATTGGAGCCTACATGTGTCCAGTGTAAAGATGGTTACACAGGACAGAACTGCAATAAATGTGAAAATGGCTATTACAATTCTGACAGCATCTGCACACGGTGCGAATGCCATGGCCATGTGGACCCAACTACAACTCCAAAGATTTGCAAACCTGAGAGTGGGGAGTGCATCAACTGTGTCCATAACACCACTGGGTTCCGGTGTGAGAACTGCCTAGAAGGCTATGTTCGAGACCTCCAGAAAAACTGCATCAAGAAAGGTAAAACTCTTCCTAAGATTACACATTTAGTGTCTTATGCCAACATTGAATGTTTATAGACAGCTGCCATTAGCTTTGTAAACCTTCCAGTCCCACCAGAGGAGTTTCTAGAATTAAATTTTGATAGGTATTTAGCTAAAAAGGTTTCTTTCCCTTTCTGGTTGTCTCCTGATACAATAGCATCAACTCTAGAAATATGAAGACTAAGACAAGATTGGTGGGACAGTGAGACAGTGTGTGCTCATCCCTTCTGTCTCTCTGTTATACATGAAAGGTCCTGTAGTTCTGTTCCTTTCCTTCTTGATGTATCATTTCCATGATCATCAAAGGCCTTTCCAGGGAGGGACCTATAGTCTGCTTAGAAGTTGCATCTGGGAAGCTGAAGTTCATTCTAGCTTCTTCACACTTTGGGCTGACATTGAGGTAGATGAAATCTTATTAATATTCCCTTTGATTTTTTCAAGAAAAAGCCATTTATACAATAGAATGTTTTTTGTAAAGGAATTCAATGAGGATTTAGAGGGGTTAAGTTAGGAATTCAGGAGGAGCTAGGGATATTTAGGGATTATTAGACCCTGTTCTTGTACAAACTACTCCTTGTGGCATTCTAATGCACACTGATTACTGAGCTGAGGTAGTAGAGTTGGTCTGTGGCCTGTGGCATTTTTCTGCCATGTTCTTGATATTTGTACTACAGTGGTCAGATTGAGCCACATCACTAGCTGGAAATGCTGTAACTCTGTATTCCATCATGTGAGAAGCATACCTTGTCCAGACCAACGAGTACCAAGAAGACTGATGGTTTTTGTTAGCCATGAAGGAATCCAAACTTTGTCTGTTTTTAGGTGAATTGATGTAGTAGACTGTGGTGATAAGTAATAATAGTTATTTTTTATAATAATTTTATTGAGGACCTATAATGTTCATTGAAGTCTTCCTAAGAACTCTGTGACACAGACATTCTTACCCATATTTAACAGATGAAAAATGTATAATTCTAAGAGATTGACTTACCTTTTGCAATACATTCCTGACTTGGTCCAAAGCTGCCATTCTTCCATTGAGCTAAGCTGTTGAGTAGAAGTCTAAAATGTAGTTCCTTGATTATAAAGCAGTTCAAATACACACAAAGTGAGAACTTGACATGTGGAATTCAAGGAGAACTCTTTTCTCGTTTGGCTGACATCAACTCTGATGTCAAAAATAATTCCATTTTTTTGGGAGGGGGCAGGGGGAATAGATTTTTATACTTCCTTTGAGGAGAATTTTATCTTCATGAAATGCCACCAGATATATCGGATATATTTTAGGTCAAATAATTGTCATTTTTAACCATGCAATTTAGAACTTGGTGGTGACACATTTACTGCCTTTATAGAAATGTCAGTGATTATCAGTGAATAAGGAGGGAATGAAAACTCCTATGTTAGAATTTCCTAAAGTTTCAGTATGGGTGTTATACACATTGGAGAACAAACCTAGCTGTAATAAGTGAGCTTTCCAGACCCCATATTTTATCATTATATTTATTTAAAAATTATTTTTAACTTACATTACCCTAAGCAGAATCCCATGTCAACATCCCACATCAACTTCCACTATCATGTGTATTTCTTTTATTGTTTCTCAAAACTAGATAATTTTGTCTTTTACATTTCATTCTCTGTTTTTATTTTCAGAAGTTATTGTTCCAACTCCTGAAGGTTCTACCATTTTGGTTTCCAATGCCTCTTTGACCACATCAGTGCCCACCCTTGTTATAAATAGTACATTTGCCCCCACAACCCTGCAGACTATCTATTCAGTAAGCTCTTCTGAAAACAGCACCTCAGCTCTCGCTGATGTATCATGGACCCAGTTTAACATCATCATTTTGACAGTTATCATCATTGTGGTAGTGCTGCTAATGGGATTCGTAGGAGCTGTGTATATGTACCGAGAGTACCAAAACCGGAAACTCAATGCTCCCTTTTGGACCATCGAGCTGAAAGAAGACAATATCAGTTTCAGCAGCTACCATGACAGCATCCCCAATGCAGATGTGTCAGGATTGTTGGAGGACGATGGCAATGAAGTGGCTCCCAATGGGCAGCTGACCCTGACGACACCTATTCATAACTACAAAGCTTGAGGAGCTGAGCTGTCCTCCTGGATTGTCAGAACACAGTGCTCACTAAAAGGCATCTGCCCTCCAGCCACACATAGCCTGGGTAGAGTTTGCTGAGTAAGGCCTCCTGCAAATGAACTGTTCAGGTACAAACTGCAATGCGCTTAGCCTATCTGTTGCTCTTAATTCCCCATGAAGATCTGAAGCACTCATCATCATTGAGGACATGAAGTAAAGTATATTTTTGTAGCAAACCACATATGTGTATGGAAAGGCTTAATCCCACACAGTAGTCCAAGTCTATCCAGCCTCTCAAAGGACTGCTGGGAAAGTATTCATCTCACCAGCCATGACAGAATGTTGATGTGGAGGGGGAAGACTGATAGAAGACTTCATCTCCATTTTGGGAACACATTTTTTGAAGGAGAGGCAGGAATTATGTTCTTTTTTCTGTACTAAAAGATAGAACTGAGGAAGAGCTGGTGTCTAGGCTATACCACACTAAACAGTCTTGGCTCTGTGTAAACTATGGGCAGAAAAGTCCCAAGAGGATCTGTAGAAGGGCTTGGCTTTCCTCCCATGAGTCTCCTTCAAGGATGGGATTGAAGCACAGGATAAGCCTCTGTGGTGAGGGCAGGCACAGCACCCAGAGAGCAGAAAGTTGATGGCCCTCCTCAGGGGAGGTTCCTGCCTCTAAAGAAACAAGGTGTACATAGTTAATGTAGCATACCTGCTCAACATTGTACTTGTATCTATTTGTAAAAAAAAAAAATCATGTCCTATTTTATCATTTAGACTTTATTTGTATAGCAGTTAATCGTGTTGTAAAAAGAAGATATGGAAATTGGTTAAAATACTGTAAATTAGGTGGCAATATTGCTAGAGCTGGGACTCTGGTGAGCATCATTCATTTTTAGTCCCTATTTGGACACTTGACATTTATAAGAGGTCAAATGTTTCTAATCATTCCTCCCTCAACTTAGAGTCATATGCTTTTTGACCTACCATGGATTCAAGCAATAGATGTTAAATCTGTAATTGTTAAGCTGGGACACAGGCTGCATTCTCTAGACACTCACCTAATTAGCCACTCTGTGTGTTTTACATTGCTCGGTGTAAACATCCTCAGAAAAAGACTTCTTTCCTGAATGTAAAAGACAGTCTTCCAAAGGATAGAAATTTTAAATTAAAAAAGAAAAGCCATCACATTGCTTGGGGCCCCTCATTTTTATGCCCATGAAATATTTATGTACTTCCCATAACCTCCAAAATAAAGGCCTCTGACATTTGAACATAACCTATCACCCATGAATCATGAGGTATGTTTGGCTCCTTCAGTGCTAGAATTCATCCATCTTCTTGTCTGGGCAGGGATTACTCTGATTGAGTGTGCATTTAGTCCTTGCTTTCTGATGCCATTTTCCCCTGAGGCCAAGTACTGCTTCTTTCATCTGGTATGCATCGACAGTTTGTGGATGAAACAAGCCAAGAAAAGTGGCCCAGACTATGAAGTGGTTAGGGAAAAACAAAACAAAGACTAGACCTAGGAAACTCAGACTTAACTTCCTCAGAGAGAAAAACATATAGGTTGTTCATCCTCTGCAGGAGACCCCCACCTTTTTCTCAGGGTTTGGAGATGACTGTAGACTAGAGGATCCGTAGGTAACCTGAGGGTGCTCTGCATATGTGGCTGTCTTTATTAAACATTGCATCTCATTGTACTGAAACAATTTACAAGTGGCTGATTGCTTGCCTAACATAGGAATCTATGGGTTTAATCCTCAGAATTACAGAATAGACCAGTGTTTTTATTGTCCTTTGTCATTTACAAAACACTTTTCTATGTGTGTTCTTTGATCCTCACCATAGCCTCCTAAGGAAGCAGTCTTGTACCCATTTTATACATGAAGAAACTGAGGCATAGAGAAGCTAAATCATTCAGGGCTATACAATGCACATCATTTTTATGCTTGGAATCAATTCTCACCTCTATAGCATAGTCATTTGGCTATATGATAACATATAAAACTACTAGCCATGGGCCCTAGAAGGCTGGAATGAAGATTCACATTTGTGGATGCTTCTAATAGAGCCCTTGTGTGCTCCCAAGTGTGCTTCGCCATCCCATGTGTGTGTATCTGTATGTGTGTCTGTGTCTGTATGTGTGTGTGAGAGATGTATGTGATTTGCAGGCACAATTCAGGGCCACATAGCTACAAATGACTTTGTGGAAAGAACACATGAAGATTTCTATGTAAAGTCAGAATTAATGATGAGAAGGCAAAACTGCCAATTAGAGTTCATTAAAATGAATGAATTCCTGTAGTGGGGGGTGCTTTCCTTAGCAGTTGCAGCACAGGTGTGTATTGACTGTGCACCACACAATCTCAAGCATTGTGCACAGTGATTGCCTCCCTGATACCCCATCTCCTGCCAAAAATAAAAGGTAAGGAGATAAAAAGCAAACATTTGTTAAACAAATGTTTACCCAATAAATAAATGAAGCTTATTTGTAGGAGTCTCAGAGCCAGTCAAATAGTCAAGATTCTAGCTGAATAGAGATTCCTTGAAACAGATCTTCAAAGATAACACAGAAATTAAACCACAAATTATATTTATCAAGTATGGCTCCTAGGTCATACTAATTTTTCACAATGATGAAAAAGTATAGCCTTAAAATGTGTTTTAAATAACATTATTTAGTGACCCCAGAATTCTGCTTATAGAAATAATTTTGCTCTAAAGATCAACCATGAGGTAATCTCCTTTTGAAATTAGAGTAGAAAACCATTGTAAAACACAATGCAGGGTTTTCAGTCTCTGGAGGCATCACCATCCAGCACCAGGCATCCTCTGAAAAATCTAATGTTTGAACAATTTTTGTCTAATTATTGATAACATGTTCTTTTTAAAATCCAATACCTATGTGAATCTTACTGAGAAGTAGTCATCACTTGCTATGAATAAACTGATAATTGCTCGCATCTTCATTAGTTCACCTTAGTAAGCCCTATGCATTTCTGATGGTGGATGTTATAGTCAGTGTCCAGCAGGTCTTTGATCACTACCACCCTCCACACTGCTTCTCTGGGCTCTCTTATCTACAGTCTTTCCCATTATAGAAAAGGCAAAAGGATAGTATAACCTCTTATTTATTTCAACATCCTGAGTGTATTTTTTTCCAGGAATACTTGGATTTTAAGAGAGGACAACAGGGCAGACATGGGCTGGGAGGATAGGGGTTTTGTCTTGTTTTTTGTTTTGTTTTGTTTTTCTTAACAAGATTATCTAAGTCGCAAATGATATCGCTATACTCTAGTTCCAATATTCCCAGAACCATTAATCATCAAAGCAATACTCACTGACCTCCCAGTTAATCTGGGTTATCTGATCATCAAGATGTGTTTTGGAAGATGAGAGACAATTGGAGCTTGATTATTAATCATTCACCGTGGTCCTGTACTTTTTAAATTTTTTTATGCTTGTAAACATAAGGTTGGTTCTAAGGACTGTCCCTGGCTTCTTATATTTTGAAGTAGTACGTGGGCAGGAGTTGAATTTCTGTGTTTCTCAAGGAAAACTCTCTGGCAAAATATTCAGAATAAGTTCAAAGAACCCATGCAATCATTAGGGCAACAGAAGTCTTTGTGACCTCATCCATACACACACACACACACACACACACACACACACACACACACACACACACACACACACAGAAAAAAACCTTTAGTCTGTTGTTCTTTTGACAGCAAGTGGTTTTGGAGTTGAAATGGGTTTGGTGTCTATGTTCAGGGCTTGGGGAGGTGATGGAAGGTTAATTCATCTTTCTCTTTCACTCTGAGCCATTGGCTGAGCCATGGGGAGAAGCAAGAAAAATGGTTATTAATTTGTAGAAGTCAAATATATCAAATGGCTAAAGGTTATGGATCACTAAAATGTCAGTGGTTTGAATGATAATTTTTGAAAGGCATTGGGGATCTTCTTTGTTACTTATGCACCTGTAGAAACTGCAGCAACCCTGGAGTGAGCCCAGAGCTTCAGATTCAAGCTAGCCCAAAGCTAAGTGACTTCTAGTCAACTTTTAATGCTAGACATAAGCACTCTGTACTCTTAAATTTCAGCCCAATCAATTAGGGAATGTTTCTAAAACATTAAATTTGTATTTATGTCACTAAAATCCTAACACAAAATTTAAAAACATGTCTCATGTGTATTGTACTAGGTTTCATGATGCATTTCTAAATTTGTGTATGATTTGAATATATGAAAGAATTTATACAAGAGTGTTATTTAAAATTATTAATAAATGTATATAATTTGTACCTATTGTAGATTTGTTTCACTTTTTTATGTACTGAGAGATTTTAGAAGTCTTCAGGTAAGTGCTGAAGATCACTTGTCAGCTCACTTCGTGTACTTTGAATCCTTCATGTACTGACCAACATCTTGTTTAGGTTCATTAAAGGAGTGTCTACCCCTTGGGGAGAAGATATCACTTAGGACAATTCCTTCTCATAAAATAAATTCATTCCAGAGGTGAAAATATGTATTATAATATATTATTGGGGGTTGAAGAGTTGGCTCAAAGGTTAGAAGCAATGGCTGCTCTTTCAGAGGTCCTGAGTTCAATTCCCAGCAACCACACAGTGGCTCACAACCATCTGTAATGAGATCTGGTGCCCTCTTCTGGCCTGCAGGGATATATGTAGGCAGAACACTATACATAATGAATAAATAAATCAGATATTATTATTATTATTATTATTATTATTATTAGTGTAGGGATATGGCTTAGCTTTAGGGCTCTTGCGTATCATGCACAAGGCTCCAGGTTCCATCCTCAGCACTTCAAATAAACAAAGAATAGCATGTATTTTTGTTCATGCTGTTTCTGTTCTCTATGCCTTTCACTGGGATTTCTATCAAAATTGTGTTGAGACTGACGCCCTTTGAATTTCTGACTTACACATGGGAAGACTTTCTGAACTCTGGAAGTGAACACATTCTATGTTTATTAGGTAACCCCTAACAAGAGTGAGTGCATCTTTCTATTATTTCAAGGTTCCCTTCAAGAGGCTCTGTTTTGACAGTTAAACCATGTTTAATGAAATACTTTCTGCTTATCCCATTAAACATCCAAGGGGTGTTTTGAAAAAGGCTACAAGAAGTCTGTCATTTCTTTGTATTGAGAACTTTATAACCTTGAATCAATTTATTCTACCTCAGCTGCTCATGATAGCTCACATCTGTGATCCCAGCACTTGGGAGGTGATGGCAGGAGGATCAGGAGTTCAGGGTCATCCTGCCTCTATAGTGAATTCTAGTCCAGCTTAAGCTACATGAGACCACCTTAAAAGAAATTATATTTCAGTTGATTAAGCTGGAATATGAAATTATAGTTTTCTGTCCTTAACTTTACAACCAAACCTTAAGTAGTTAACGGCATATGTCTGTGTGATGTATATAAATTGAGTATTTTAAGATAATGGAATAATTATGCCAGGAAACTAAACAAATTAAGCTTCAAGAGAAAAAAATGTATACAAACTCAGCACACTAGGAATAATATCACTAAAACCATAAAGTATTTATATGCTTCTGGTGAAAGTCTATAAAGACATCTCATCTCCACTGTATTATCACAACTGATTGTGTTAATTTTCTGCAGGAATGTAAGGCATGTTCCAAAAAATCAAATGCTCTATTGTAACTAAACTTTGAAGGCAATTGTAAATAAAACAATTGTAGTTAGTTTTGTCTTACTGATTTTTCTTATGGTGCTGGACATCAGGCCCTGGGCCCCATACATGCTTGACTTGCTTAGTTAGATCTTCAAAATTAAGCTAGGACTGGTGAGATGGCTCAGCTGGTAGAGATGCTAATTGCACAAGCCTGGAGGTGTGAGTTCAGTCACAGGACCCCAGTAAAGGTGGAAGAGAGAACTGATTCAACAGAGTTGTCTTCTGACTCCAACTACATGTTGTAGCATATATAAGCACTCACTCATAATAAAAAAAAAAAAGTTTAATTAAAACCAAAATTTTTTTACACAAGCTGATAGTGTTAGAAACGTGAACAACAGGCTGGAAAAGCAAGCCTATGTCAATGTTACAATCAGTTTTACCTATATGTCAATTTTTTAGTTTTAAAAGACATTTTATGAAAAAAATTAAATATTTTTCAGATTTTCTAAAATTTCTATTTATAATGAAAGCCATTGGACAATATTAAAGTTTGTTATTTGAGAATGCACTTGATTGTATTAATAATTTTCAAGCTCATGTGCCTAAGCTAGGGCTGGGGAGATGGTTCCATAAGTGTTTGCTGTACATGCATGAGGGCTTGCGTTCAAATCCCAGAATTCACATACAGGGCCATGTATGGCAGTGTATGTCTGTGATAGCAGTGTTGTGGAATCAGAGACAGGCAGATACAGCCAAATCAGTGAGCTAGAAGATCAGTAAGAGACCCCATCACAAAGAATAAAAAAAACTGGTGGGGGACATCTGATACTAACCTCTGGGCCTCCGCACACACTCCCAAATACATATATGCACATGTGTCTGTATGCATCCTCAAATGCACACACACACACACACACACACACACACACCAAAAACACCTGTGTGCTGCTAAATCGAGCACTGCAGTTCACACAGTTACAGAAAAAAAAAAGGCAGAATGTTTGCTGTGTATGCAATATCAAGCTTTTGTAATAAAATGTTTGGGAGGAGAATTTTTGTAGTTTTCTTTGTGCTGTCAGATCAACTGCTAAAATCATGTGTCTTGATATTTTAATGTCTTTCCCAAATATGAAGTACTCTCAGCTCTTTCCCATACTCATTACCATTCAGATTCTACCACTTTCCACACATGTATAATTTCCTACACATATTCAGCTTATAGACTTTTTCCTGCACCATTCTGAGAATGTTCATTCTTCGAAGCCCTTTGGTAAAGAAAGCTTATCCTTTCTTTTTCTTCCTTCCTTCCTTCCTTCCTTCCTTCCTTCCTTCCTTCCTTCCTTCCTTCCTTCCTTCCCTCCCTCCCTCCCTCCCTCCCTCCCTCCCTCCCTCCCTCCCTCCCTTCTTTCTTTCTTTCTTTCTTTCTTTCTTTCTTTCTTTTTGGTTTTGCTGTTGGTTTTGAGACAGGGTTTCTCGTGTAGGACTGGAAGTCACTCTATATACTAGGCTAGCCTCGAACTCACAGAAATCTAACTGCCTCTGCCTCCCTGAGTGGTGGGATTAAAGGCAGGTACCACTACCACCTGGCCTTACCATTATTTAATATTTGAAATGATATGAACACTTTTTGCTGCACATGTTACTGAAAAGGCCTTTCTGTTCCTGCCTTCCTCTGTAGACTTGTTTTCTTAACAACCAGGAGCTTTTCTTCTATCTCTGGTGTCTGGCATATTGCTGATACTTCATGAACTCTTACTATGTGGTGGTTTAAAACAAATGGCACTTGATGATGCCAGGCAGAATTGGTTTATGAACTTACCAGGCAAAATATGGTAATGTTACATGCTGTGGGTAGGATGCTAGAGTTCAGATAGGGTTTGTCTACCTAGGAATTCCTGTTCTTTCATGACCCCTAGAATAGCAGTATGGAGGGGGTGAAATCTTTTAAGAGATGGCGCTCAGTGGGAGGTGACCAGGTTTTTAGAGGTACTGATGCTTTTGTCATGGAAGTGTGTGCTTCCTCTCACAGGGAGGTCCCAAAAGAGCACCTTGCTAGATGAGTCCTATCCTTTCTCTCTGTGCCGCTGGCTACTTTTGAATGTTCTCCCATCCGTTTTAATGCCATCTACTGTGAGAACCTCTTTAAAAGCAAGCAAATGCCAACCATGCTCTTCAGTTTCCTGAAATATGAGCTAAATAAAACTTTTCTTTATAAAGGACTCTGCCTTGGGTATTTTATTACAGCAACACAGATGCACCAAGAGAAGGATGATATTTCTTTCTTTTTTTTAAATTTTTTTCTATTTTATTAAAATTTTTCATTTATTTTACATACCAACCACAGTTTCCCCTCCCTCATCCATTCCTGTTCCCTCACCTCACCTCCCGTCTACCCCCAACACCCATCCACTCCACCTCAGTTCAGAAAGGGGCGGGCCTCCCATGGGAGTCAACAAAGCATGGCATATCAAGTTGAGGCAGGTCCAAGCTCCTCTCTCTGCATCAAGGCTGAGTGAGGAATCCCAGCACCAGGAATAGGTTCCAAAAAGCCAGTTCATGCACCAAGGATGGGTCCTGATCCCACTGTTAGGGGCTTCACAGACAGACCATGCTACACAACTGTCACCCACTTGCAGAGGGCCTAGGTCAGTCCCATGCCAGCTCCCTAGCTGTCGATCCAGAATGAATGAGCTTGAACGAGCTCAGGTCAGCTGTGGGTTCCCCCACCTTGCTTGTACAATCCCTCCTCCCTCTCTTCAAATGGACGCCCAGAGCTCGGCCCAGTACTGGGCTTTGGATCTCTGCATCTGCTTCCATCAGTTACTGGATGAAGGCTTTCTGATGACAATTAGGGTAGTCACCAATCTAATTACAGGAGAAGGCCAGTTCAGGCACCTTCTGCACTATTGCTGGGAGTCCTAGCTGGGATCATCCTTATGGATTCCTGGGAGTTTCCCTGGTACCAGGTTTCTCCCTAACCCCAAAATGGCCCCCTTTATGAAGACTCTCCCCCTCCATGCCGCCCCCAATTCAACCAACCTGATCCCTCATGTTCCCATCCCCTATCCCCTCACCTTCTCCCCCCACCCCCAAGCCCCTAATTTACCCAAGAGATCTCATCTATTTCCCCTTCCCAGGGAAATCCATGCATCCCTCTTATGGTCATCCTTGTTAGCTAGCTTCTCTGGGGCTGTGGATTGTAGTCTAGTTATCCTTTGCTTTACATCTAATATCCACCTAGGAGTGAGTACATACCATGTTTTTCTGGAGAAGGACAATATTTCTTAGGCAATAGAGATATCAACATACAGGCTTCAGAGAGTGAAAAACCCTTCAAATTGTTATAGATCTAGTCTTTTGTTTGTTTGATTTTTGCTTTTTGGGTTTTTTTCCCTAGTGAAAATTGTGTTTAATTGTACTCTTAAAAGGATTAACAGCAGATTATTCCATATTTTTTTAACAATAGAAATCTTCCCAAGGAATTTAAATTGGTTCAATTGGTAAATTGGTCTTGACATTTAAAAAAAAAAAATATCTAGGACCTAAAAAAGTAGAGACTTCTACACAAGTATTTCTTTATTTTCCAGACTTGTGTGCAAAGTTCCCCGAAATGGAGGAAAATTCTAGATGTTCAACAATAGGGAGATAGCTTAATGCAAACACTTGTTGAGATAATATATATCCAGAGAAATTAATAATTATTTAAAATGAAATGAAGCTTAAGAAAAATGGGATATTTAAAGACAAGCATGAAATTCCACTCCTGGGACTAGATTAAAAATAGCTTATGTGCATTCACCCAAAGCCACACATCAGATTCCTCACTGCAACATTATTAAAGGAAAATAATTAGAAATGGCCATATGTCTGTCAGTATAAGAATGGCTAGATTACAGTCTATTTATATTCTCATAGAATTCTTTGCAGTAGTGGAAGATGCATGAATTGTAGCTATTCATCAGCTTGATTAGTATGGAGTCCCCTAAAAACAACATTGAGAAGGGAAAGCAAGCATGTTGCAGGGAGTGTATTTATAGTATCACTTATCTTATAAAAGAGCCAAGAATTGGGAAATAAGATATGTTGTTTGGAAATATATGTATTTCACAACAATGGAATGAATAGTACAAAAATGTAAGTTTAGAGGGAATCAGGAACTGCACAGATGGCTGTGAATGAATTGGAACTGAATTAATTTATTCTGAAGTCACATATGAAGACATAGATTCTCCTACTGCTCCTGACACCCACATGGAATTGGTTTCAGGACTCCAAACATGTCAAAAGCTGCAGATGTCCGTGCCCCAAATGTAAACTGGTGTCATGTTTGCATATAGTCTACACATGTTGTATAGACTTCAAGCCATTTCTGACTTCTAATGTACTGTAATGTACAGGTAAATAGTTGTTTGGAGGTAGCAACAAGGACATTCTACATGTTTTTTACATCACGTTTTTTAAAGCATTCTGATCCATGGTTGCTTGAATCAATGGATGTAGAAGATAAGGATATAGAGGGCTGACTATTCTTTATACATCGGTGTATAACATATATTGTTATATATGTAACATTGCATAATGAAAACTTTTAAAAATTACATGTATTTGTTTGGGTTGGGGGGGAAATGACCTGGCATGGTGTGTGTGTGTGTGTGTGTGTGTGTGTGTGTTTAGGTCAGAGGACAATGTTTGGAAGTCAGTTCTCTCCTTCCACCTGTGAGTCTCAGGGATTAATCTCAGGTCATCAGGCTTTGTGACAAGTGCCCTTAACCACTGAGCCAATCTCACTGGTTGGCCATGTATAGTGAAACAATAGAAGAGAGTTAGTAGATAAGCATGATTTCATCAGTGGTGGTTTGGATAAGAATAACACTGCCCCCCATAGACTCATATATTTAAATGTTTGGTTTCCAGTTAGTGGAGCTGTTTGAGAAGGATTAGGAGGCCTTGTTGGTGGAGGTGTTTCAGTGGAGGCTTCAAAATTCCACACCAGTCCCAGTCTTGTTTTTTCCCTCCCACCCCTGCCACCACGTAACAGACCAGTTGCAACCTCTTAACTGCTTCTCCAGCAGCATGCCTGCTTGCCTGCCACCATGCTCCCTGCCATGATGATAATGGACTAGCCCGCTGAAACTGTAAGCAAGCCCCAAATTAAATACTTTCTTTTAAAAGTTGCCTTGGTCATGGTGTCTCCTCACAGCAATAGAACAGTAGCTGAGGCATCATCTGTGTCAAAATATATATCTATAAAGGAGATATTTGGAGGAAATACCTTAACTTGATTATTTGTGCTAAAGAACAAACAAAACGAATACAATGTTTTTATTTCATAATGGTAAAAGAATAAATATATCAAGAGACTACAAAAATCCTGTGTGTATTTATCTAATTATATGGGCTCAAAACAGATGAAGCAAAAACTAATAATTCTTAAAAAAATGGACAAACTCACAATTATGATTGGAGGTTATGATACTCTCTCAATGCAAAGAACAAGTAGACAAAAAACCAGTAACGATATAAAAGAATGGGAAAACACTCTGACCATCTTGGCCTTCTTGACCTAGAGTACTACAACCAACAACAGCAGCCTATATATAGAACACTTAACAAAACAGGCCATACACTGAGCCATAAAACAAGATGACATAAACTTACAGTATCAAATCAGGGCCAGTAATATGAATCATCAGGTAAAAACATTTGCTGCCCAAACCCAGGGACCTGAGATTTGATCCCCAGAACCCATGAAAGGTGGAAGGAAAGAACAGGCCTCTCTCCATGTGCTTGATGACACCCATGTTCACATCTCAGCAGATCAAGAGGCAGAGAAGAAAAGTGCTGGCCCTCAGATGACTTCCTTTTGTTATTTAGTTCCAAGACCCCAGCCCAAAAGATGGTACCTTCACCAAACTTAATTCTTCCATAGGCACCCTCACAAACACACCCAAACATGTGCCTCATTAATGCCCAAGGTATTTTGTTGTTTTTGTTGTTTATTCAAGGTGTTTTGTTGTTTCTGTTGTTTATTTAAGATTTATTGATTTGTATTTTATGTGTATGGATGATATATATATATATATATATATATATATATATATATATCATGTGTGCCTGGCCTAAGAAGGCTAGAAGACTACATCACATCCTCTGAAACTGGCATTACAGATTGTTATAAGTGGCCATGTCAGTGATAAGAATTGAACCCTGATCTTCTGGAAGAGCAGTGAGTGCATTTAAACCACTGAGCTCTCCAGACTATTGTTTGTTTTCTTTTTTTTTTTTTTTTTTTTTTTTTTTTGAGACAGGGTTTCTCTGTGTAGTGCTGGCTGTCATAGAACTTGCTCTATAGACCAGACTGGCCTCAAACTCAGAGATCTGTCTGCTTCTGTCTCTTGAGTGCTGAGATTAAATGCATGTGCCACCACCTAAGCGTTCTCAGGTCACCAGACACAAATGAAAAACCTTTACCACTGAGCCATCTCACAGCTCCAAGATGTTTTTTAATCCAATAGAGTTATCACTCAAAATTAACCACCATTGCCATGCATGGTAGGGCATGCCTTTAATCCCAGCACTGGGAAGACAGAGACAAGTGGATCTCTGTGAGTTCAAGGACAGCCTGATCTACATAGGGAGTTCTAGGCCAGCCAGAGTTACATGGTGAGATCCTGTCTCAAAATGAACAAAAAAAAAAAAAAAGAAAAAAAGGAAGAAAGGAAGAAAGAAACCCAAATTTACCATCACACTAAGTTTTAAAGAGCCATAGAAATATCTCCTCTTATTTGAAAATCTGGGTTTTGTCTCTGGCTCTTGAAATAATTCCAGAGTGGTAAAAATAAAAGGGACCTTTTTTGTAATCCTAAGAAGCCCTTGTCTACCATACCTGAGTGAAAAATTGTTAAAAGTCCTTAAAGATGGCATAGGTTGCCAAGTAAATCAAACACACTATTTCAGAGGGTCCAGACTTTTAGTCTACCTCCTAAGGTCTGGGGAAGGGAGAAAGGCTGGGAGTTATTTTAATTAGCTGTGGCCAGTGACGTCATCAGTTAGGCCCAGGAAATGACACCTCCTTAAACCTCTAACTTGAGTTTGGACAACTTTCAAATTGCTGACCACGTGGGGATGCAGGGATGGAATGTACCAAGACAGTTCCTGGAATTTCAGTTACCAGGGCTTTAACCTGTTCATCCCATCCACTTGGCATTTCTAAGTTGTAGCCTCTATAATAAACAGGTAAACACAAGCAAAGGGTCCTCCTGAATTCTGCAGTCCATTCTATCACAGTAGCAAACTAGAGGAAGAAATCATAGAAGCATTCAGAGTCAGCACAAGAGGTCAGGGCTTTGACAGACATCTGACCTGGGGTACATCTTAGTGGAACTGTATCCTGAGGCTACAGGATCTTATACCATGTCCAGGTAAACAGTGTCAGAATAGCATTATATTGTGAGCAAGCCTGTTGGTGTCCACACAGAACTGGGGAATAGCCTGCATATACATTTAGTGTCTGTCTTAGTTGGGGTTTCTTTTGCTATGAAGAGACACAATGATCATGGCAACTCTTAAAAAGAAAAACATTTGACTGGGCCTGGCTCACAGGTTCAGAGGTTTAGTCCATTACTGTCATGGCAGGAAGCTTGGCAGCATGCAGGCAGACATGGTGCTGAAGATACAGCTGAGAGTTCTATATCTTGGCAGGCAGCAAGAAGAAAGAGAGACACTGGATATGGCTTGAGTGTTTGAAACCTCAAAGAACACCCCTAATGATACACTTCCTCCAACAAGGCCACACCTACTCCAGCAAGGCCACACTTTTTTTTATTTTATAATTTAATTTAATTTTCCATATCAGCCACAGATTCCCCTGTCCTCCCTCGCCCCCCCTCTCCAAAATCCAACCCCCCATTCCCATCTCCTCCAAGGCAAGGCCTGCCCTGGGGATTCAGATCAGCCTGGTAGATTCAGTCAAGGCAGGTCCAGTCCCCTCCTCCCTTCACCCAGGCTGAGCAAAGTGTCCCAGCATAGGCACCAGGCTCCAAAAAGCCAGCCCATGCACCAAGGACAGGTCCTGGTCCCACTGCCTAGGGGCCTCCCAAACAGTTCAAGCTAATCAACTGTCTTACTTATCCAGACGGCCTGATCCAGTTCCATGGGGGCTCCTCAGCTATTGGTTTATAGTTCATGTGTTTCAACTAGTTTGGCTATTTTTCCCTGTGCTTTTTCCAATCATGGTCTCAACATCTTTCGCTCATACAATCCCTCCTCTCTCTTGCTGATTGGACTCCCGGAGCTCCACTTGGGGCCTGGCCATGGATCTCTGCATCGGCTTCCATCAGTCATTGGATGAGAGTTCTACCATGACAGTTAGGGTGTTTGGCTATCCGATCACCAGAGTAGGTCAGTTCAGGCTTTCTCTCGACCATTGCCAGTAGTCTATTGTGGAGGTATCTTTATGGATTTCTGGGGACCTCTCTAGCACTTTGCTTCTTCCTATTTCCATGTGGTCTTCATTTATCATGGTCTCTCTTTCCTTGTTCTCCCTCACAGGGCTAGAGGGGTGACTTAGTGGTTAAGAGCACTATACTGGTTGTTCTTCTAAAGGTCACACTCATAATATTGCTACTCCCTAGTGATCAAGCATTCAAACCTATAAGCCTATGGGGGCCATTCCTATTCCAACCATCACAGTGTCAAAAGTGGAATATGTGAGAGCATCATAATTGGCTTTTCTCCCCTTTTTCTCTTCCTGCTGTGATATGATGTGTGCAAGTTGATGGCAAGGGCTGTCTTTAGTTTTGCATTCCCACTAAAATACAGGCTAGTGTCCTTCATCATCGAGAAGTTCAGAAAATACTAATAAATGAGAAACAGAATCCTGGGCAAATGTAGTGGACACTGCCTATGCACTGTAGCCTGGGACTTTGAATTAGTGCCTGATTAAAAAACCAAACAGGCTGGTGTTTGGGTAAGCAGCAACTCCCCTGTAAGGAGAGATGCTTGTAAGGGACCCTGGGAATAGTACAGCCCTCCCTTTAGTGGAATGATGCTGATGCAGTACATTCTTACAGAGGCCTCCTCTGTGGCCTGAGCTAAGGATCCTCAAACTTCCACACACCACTCCTCATGCTGAGTGGGTAGGAAGCAAACCTCCTCTGAAGTGTGGATGCTTTGGGTGCCCTCCCCTGCCTGCCTTTATTTTCAGAAACTTGCAGAACAGATAGGCTACATTCCACCTTTTTACACACACACACACACACACACACACACACACACACACACACACACACACACACACCATTTTCTAAATGAGCCATTGTCTTTAATCACCATGGAAAAGATATTATACAGTCTTGCTTAAAGGGGATTCTTTTTTTCTTGTCAAGAGATGAAGTTCTTCCAGATAAGGATAAAGACATTAAGGATTGTTTAAGAAGATTCTTCTTTAGTTGAGATAATAATTTGGTGGTAATTAACTAAATTGTATAGACACCAATGGGCCACAAATCCCCAGAGGAATTGCCTGAGATGCAGAGGACTTTAGGTGCTGAAAGAACAGATCAGAGTTAGGCAGCAGTTACTTTTTTAGTTTCCTGGCATTAAAATGAAAAAGGAGATTCAGGAATGTCTGTCATTCTAATTACTCAAGAGGATCCCAAGCTCAATGCCAGCTTGGGCAATTTAATGAAACACTATCTCAAAATAAAAGATAATGCTTGAAGATGTGTAGTGTCTCAATGGTAGAAAGCTTGCCTAGCATGGGGTCCTGAACCACAAACAGGAGGCAGGGAGAGCTAACTAGAAATGCCAAAAGTCTTTTGAAAACCTTAAAGCCTACCCCCAGTGACATACTTCCTCCATAAGGCCACACTACCTAGTCCTCCCCTAACAGCCACCAACTAGTGGCCAAACATTCAAGTGCACAAGACTTATGGGGACTATCTCATTCAAACTGCCACATTCCATTCACTGGTCCCCATGGTCTTGTGGCCATTTCACAATGTAAAATGCATTTAGTCCCACTTTTCAGAAGCTCCATAGTCTTTCACAGTCTCAACAATGTTTACAAGTCTAATGTCTCTTCCGAGAGTCAAGGAGATCTCTTAACTGTAACCCTGTAAAATCAAAAGCAGATCACATACTTTCTACATACAATGGCACATAATATACATTACCATTCCAAACAGGAGGAATTGGAACAAAATGAGGAAATACTGGACCTAAGAAAAGCCAAAACCTAGCAGTACTAACTCCAAATCCTATTGCTCCACATCTAATATCAAATGGTTTAGATGGCTCTGCTTTGTTGCCTGCAAACAAAGCATATGATCCCTCTCTTTCTTGGGTTGGTTCTAATCCCTGTGTGCAATGGTTCTTGGCAAATGTCTCTTGGTTCTGGAACCTCTAACATCTTGAAGTCTCCAAAGCAAGTCAGGCTTCACTTTCACAGCTTCAAACAATGGCCTCTTAGGGCCTCCATGCAGGGACTTCACAGTCACACACCTGGCCTCAGTGACTCTCTGTAACCATAGAGGAAGGTTACATGACCCCTTTACTTGTGTATCCTTCCTGACTCTAAAGCTAGCATCATGTCAACAACACTACCAACTTGAGGTGAACCCTGGCCCCTTTGAATTATATTTACAACAGCTTTTATTTGTTGTTCCTTTTCTAGGACCAGAAAATTCCTTAGGCCTTTTTCTTTCACGAGTTGGAAACTTAGGTTGGTTCTTGCCCTGAGACCCCCTTCTAATAGTGCTAATCTTCTTAACAGTTTTAGCCTCTCTTCTAGCACTTAGTTTGGCTGTAACATTAAGCTTCCCGGTGCTCTTTTCCTTTCCAAACTACAATTTGTATTTCTTTCTGCCCCATTTGCTCTTTTTCATCATAGACCTGCATAGGTGTGATTATTAATAACTACACAACAGAGCCTATATTAGGCTGTCTTGAAATCTCCTCTATCAAAGAGATGTGTCCATTACCTTTTAAATTAGCCTTAGGCAAATTCTTAGGACAAGGGAAGAAATCAGCAACATTTTTTTCCCCCAAAATATCACAAGAATGGTCTCTAGCCTAATTGTTAATATTGTTCCCCTGGAAACTTCTCGAGCCTGGACTTCACAGCCCATGTTGCTCTCAGCACTACTGTCTTCTCAGTTTTTACTGGGATGACCATTGAACTCTGATTGTAGCATTCAACCATTTTTCTTGTCCAATGCTCCAAAGCCTTCCGCATTCTTTCAAAAATAAATGTGGTCAGGTTCTTCACAGCAATAGCCCATTTCTTGGTACCAGCTTCTATATTGTCTACTTTCTATTGATGTGATCAAACACCATAGCCAAGGCAACTTATAGAGCAAAGAGTTCATTTGGGACTTACAGTTCCAGAGGCTTAGAGTCCACGATGGAGAAGAGGTAGGAGGTAGAGGGCAGCTAGAGTAGCAGCTGCATCTTAAACCACAAACAGGAAATAGAGAGGGCACAAATCTGTTGAAATCTCAAAGCCTGCCCCTCAGTGGTGTACTACCTCCAGTAAGACCACACCTCCTATTCCTCCCCAACAGCTACCGACTGAGAACCAGGTATTCAAATGCCTGAGACTTATGGAAGGACATCTCATTCAACTTATCACAGAATACAAAAGAGAGAGAGGAAGTATGCCAGAAAACCCAAATCAAGGGGCCTGGAGAGATGGCTCAGAGGTTAAAGGCTCAGTGATTAAAGTAGTTGAAATTTATTGCTCTTCCAGAGGATACAAGTTCACTTCCCAGTACCCAAGTTAGTTGGCTCACAACTATATATAATTCCACCTCCAGGAGAGTTGATGAAACCTTGCATACTCATATATACATAAAATTAATCTCTCCCCTCTCTTTTTTTTTAATGAAGAAAACTCATGCTATAAAGGTTATATTAGGAATTGACACATAACTCTACCCAGAGCTACCTGGCAATCAACAGCACATGAAAGCTGAGTCTTAAAATGCCAACAGAAGATCTATTTGTCTAGGTACTAAATAACAGGCCACTCTATAAAGAGTATTTTCTTTGAAGCAGAGAAATACAGTTTCCAATGCAAGCTTTCCAGCTGCAGGATTTTAAGCCAATTGTCTTAATCTGGCTTAACCTGTGGTGTCACCTGTAAAAAGAACAGGCTTGTATCCTAACATTGCAGTGAGGCTTGGTGAAGCACCTAGGAACACTCAAAGCCCATCATGCATGGTAGTTCCCTTTCTCTCTCCCTTCTACTTAGGAAGTTTTCAAGGAGAACATTACAGAACAGGAGAGTGTTATTCTTTATCTAGTGAATGAAGAGATGGATTAGGTACACTGAAGTTTGGCTTCTGATGAGAAAGCCAACACACAGCCTGAGGTTGCAGTCAGCCCATTGCTAGGTTTGGGGAACATTTGGAATAGCATGAGATATTTTCCCAGGATGAGTTGCTACTGTTTCTGTGTTTTCCATAGGTGAGCCAAAGGTCTGACAAAGGCAATGTAATATCTTGGGGGCATCCTGTGGCATAATGGGAATCACTGTGCTCACCTGTTGGAATTGGGTGTGTGTACACATCTGTGTTTTGTGAAGTAAGAAAGATGCATGCTTAAGAGTCTGCACACTTTGAGTCTGATCTATGCCCTAAGTTTGCACTGAGCATGGGCAAACCACTGACCCCATCTGAAAATAATTCAGTTTTCCATGGGTATATAAGGAGACTTAGTTGGTGTTCTTCATGGGGGTCTTGATATTCCTGGCTTCTGTTATGTGAGAGTAAAAGACTGTTTGTGGGGTAAGGTCATTGCTTCTGGTTAAGATTGAGTCATTCTTTCTTTCAGCAATATTCACTGAACACTCACCATCTACCAGGCACTACAGTAGACCCCAGAATGCAGAAATAAAAGATCCTCCTCTTCACAGGAGACTACCTAAAAGGGAACATGCTGTGGAATAATCCTCTGTTCACTGTATAAATTACACTATGATTGGTTTAACAAAGAAGCTGACTGGCCAATAGCTGGACATAATAAGGTTAGGAAGGAAAACCAGACTACGGACACTGGGAAGAAGAAGGGTGGAGTTAGAGTAGTCACCAGTGAAACACAGAGAGGAAACAGGGGGTGGAAGAGGAAAGATAGGTAACACCACATAGCAGAATGTAGATTAATATAAATGGGTTAATTTAAGCTGTAAGAGAAAGTTAGTAATAAGCCTGAGCTATCAGCTGATCATTTATAATTAATATTAAGCCTCTTTGTGGTTATTTGGGAGCAGTTGCCATGCCACAGAAAAACTCTGCCTACAAGAACACATGGTGCCATTAGAGTTACATGTGCACTCAAATCCTTAACATGGAGAGAAAGATTTCCACTAGGTCACTGGGGAACTTTTAGAAGTGAAGGAAATGTTTTCTATTTATGCTGAAATAATAGTTGCCTATTATAGCTAGTTAGACTTAGACTAATTAAGCAGACTATAAAACTTAAGGGCTGGGGGTGTGGCTCAGTTGGTAAAGTGTTTTCCTAACAGGCATGAAGCATTGGCTTAGAAACCCCAGCCTCATATAAACTGGACTGATGTCATAAACCTATAATCCTAGCACACAGGAGGTAGAGGCAAGATGATCAGAAGATTAAGGTTATCTTTGGCCTTATGTGTTTGAGGCTAGCCTGGGACCTTGTCTCAAGAAAAAAAAAAGTCAATAATGGTGTGATGTCTCACATCAAGAAATCTTAGCAATACATTGGTGGAGACAGGAGAATTTCCATGAGTTCTAGTCCAGTCATCATTATATAGTGAGTTCCAGGACAGTCTGGGCTACAATGTGAGACCTTCCCTGTCTGGAAAAAAAAATTTAGCCCCTCATTCACAATGTGACACTTGTGTATTTCACTTGACATGTGTAGCTGGTGGTTACTTTATTGGACACCAGAGACTTAGATTCTGTTCCCTCAAAGTTTGGTCAGGGAATACCATGAGATATCCTATTTTGGCAATAGCTACATAGATGTAAGATTTCTGGAAATAAAATTGATTCAAAATAAAGTCAGTCTCCAGAAGCTCACAATATAACAGAAGGCTAGGGCCAACATGAAAGTAAGCTTAAGCCAGATGTGACATTGCATGCCTAGGATCACAGTACGGGGAAGCTGAGGAAGGAGGATCCTTGGTTCAAGACTAGTCTGGCTACACAGAAAGTGAGACTCCCCCAAAAGAAAACTGTCTGACGAGATGGCTCAGCAGGTAAAGTACTTGTAACAAAGGCAATTGGACTTGAGTTCAGATCCATAGCACCGATGTGTAAGTCAGGCATAGAGGTGAATTTATAACCACTATATTCAGGAGAGAGTCCATGGGGACAGGCAGATCTTGGGTCTTACTAACTAAGCAGTTTAGCTAAACCATGAGCTCCAGATTCAGTAAGAGAGCCTGTCTCAAAAAATAATGGGGAGAACAATAAAGGATATCTGATGTTGACCCATAACTTCTACACATGTGCAAGTGAGCATGCATACATATACACCTAAGCAAACACACACACACACACACACACACACACACACACACACACACATATATATATATATATATATATATATATATATATATATATATACTTGTTCACAATACACATATTACACACAGGTACACTTATATGCATATCACACACATTCACACACAAGCTCAGAGCACTGTGGAAGTTGGGGCCCGAATGGGTCCCCCAATGTTCTTTCCAACTGCAGCCCCAGGGCGGGGGTTTAGTTGAGAGTGAAGATATTCTTAGCATGTGTGAGGCCCTAGGTTCAATCATTAGTACCAAACACATTTGAAATCTGATTGAGAGGACTTTAGGAAATTCACAGTATAAGCAATAGAAATAGTTTCTTCCATTGACTCACTAAAGCCATGCTTCCCAAGCATAGAACCCTGGCTTGTTGAATGGAGCTCTCACCAATGTTCAGTCTCCTTTTGTTTGTGGGCTCAAAGGATCTGTTCAGGACTAAGCCCATGCAGGGTGCCTGGTACTCTGCCAGACAGAGGGGGCAGTGTCTGAGGGAAGCAGAAAAGCCTGATACTCATCCCTCTGTGACAGGAAGCACTGTAACCTTCCCAGGCCAATACTATTCTCTACTGTGACTCACTATGTAAGGGGAAGGCAACATTTACCACCCACTTCTGCAACTCATAAGACTCTATTAATCTCAAAAATGTCCAGGCAATTTATTGATTTGATTATCCTTCTTTGCCTAGAGCCATTGTTATTTTACCTATTTAAATAAAGGGCTGGGGATGATGATTCTAAGTATTCTCTGGAATTTTGGGATAATTTTCCAGGTAGTCTTTGGCTTTCTTACCACCATCTTCTGGTTTTAGATACCCTAAGATCTGCCCTTGACACTGAAGCCCATCCATTGAAGCTTATCATATATCTGTGTCTCTCTATGTTTTAAGAAGGTTACAAGGATCAGCTTTTGAAGAACAGGGATTGAAACTCAAGTTCGTGAAATCACTCCATGATTTTAACAAAATTGGTTCGCAGGTGTGAGCCTCGTTTTTTTTTTTGTTCCAATAAGAATGGTAACAAACTTGTCTTGTGGTTGTTTGGAGGAAGCATTAAGAGATGCAGAACAAAGCTGGGCCTGGTGGTGTGGGACTATATTTGGGAGGTTGAGACTGGAGGACTACAAGTTCAAGACCTGTCAAAGCTACTCAGTGAGTTTAAGGACAGCCTGGGTAAATTCTCTCTCTCATGCAAAACCAAAAATTGCCTCCCCCTGGCCCCCCGCACTGCAAGGTTCAATACTGTAGCTCATATCTCCTGTTGCCCAAAACACACATATTGAAGAATGAGATACAGGCTTTGTAAGTAATGTTAAGTAGTTGTGCATCCAATTGGGGGCTTTATGTTCTTTCTGTGAGCCTCAAAAAGTAATACTAGTGTGGTTTCAGTATATTCAAGTTTCTCTTTGTAGGGAATAGATCTTATTTATAAAACTTTTCCCAACACTGGAGCAGAAGGATTCGATCCCTATCCTGAATTTTATTTTTTATTTTTTGCTTATGTCCATAAAATAATTTTTTTCTTTTGTTTGTAATTGTGTATATTTAAAGGAACTGCTTGAGGGCAAAGATTTGAGCAGTCCACTGAAAGGAAAGGCATGGTGAGCATATACTTCACAGTGAAATCTGGGCTCAAATTCCAGCTTTCCTGTTTAGCTGCTCTCATGGGGTCTGAGAGGAAAATGTTTTTCTCTATCCTCTCAGATTCAGTAGTTAAGAGATCAATGACTTGAACTAGTAGAAGACACATTACCATGAACAAAGGAATGCCATGTTTTATCAACAGTCACATGCACAAGAGTTTATACAAAAGAAATAAAACTCAATGAAGTGTGGGCCAGTGTGTTGTTTTTAAAAAAATGAAAGGAGAGTTGCCCTTCAGGGGATGGTAAATCATTGGGAACTAATTAGGCAATAGATGGCTGAAACTGGAAAGAGTTTATATTTTCATAAAGGGATGTTTATGCTTTGATTTCAGGTGGAAAGGGAAAAGGTAAGTAATTCTTCCTGTATCTTGCTGATCTGATTTGCCTTTAGCTGTAAGCCGTCCTTAAGCCAAAAGGACATATTTGATGCTGGCATGTTCAGTGGCCAGTCAAATCTGTTCCTTTTCTGAACTTGTCAACTGTAAAGTTGGGACATAATCATTCCTTCATGGGGCTATTGTGAGGGTTCAATACACTTGGAAAGTTCAGCATTTGGAGCATTCAAAAAGCTCAAGCCCTGTGGCTCATTTCAGCTATTCATGGAATTTCTCAGTTGAAGGGGCCTTGGTGCTGGCATGCAATGCATTCAGTACACCAGTAAAAAAAAATAAAATAAAAAATAAAATACAAGAGCCCAGAAAGTTGAATTGGCAAATCATGCTAACTAGTTGAGTTTTTGTTTACTTGTTTTATTTTTGTTTTGTCAATTTGACACAAGCTAGAGTCATTCAAGGAGCGAGAATGTCAACTGAGGAACTGCCTCCATCAGATTGGACTGTAGGCAAGTCTGTTGAGTATTTTTTTTTTTTTGATAAATGATAGATGTGAGAAAGCCCAGCCCACTGTGGGTGGCAGCACTCCTAGGCAGCTGCTGGCCCTGGGTTATATAAAAAGCAGGATGAGCAAGTCAGTAAGTATCCTTCTTCTGTGGTCTTTGCTTGAGTTCCTGTTCTGACTTGCTTCAGTCATGGCCTGTGATATGGAAGTGTAAGCTACATACATCTTTTCTGTCCCTAAGTTGGGTCATAGTGTTTATCTCAGCAATAGAAAGCAAACCAGGACACAAGCAAGTCTAAAGTCATATCATATTGATACTTTCCCAATAATCTTATCCTGTTCCTCATAATGGGTTGTTTCTCATCCCCCTTTCTACTGTTCAATTTTATTTTAAATTAACATAATAATTGTATACCTAAGTGTGGTATTTCAGTACATGTACACAAGATATACTGATCAAATCCAGATAGACAGCATTTTCAGTTCCTTGTTTCTTTAGGTTTCAAAACTTTGAGTTTCTCTCCTTTATTTAGTTCTTTGCAAATATATTTTAAGTCAATGTGAACTATAATCACCCTGTTCTTGTCATCTTCAGAAGCCAGGATTGGAATAAATTGAACAAACCTGCACTAACAGTTACCATGTGCCTAGTTTGGGACTAGATGTTGAGTTTTTTTATAGTCTTGATAAACCAGCATACCATGAAGAGAAAGTGAATGATAGTGATAATTGGGAACTATCTCTCAATAAGAACTATGGATGTTGAGGTCTAGCTGGGAAGTATTCTTAAGAATACGGAAGTGTTCCAGAACTACTTCTGACCTTGGGACCAAACATACTGGTTTTGGATCTTGGCATATCCAGGGGTTAGAAAAGAAGCTTGCCCAGATCTAGGGCAATTTGTGCAATAAGACAGATAATAATAGCAATTGATTTTTAACACATACAATGAAACAAATTTGCATAAGGCCTTACTAATGAAAATAGTTAATTGTGATTGAATGTGATTGGCCCTCATTCACTCATAGAGAGTGGCACTATTAGGAGGTGTAGTTTTGTTTTGTTTTTTGTTTTTGTTTTGTTTTTTTTTTTTTTTTGGAGTAGGTATGGCCTTAGAGAAAGTATGTCACTGTGGAAGCAGGTTTTGAGGTCTCATATATGCTCAAGCCACACCCAGTGTCTCAGTTCACTTCCTGTTGCCTTCAGATCAAGATGTAGAATTCTCAACAACTTCTCCAGCACCATGTCTGCCTGCACACAGCCATATCCCACCTACTATGATGATAATTTGTGGTGATATTTTATTTGTACTCTAACAAATAAAACTTATCTGGAGATCAGAGAACAGAGCCAGCCACTAAATTAGACATAGAGGCCAGACAGTAGTGGCACACACCTTTAATCCTATCACTCAGGAGGCAGGGATCCATGTGGATCTCTGTGAATTCAAGGCCACATTGGGAACAGAACCAGGCATGGTGGCACACACCTTTAATCCCAGCACTTGAGATCTCATGTCTTTGCTTGGGAAGGATACACGCCTTTAATCCCAGGAAGTGATGGCAGGAAGCAAAAAGGTATATAAGGTGTGAGGACCAGGAACTAGAGGCTTTTTAATAGCAGTTCAGCAGAATTTGCTTTTGGGTGAGGAATCAGAGGCTTTCAGTCTGAGTAATTAGGAACTCACTCTCTTTGGCTGAGGATTTCCTAGTGGTAAGAATGTGGCTGGCTTCTTTCTGCTTCTCTGATCTCTCAGTTTTCACCCCAATATCTGGCTCTGGATTTTTTATTAATAAAACCATTTAAGATTTGTCTTACAATAATGGACGATAAACCTCTGAACTGTAAGCTACTGCAATTAAACATTTTCCTTTATAATAGTTACCATGGTCATGGTGTCTCTTTACAGCAATAAAACCCTAAGACAGTAATTGAATAAATGGTTAAGAAGGGATGAAGAGAAAGCTCTTCCTTAGCATTGAATTTCAGTTAATAAATTTAAAGGAAGGGATGGAAATACAAAATCAACAATTGGCAAATGGCAGTCTTAGTTTTTTTTTTTATATATGTATATGTGTGAGCATCTGATTGTGTGTGTGTGTGTGTGTGTGTGTGTGTGTGTGTGTGTGTGTGTATTGGGGACTATGGGGGTCCAGCCCCTCAATAGTCCTCTCCCAGGGTCTGGGAATAATCTACAACCAGCTGATAATTTAATCTTTGATGATAAGAAATGAATCTATGTACATGAAACTCTTTAGTCCATATACTTTATTACACTGAGTCAGTTCTCTCTCTACACTGCTTCTATTCTGCTCTCATACCTAGCTTCTTTCCTGCCTGATTTCTCTCTACATTTATCTGCTGTCCTCTCATATTAGTTCTGCCCATCTAGGTTCTCATCCATCTAGTTCTTTCCCATTTTAGCTCTTCTCTCATCTCCTTCTTTCTGGTGTCTGTCTTTGCTTTCCATCTTGAGACAGGGGCTCTTTCTTATTGTTTGATGCTAGTTTGTCAGGGTAGCTGGCCTGTGACCTTGCAGGGATTCTCCTTTCTTTGACTCCCATCTCTGCATAGGAACACTCTGGTTACAGATGCTTGCTACAGTATCAGGCTTTTACATGGATTCAAGATCATGTTCTCATGGTTGTGTGGCAAATGCTTTACTTATCTCCCCAGTCCTGGAGTTGCATTGGGTAAGGTTCAGCCCCACCTGGTAAAATCACTGTAGAAGCATGAAAAACAGATTATATAATCTCAAATAGTCCCCCACAAGATTCTTACTAATTATAAAGGTAAAATAATAATTTTATTGTAGAGAACTTGGCATATGAAAACCTCATCTAAAACACCAGTTGATATCTCACTCAGTAAGACATTTCAACATCACATGCCTCCTTCTCTGCACCCTGAGAAAGGCATGGCATCTCATTTTTGTAATATTATAGCTAAACATGTATCATCTATATTTAATCATGAAAAAAAATCACAGAAACATGATTGAAAAACATTCTATAAAATACCTGGAATGAACTTTTAGGAAGTATTGATAGACGGAAAATAAAGACATCTCAAGGACTAGAAGAGAAGAATGAGATGTGACAGTACATGTAATGTGTCACTCTATATTTAATCAAGGACCTGTAAAAAGAAATTAATGAGAAATCTGAGTACTTTTCAATCAAGCCTGAAGCATTATTCTAATTAATCTTATCAATAAAAATGAGGAGTCAGATATAGGGGTGAAAACCTGAAAGATCAGAGAAGCAGGGAAGCAGCCATAGTTGGTTTCTACCTCCCTGGTTCCTCCATCCCAAAAGGCCAGGATCCTCTCTCCACCTCGCCTTACACTTCCTGTCTCATCTCATTATAGTCCTCCAAAACTCTATGGTCAGCTAGTGGCTAGCTCTGCCCTCTGACTCCAAGCAAGATTTAGTTGTCAGAACACAATCAAAATATCATACAACATTTCCCCCTTTTTGTCTAAACAAAAAGTGAAGGTTTTAACTAAAATAGTAAAACTATACACAATAAGTTCAGTAACTATATACAAATATATACAGGCAATAATTACATTAACAATGTCCAGTCCATTTGCAATTGACAAATTCAGAAAAAAATACTCCATTATCTCTCCTATCTTGGTAAGTCCAAATTATTGTACCTAATTCACTTTCTATCCTAACTTGTATTACCAACTCGAAACTATCTTTTAATGTCTCTCAACCTTATACACTTTATAACTCTTTTATAAGTTTCTTTTCTGAATTTGGTAACAAGGAAAACTATAACTATCTAGTCTTCAACTCCATCAGAGACCTGAGAACGATATAATATTACTGGAGTAAGCAGGAAGTGCAGAGCAAAGAACTTCCAAAACTAAAAATAATAGAAACAGCTGGCTGCCTGGACCCAAGTTTCTTCTGTGATGTCGAGGCATACATCTTTGGCCTGCAGGTCTAGAATATCTGACAGACTTTTCTGTGAAGGAGGGTTTTTGAAGGAATGTCCCACCTTGTCTTGGCAAAGTTTGGCAGTCACTTTGTGTGTGTCCTGCTTGTCCAATTTGGACATCATACTGTCAGCAGTCAAAGCAAGGGCACTTTCTTGCCTAGTGGCTAACTTTTGCCACAAAGAAAGTAAACTCCATATGGAGGTTCTTCAATGCTCATCATCTTCTTTGAAGTAGATTGGTACTGCCAGAAGCAGACATTCTCATTGTCATTAAAAAAGGGAGGAGGAGGAGGAGAAGGAGGAGGAGGAGGAGGAGGAGGAGGAGGAGGAGGAGGAGGAGAAGAAGAAGCTTATGTTATTAAAATGTCTTTAATGCCATATTCTGTAGATCTCTTAAGTATTTAAAGACCACCTGTCTATCTAAAATATCTGTTTGACCTTGAAAACATACCTAACATGGCTACAAGTTTGATTGTAATAGGTGACTAACTAGTAACCTGTGTTTCTTTATTATCCTAAAGAGTTTGTAACAATAGCTTTCAGGGACTAGAAATTTATGTTACATTATTAAAAAAAATGTATAGGTACAATACCTTGAAAAAGAATAGAAATGCATGTACAATATGTTTTAACAAAAATAACCTTAAATTTATATCAATATACGCAAGAGTAGAAACATATATACAGTATAACAAAATTAACCTCAAATTTTTATCAGTATACAAAAATCCATATCAGTGTAAAATATTTAAGACTAGTAGTTGCTTTTTTGGTTTAAAAGTAGATTCAATAATCTATCTTTTTATTTATCATTTCTATATCCCCCTTTTTCTTTTCAGAACAAGATCTCTGAATCTAATCTCCTTTGTTCAGTTTTCTTTCTGACCATTATCAATAACAACTTGTAACCCTTAAACAATGACAAATATCTATAACCCACTGAATGACCAAAACCTGCCCATCCTACCCTTAGGAATGTGGGCATTGTGTTCTTAAAATTACTTCCTGCTATCTGGGGGTAATGGCATCTTTATGGGACCCTGAAAAAAACTGGGATAATTGTCAAGTCTTGGGAGGACTAGCTGTATCATTTGTTGTCCAGGCTCTGTGTAATGGGAAAGTGCAGGATTTATTTCAAGTCCTAGCTAGAGTAGTCTGTGAGGCTGGACCATTTCAGCTAGCTACCTTGAAATTGTCCTGAGTAATCTGTAGTTCAAAGCTGATCTTTGAGTGGTGTTTGTCAGCTTAGTGGCATTACCACAGTCCAGGTGGAATCGACATTGTGAGACCCTTTCTTCCTTTTGGAGACTTCCAAGGTTACTGTTAGGCATGGTCACGGTTCACTGTAGAAAATTTAAACATTTTAAATGTCATATGCATCAGATCTCAAAGTGGTTAAAGGACCACAATTTGTTATGTATATCCAGAATACAAAAACTTAATCCCTAGTTACGTGATAGAGTCAAACCTGAATCATGTATAGGAAGCTAGACGAAGCTTTTTTTTTTAGAATTAGTTAGTACTCTATATGATCATTAATATCATGACAAAAAGTTTAAAAAAATAAATAATAATCTTATAAAATTTGAGATAATATTTATACCTTAAGAGAATTTTTAAAGAGTCAAAATAAAACCAAAGGATTATGAAATTAATGGCAATAGAATAGTCCCTTAATGCTGTGGGGTAATGCTCGTGTACACTGTAAAGATTTGTCACTCGAATTAATTGGTTTAATAAAATGCTGATTGGCCAGTAGCCAGGTAGGAAGTATAGGTGGGGCAACCAAACTAGGGGAATTCTGGGAAGAAGAAACTCAGAGTCAGGAGTTGCCAGGCAGACACAGAGGAAGCAAGATGTTATTTTGAGAAAAGGTACCAAGCCATGTGGCTAAACATAGAGAAGAGTTATGGGTTAATTTAAGTGTAAAAGTTAGTTAGTCATAAGCCCGAGCTACTGGCTGAGCATTCACAAGCAATATTAAGCCTTGGAGTCAATTATTTAAGAAGCAGTTGCCAGGTATTTGGGAAACAGGCAGGCAGGAGAGAAATTTCTGCCCACACCTTAAGTTTTTGGTTGTTTTTTTGTTTTTGTTGTTTATTTTCTTGTCCCATATCAGGTGGCTCTTCTGGCATGAGACAGAGATTTTGGATTTTCTTTTATTTTTTTTGGTTTTTCGAGACAGGGTTTCTCTGTGTAGTTTTGCGCCTTTCCTGGAACTCACTCTGTAGCCCAGGCTGGCCTCGAACTCACCGAGATCCGCCTGCCTCTGCCTCCCGAGTGCTGGGATTAAAGGCGTGCGCCACCACCGCCCGGCTGGATTTTCTTTTTAACAGTCATGCTTGGGTTTAGAGAAGGAGAGAGCCACTCTCCAACTCCAAAGCCAGCTTTAATTTTTAATTGAACTGAGATTATAAAAAGACCATTTGTATTGTATGTCTGTAGAGAACAGCAGAAACAAACATTTGGGAAGATTTATGAAATGTTATCTGCTGTGGATGATTGACTGATAAATAAAACACAGATTGGCCAGTAGCCAGACAGGAAGTAAAGGCAGGACTAGCAGAGAGGAGAATTGAGAGAACAAGAAGGCAGAAAGAAGGAGACACCAGCCTGCCGTACAGGGAGCATCATGTAAAGGCAGCATATAAAGCCACGGAACACGTGGTGACATATATATTAACAGAAATGGGCTGAGTACAAGAGTAATAGCTAGACAATTGTAGGCCTGAGCTAATGGCCGAGCAGTTTAAATAACACAAGCATCTTTATGTTTATTTTATAAGTGGGCTACAGGATTGCCGGGGGCTTGGTGGGTCCTGGAGAGAAAAACTTAGCTGTTGGAAATGTATTATAACAACAGGCCAATTTATGCTTTTTCTTGGGGCATTTTCTCTGGATTTGCCCCTTTTCTCCAGATTTCAATTGTCCAGTGGTCTTCAGATTCTTTGTTTGGATGCCTTCATTTTCCTGGAAAGACAAAAACAAAACCCTGCCCTAACCCTAATCTGATCAAACAAAAAGCATCTTTTAGGCTTATAAATTAGTTTAGATTGAATGGTCATGCTGTTAGATGAACTATCACCTCTTCTAATTGAGAGGTGCTGACTCCAAGCAGGTTTTATTTGTCAGAACACAATTAAAATATCACACAACACCAGTCTGTAGCAAATTGTATTGTATCAGTGAAATTTCTTTCTTTTTTTTTCTTGTCTTTGACAACAGCTATATTATTGTTGTATAAAATGTGACTATTTTCAGGAGTTGGGTAAAGGTAAACATGATGAATTCACACACACACACACACACACACACACACACACACACACACACACACACCATGTTAGCCTCAAACTTATGATCCTCCTTCTTTAGCCTCCAAAGTGCTAGGATTTCAGGTGTGTATTACCATACTTAGCTTTCTTATACTTCTTTTGCAATACTTTTCAAAGTCTGAATTTGTTCCTAAAATAAAAAGCTGAGAAAGGACATATGGCCTTTGACAAATCTCTTTTTCCTCTCTGAATCTAGTTTTCTTCTGTTAAAACTTTGTTCACAGTGTGAGAAAGCTGCTTGAGATAATCAGCTCGTAAAGAAGAAAGCTGTATTTTGATTCATGGTTTCTGAGGCTCTAGTCTATAATTATTTAGCCCCACTGTGGTGGTACAGCATGATAGGAGCACATGGTGGAGTTGCTATTTGCCTCCTGGCAGCCAAGAAGCAAATATTGAGGAAGAAGGGAGGAATCAGAATCCTCTTATCCCCTTCAAGAGCTTGCCTCCAATGACCTGCCTTCCTTAAAGTAAACCTACCTCTTAAAGATTGCACCATCTCCCAATAGGGACATAAAGAGGATATGGCTGTGGCTTCTGTCACTCAGTTCATCACCAGGGTTGGTTTGGCTGGCTAGGCTAGTGCCCCCTTCCTCTCTCACTGCTTTATGTGTGTCCTTCCAGAAGCTGCAGGCTCTACTGAAGATGACAACCTCTCCTGATGGAGGAGAACAATTTTCCATCAAGGGCATATGAGAAGTTGGGCTCCCCTGCTAGAACTGACAAACAAGTTCCCAAGGTCCACCATCTCCTAATAGCATCACAGCTTGTGACCAAATTTTGATATGTGGAACTCTGGATCCAAACTGTAGTGTTGCTCATCTGTATGGGCGGTGGGGGCAATCGCCGTAGTCTACTTACTAGTGTCAGGAAGGAAAAATAGACTAGTACAAAGAGCAATGTGAATGTTGTAATCTGTAAAAAGCTATTCTTGTTGTTAGTAATAGCAACTCCACTGTCTTGAGCTGCTTCAACTTCAGAGAGTTCCTGCCAAATCAAAAGCATCTGGACACAAACCACTTCCAGCCATGCAGAGTGCCCTCGTCCAAAGGAGTAATAATGCTGTCTTTGTGGCTGGATGGCTGTTGTCAAGGAGATGGCTCCAGATAGCCCAAACAGCTGATGGGAGTGATGTCACTTCTGGGCTTGGCAGAAAGAAAAACCACAATGAGAAAAACAGGGCAATGGCCTCTCTGTCTCTAACCATGAATATGCTACAGTAGCAGGAAAAACAACTTCCGATATAGTTTTTCCTTTGTATAACGAATTCTATTTTCAGTTTTCAGGCTCACTAACGCTTAAGCTCATAATCCACAAACATGGTCTTACTAAATAGGACAAGGGACTAATCCTAATGGGAACTTCCTATAGGTTCTTTATAGTTCTCTACTCAATTTTGAATGTGGGAAAACCAAAGCACTGATAGGGGAAGAGGTCACAGAATAAGTAGTAGTTAGAATCTAGGCATCCACACTTCCAGTCCAGCAATCCTATCACAGCCACCTGGAGACGTTTGCTTAAAGAATAGAGTCTGGTGATTATAGCATCTAAGTATTGTGCTATCTACACTAGACTTCATGTCTTTCTTTGATTTCTGTTTTTGTTTTTACATTTCATACATGTATGCAGTTTGTAATGATCATATTCATCACCTTCCATTACATTCTCTTGTCCCTATGCACTCCTGATGACTCTGTTCTTTCCAACTCGTCTCTTTCCTACTTTCAGGTCCTTCTTCTCCCTGCTGAGTTTAACTAGGGTTGCTTGTATGAGCATGGATGGGGGCTATTCACTGGAGTATGTGCAACTTACCACGGAAGATAATGACACCTTCTCCTCCAGTAATCACAGATCTCATGTCTGAATTGTAAGTTCTAAGATGGAAAAAGAACTGAACACTTGGGGACTATGGCCTTTCTGAACCATTTAGGGCATTGGCGTTCAGAGGCATCTGGGCTCAAATCACAGCTCGGACTCTTGCCAGTTTGTAAAGAATGTTTGGGGTTACTGGGGAATGAGAATGAGTATGAACATGTGCACATATAGAATTACTATTGACAGAATTCCTAAAGATTATCTCAGGTCATCCTCACAAAAACCTTATAGGATAGGTACTACTAGTCCCATTCTCTCAGATTGAGTACTTGAGCTTGTCTGTCAAAGGCACCCACTCGTTCCCTCAGGACCACAAAATATAGCAGGTAAAAGTCTCACCCTACAAGTCTGGAGCTTGTGGTGCCCAGCACCAAGAGCCTTGTAACTGTACAGTGCCCAGTCAAAAAACGGCAGGGCAATCTGCATTGCTACTAGCAACCACTGTTCTACACCGATGCATCCTTCCCTTCCCTCCCTCTTTCTCTCCCCCTCCCTCTTTCTCTCCCCCTCCCCTCCCCTCCCCTCCCCTCCCCTCCCCTCCCCTCCCCTCCCCTCCCCTCCCCTCCCCTCCCCTCCCCTCCCCTCCCCTCCCCTCCCCTCCCCTCCCCTCCCCTCCCCTCCCCTCCCCTCCCCATTCCTCTCACTGCTGCATAGATTTATTAAGGAAAAGTGAGGAGAAACTCCTGCGAGTGGGAGGGGCTCCAAGGGAGGAGTAGCTGAAATTCCAGTTTTGTCAGGACCATTATCTGGGAGGGCACAGAGTGGCTCGTCTCAGAATATCTTCATTCTGTACAAGGTTAAAACATGGTTCCAGAGAACGCAGATCTTGATGCCAGGAGCTAAGGATCTGGTTTTAGTGGATAGTAAACTTGTATATTACTTCGGACAAGTCATTTCTTCTCTCTGAGTCTCAGTTTACTGATTATTAGTGCATGAGTCCTAATAGTAACACAATTCACTGAAGTATGGCTGACCCCTTTATAGGTATGAGGCTTCAAACTCAAACTGTAAATAATTGTTTATACTAGCGCTCCACAAGTGGCATTTTTCTAAATCGAGGCAGAACTCAATTATCTGAGTTTCAACCTAAGGCAGAAGACTTTAGGGTAAAAGAACCAAGGCGCGAGTGTGGCGTCATGATTATAAAACAGCAAACAGAATTAGAAACTATGAACTGTCCCACCTCCCGCTTAAATTAACTGACTAGGGCGGACTTTCACCCTCAACAAATATGGCCCCTGTCTTGGCTTCGGCCCGAGTGCCCTCACACACAAAAAAATGGAGGCTAGCCGCTCTCTTCTTAGTATAACGGGTTCAGAAGAGGAGTTTCTGCCCTGAGTTAAGATGGCGCGCACTCACCCTTTCCCTGCCCGGTTTTCCCTGCCCGGTTCCAGGCCTGTGCAGGGCGGCTTCACCGCGCGCGCCTGCTGACCCCGCCTTGTTTCCGTAGGAAGAGGCGAGGGAAAGATGGCGGCGGCTGCGGTTTGAATTCCAGCGGCGCCGCTAGACTGAGAACAAGAGCTGGGTTCGAAGGGGCGGGACCTGGGGAGCCCAGCGCGTCGCGACAGCTTGGGAAACCAGTGGCGCCGCCCCGCCGCCGCAGACACCGGTGCCACCATCTCTGTGTTCCTGATGGACTCGGGGATGGAATTGGACGTCACCCTGCCTGGGAGCCTCAGCAGCTGCAGGTGTGCCCCCCCGCCTTGGGGTTCGTGGTTACTGGGCTGGGGCTTCTGTTGGTGGTGGTTGTCTGTCTCTCCTGAGGCCTTCGGTTTAATTGAGAATGGTCCGGGCTGCTACCCGAGTGTGTTGGGACCTGGGGGTGTCCAGCCAGCTTCACATTCGTTTATGGGATTCTGGAACATACTTTGAGAGAATGTGTAGGAGAGGTAAGGGACTTTTTGAAAGAGTGGGAGGAGGTGGGACTAATTGGGATTTCTATTAGTAGGGGCTGGTTGGGACCGGGACCCTAGGGCACTTGGTGATTCATTCTTGTTTGGGGGTTTGCATTCATTATGGGGAGTGTAGTTGTTATTTTAGACTTTGCTTATGGGGTCCCATCAGTGCAGGAATTAGGAGCCTTGGCTGGAGATGGACAGAATTGGATTCAAGTCCAGCCTATAAATTGACTTCTGCTCTGTAAAATGGGCTAATGGTAATGCACTCACATTATTAGATAAGAATGAAAAGAAACAATGGCTGGCCAGTAGTTCTCTTGGCAAGTGTAGAGCTGACACACGACAGTGTTGAAAAGAATGATCTGTGTTACCATCACTACCACTGCTACAAGTTGTGTCTTCTTTCCAAAGCCTTTGGGACCAGGAATTAGATTACTTGGACGTTTGGAATGGTTTGTTGGCATGAGAACTAAACTAGCCCAGGGTCTAACTCAGTGGATCTGCTAATACACTCCTTTCCTTCCTCTCCCAGCCCTGACAGGACAGATGCTACATGCGTTTCTGGTAATTTCACCTCTTAACCCACTCTAGGCCCTCTAGGCGATTGCCAGCTTCAGGATGAAGTTCTGTAATGTGGCTTCCAACTTTCTTCATAGCCTGCTGCATCTACCTTTCTAGCCTCCCCTCTCCCTCTGGTTCCCAACCCTGTCTCTTCCCCAAGCTCTTTGCCCTATGCCTGACTGCCAAACTCTGTGTCAGGCATGATCTTGCTTTATTTCTTGCTCATTTGCCCTTCCTTCACCTTTTATCTTATTAACATCCCTGTACCACTGCTAGGAAACACTCACTGATATTCCCACCTTTGCCTGGGCTATCTGTACTGTTCCAGGTACCCTTGCCTGTCACTGTCCGAACCATGTCAACAGTCATCAGCACTGTTTAATAGAAACACGACTTGTGGTGTGTATTTAATTAAAAATTGCCTTATAAGCCAGGTGTGATGGTGTTCACCTTTAATTCCAGCACTCGGGAGGCAAAGGCAGGTGGATCTCAGAGTTCAAAGCCAGCCTGGTTTACAGAGCGAGTTCCAGGATATCGAGGGCTACACAGAGAAACCCTATTCCAAAAAGCCAAAACAACAGCAACAATAACAAAAACTTTCTGGTAGTCACAATTAAAAAAAGAAAAAAAAAGAAGTGAAATTCCTTTATTTGTGGTGATGGAGGTTGAACTCAGGGCCTCACATGTGCTCAGCAAGTGCTTAATCACAGAGCAGTGGCACCATTGGAAGCAGGTGAATTAATAACACACTTTATTTAGCTTAATATTTCTCTATGTAATTTTAGCAAAATCTATAGGAAAACTTGTTGATGAGGTATTTTACACTTTGCAATCATTTACATATGGTATGACTTTTTACACTTAAGTTCCTTCTCAGTTTGGACAAACTGCATTTCAAGTTATAGTTAATGGTTTGTGTATTGGACAGTACGGGTGTTGGCTGTTAACATATGGTCACCAGATGAGATGGAGACCTACTTTGTTCATCTTTGTAACTCCACTTCCTGGCCTCGTGTTGGGTACACAATAGGAGCAGAGTGGCATTTATTAAATCACTGAGTGAAAAATGATTCTCTGAGGGGCTGCTTTTGTCCCCCCATTACCTGTGGGACCTCTGAAGCTCAGAGAGTTGAAATGAATGGTCTGGGGTCACATGAAAAGTCCACGATGAATCAGGACTTAAATCCAAGCTTCCTGACTCCAAAGCCTGTCTGCCTTGTGGCTTAGTCTGAATTAACCAAACTGAGTATTCAGGGGCCCTTGCAGATCTTCTGGCACTGCACTCACTGGCCCTTCAAGAGTATCAGAAATATTGTGGGAGGGTTGGGTCTCCATTAGGTGACCACAACAGGAGAAAAGAGTTCCTGTGATAGAATCATACCTTTCCATTTTAATATGTTGCTTTCTGAGCACCCTTCTCTTGGTAATTTGCAAGCCCCACATTCACAGCCTAAACTGAGCCCAGTTTGTCTGTGAACTTTTGTTTCATTAGGTCAGGGTACACTATATGCTCCGAACCTAATCCTTGTTCGTGATTCAAACAGCTTTATTATCCCCGTGTAATTTGGACCCAGGGACCCTGGTCCAGTTAAGACTTCTACATTTTTTTTTTTTTAATGTAGAAAAACCCTGTGCTTGGCAGTCAGTATGACAGCACAGATGACAGTATAAACCCTCTTTCAGCCACTTACTAGTTATGCTGCTTTGAATAAGTCACTTCCCTTCCAAGCCTCAGTTTCCCTTTGTTGATAAACTTGCTGGTGGCTGTGCGGATGAAGTAAGAAAGAGTGCACATATGAAGTACCTGGCACATGCTGGAGAAGATGTGAACTCAGCTTGTGTTCTTAACTCATACCACCATGCACACTGTTGGCTATACAGGATCCTCAACACTGCAGCCCTCAGTTCATCTCTTTGTTTACATGCCAAGAGTCTGTCTGTGCTCAGCTGGGAGTGTCCTGGGGCCTGAGCGCAAGCTTGTTGAATCACGGGTTGCTCTAGCACATGTCCATTAAGTGCTTGCCGCCGTGTTAGGAGCAGACTGGAGGAAATGTTTAGCCATATGCACAATTTGATTTGTACCATGGTCATGGGTGCCAGGAGAAGGGCTCTGAAAAGAGGACGTGAGGGTGAAATCAGATGAGGTCTAGCTTAGATCCAGGGTATTCTTGGGCCATGAGGCTTGAGGAGAACAGTGGTTCCTCAGTTAGTAAATAATCTGAGTTTGATCCTCAGAACCCATATATAAAATGCTTGGCATGGTGATGTATACTAGAGAGGCTGAGATCAGAGGATCCCTAGGCATGGTAAATTAGCCAGGTTAGCCTAATCTGCAAACCCTAGGCCCAAGAAAAAAGCCCCAGTTTCAAACAAAACAAAACAGCCAAGGCAGATGGCTCCTGAGGAATGGGCTCCAGGTTAGCCTCTCACCTCCAGATAGGTCTGCACACTCTTGTGCATGCACCACCCACACTGCCGTGTGCCCCAAACATGAACAGGTGCACATACATGAAGAAGTAAAGCTTCCCCATTTAAAGTAAACTACAGAATGTAAATGATGTGCCAACATCACCATAATCCAAGTATAGCACATTTTCATTATTGGAAAAGAAACCCGTGTCCCTTGGCAATCCTTCCTCATTTTTCTGTTGTCACCTTGTTCCCACATCAGGCCCCTTTGCCCACAATCAATATTTTTACTCATAGTATTGTCTGTTTACATATAAGGTACCCTACATGTGAGATCCACATTGCAGCATGCATCACTACTCTTTTCCCTTTTGTGTCAAATAATAGTCTTGTTATACCTATGCACCGTGTTTTGTTCATGTCAATGGATTTTTTTTTGTCCATTAAGAATACTGTTATGAACCTTTATTTGGATATGAGTTTTATGTGAATGTGAGTTTTCACTGATGTTGGATTCCACCCAGAAGTAGAACTGCCAGGCTGTATGGGAACTCTGTGCTTGTTATTTGAAGGACTATGGAACACAGTTCCAAAGATGTGGCACCGTTTGTCTCTCTCACTAGCAACGTCTTGCAGGTTCTGGGCTTTTGTACTTCACTAGCACTTTTCATTGGCTTTTTGACTTGAGCAATCATTGAAGGTGTGATATGATACGTCACTGTAGAATTGATTGTTTAATGCCTGATGATAGTATACACATACACACACACACTCACACACACACATATATATCTTTTCATGTGCTTCTTAATCATTTGTATGTTTTCTTTGTTGACATGTCAGTTTAAAAAATGTGAATTATTGCCGGGCGTTGGTGGCGCACGCCTTTAATCCCAGCACTTGGGAGGCAGAGCCAGGTGGATCTCTGTGAGTTCGAGGCCAGCCTGGGCTACCAAGTGAGCTCCAGGAAAGGCGCAAAGCTACACAGAGAAACCCTGTCTCGAAAAAAAAAAAAAAAAAAAAATGTGAATTATTTCAGCCTGGCAATTTCACTTCTTCATATCTGCTCTAGAGGCATCCTCATACATGTACACAATGGGACCAGTGTACAGATATTCATACAGCATGGTTTTTAAAAGAACTGCTTGGAAACAAGTTGAATTCCTGTTAGCAGGGGATTGGGTAAATATACATCCTTTCAAAAGCGTCTTTCAAACTGTTTGCAACCCACTGCTGGCTCTTAAAAGTCAGCTTCCTAGGTTACAGCCAGACCTTTTAAAAGTAGGACAGAACAGAGACAGTTTCAGGCATTAAGGAATTCTTTTATGGATCATTGCCAGTAAAGTTTGAAAATTACTGCTTCAGAATGCTTGGTAGGGTTACAAAGTGGACACAGACCCATGTGTATAGTCACCAAAACGTTAGGATGAATCTGTAGCTAAAAGAAGGGTGGTGTAGAGTATCACACACACTGTGGTTGCAGTGTGTGTGTGTGTGTGTGTGTGTGTGTGTGTGTGTGTGTGTGTGTCTATCCTTTTGTGTCCCTTCATGCATCTTTCTTTACCTATTGCTCACCACTTTGGTTTTTGAGACAGAGTTGCTCATTGAACCTGGAGCTTGCATATTGTGGCTAGACCGGCTGACCAGCAAGCCCCCATTTGCACATTTTAGCACCACCCCTACCAGTGATGGGGTTACAGGTATGTGCCGTTACACCTGGCTTTTACATGGGTTCCTGGTATCCAAACTGAGCTGTTTATGCTTGTACGGTGAACACTTTGCCCACTGAGCCACATCCCCAGCCTGCATTTGTCTTCTTTTAAACCAGAAAATAAAACTATGATTCTCTGCATACAAATGCCCAGGAGAAGGCCAGCAGGCACCTTGTTTCTGAAGTCAGTGCTTTCCTCTTAAGTACCTGGGTTGGGAATCTCTCGTGAGAAAGAGCTTTAGGTATATCTGATTTTTATCTTTATGCATTACTTCTCTAATTAAAATTCATGTCATACAGTGAAAAAGAAAGTTCAGAGACAAACAATAGTGAATTTGTTCATGCAATTGTATTTTCAGGGTGGTGTCCAGTTCTGCCCCAGCTCTGATGGCACTGCCAGTGAAGAGCTTAGTCCCCTTTGGGTCTTCTAGTGCAAAAGGATAATTATTTCTGGCAAATAGAAGCACAGAAAGAGATGGCTTCTCTAGAGAGGCAATAAAATAAGACAGGAGGATGAGGTAGAGAAGTGCCCTTCCCCCTGGTGTCCAAGGCCCACCTCTCTTGGCACATGGTAGGTGCTCAGCATTTTATGAATGTTTGCCCATTCATTCAGTAAAGATTAGTGGCCATGGCCTGTGCTGAGGACCAGAAGACCGTTCCTCTTCTCATTCATTGTGCATCATCCCTACCCCTGGCATTGGGAGACCAGAGTAGTAAGGATGTGCAAAGTGTAGGAAGTGAAATCATGCCAGTGTAGGCTTCTACCTTTACTTTTGGAGACCTGTGTTTTCATTTACAAAGAAGAAAGAAAGAAAGGAAGAAAGAAAGAAAGAAAGAAAGAAAGAAAGAAAGAAAGAAAGGAAAGAACGAACATTTAAAAAGTAGCACCCATTCAAAAGGTGGTGGCCGAACTCGATTTTAGTTTTTGTATTTTTTTTTTAAGATTTATTTATTTATTATGTATATAGTATTCTGCCTACATGCATGCTTGCAGGCCAGAAGAGGGCGCCAAATCTCATTTCAGATGGTTGTGAGCCACCATGTGGTTGCTGGGAATTGAACTCAGGACCTCTGGAAGAGCAGTCAGTGCTCTTAACTGCTGAGCCATCTCTCCAGCCCCCTCGATTTTAGTTTTTAAAATTCAGTTTAGAAAATGGGCTTTGTCCTTTTAGTGATGCTTATTGGAAGAAGTAGAAAATTAAGATAAAGGGAAACATCTTATTTCCCTGCGAGTGATACTTTTGGTTCTTCGGAATATTTTCTTGGTGTTAGGTGTTTGTAGCTCACCACCTTTCTAAAAAAGATGTAGAATGACTTTACATATGATTTGTCATGATTGAAGACATGTTCTACTTAGATTTCCCCAGTTATTTTTATAGCTGACCTTCTTTAAGTGCTCATTTTCTTGGTGTTGGATTTTTGTTTTTCCAGGTTTTTTCTTGGTCTGATCTTGAAGCTCTTGTTTTGGTTCAAAGTTTGTTGATCAGGAATTGTCTGAGATGGGACATGTTCATGGAGTTAGAGGCAGGAAAACAGGTTTGCCCTGGAGTCATGTAGTGCTTCCTTTAAATCTTCTTTTTATGTTGTATTAGGGAGGCGTTAGACATTGTCTTAGTCAGAGTAACTTTTGTTGTGATGAAACACCATGACCAAAGCAACTTGGGGGTTGGGGAGGGCTTATTTCACTTTCAAGTAATAGTCCATCACTGAGGGAAGTCAGGGCAGGAACTTGCATAGGACGGGAAACTAGAGGTGGGAGCTGATGTAGAAGCCTTGGAGGAGTGCTGCTTACTGGCTTGTTCCTCGTGGCTTCCTCAGCCTGCTTTTTATTTTATTTTATTTTATTTGTCTTTTTGCCTCAAAAAGTGACATTTATTCAAAGAGAGAGAGAGAGAGAGAAAACAACCAAAAACAAAAAAACCAAAAACAAGATGTCCATCCTTTGGCTCCCTTCCCTCCCCCCTCCAGCTGTTCCTCAGCCCCCCAGGACTGAACCCTGGCTAGGGCCAGGTAGCAGGACAGCCCCTCAAATGAGGTCAGCAACATTCAGTGGAGGTGTTGTAGAATGTCTCAATGTCTCGAAGAGTCCTTTTGTCTTCTTCTGTCACCATGTTAATAGCCACACCTTTATGGCCAAAGTGACCACCACGACCAATTCTGTGAATGTAGTTTTCCCTGTTGGTGGGAAGGTCGTAATTGATGACTAGGGAGACCTGCTGTACATCAATGCCTCTGGCCAACAGGTCAGTGGTAATTAATACTCTGCTAGAACCAGACTGGAACTCCCTCATGATCACATCTCACTCCTTTTGGTCCATATCTCCATGCATGGCAGAAACAGTGAAATCCTGGGCATGTATTTTCTCAGTGAGCCAATCCACCTTCCTTCTGGTATTGATAAAGATTACTGCCTGGGTGATAGTCAGGGTTTCATACAAGTCACACAATGTGTCAGGCTTCCACTCCTCTTGCTCTACATTGATGCAGAATTGGCGGATACCCTCCAGGGTGAATTCTTCCTTCTTCACAAGGATCTGAGTGGGGTCTCTCATTAACTTCTTGGTCACTTCAAGGACATCAGAGGGCATTGTAGCAGACAACAAAACTACCTGTGTGTTACTGTTGAGCTTTTGGAATATACCATAGGTCTGGTCATTGAACCCACGGCTTAACATTTCGTCTGCTTCATCCATTACAAACATCTTGATGTATTTAGGGCACAGGTATCTCCGGTTAAGCATATCAAACACCCGGCCAGGGGTGCCCACGATGATATGGGGAGCTTCCATTTGCAGCTTCTGCACCTCAGCACAAACATTGGTACCCCCAAAGAGGCACCCATGTAGTCTCCTAAAGCCATGACCACTTTTTGTATCTGCTGCGCCAACTCCCGAGTGGGTGCCAGAACTAAAGCCTGAGTGGCATTTATATCTAACTCAATCTGCTGCAGGATAGATATGGCAAACGTAGCTGTCTTCCCAGTCCCAGCCTGGGCTTGGGCAATCACATCATAACCCTTGATACAAGAAAAAAATGGCTCGCTGCTGGATGGCAGAGGGCTTCTCAAAACCATAGGCATAAATACCACGGAGGAGAGATTCTGAGAGATTCATGTCATCGAAGCTATCCACAATCTCATTCCAGTTACTCTCGATGACTCGAGAATCCTGACTTGCAGACATGATCCTTAGAATTTCTCAGCCTGCTTTCTTATAGTACCTGGGACCACCAGCCCAGGCATGGTACCACCCACATTGGACTGGGCCCTCCCCCATTGATCACTAATTAAGAAAGTGCCTTATGGTTGGATCTTCTCAATTGAGGTTCCCTCGTTTCCAGTAACTCTAGCCTGTGTCAAGTTGACAGCACAGACATAAAAGGCCTGGATTCTAGACTTGGTTCTTCACTTTGCTTCAGGGCCTTCCTTTAGAAAATGCATGCACCTTCAGGGAATGGGTAGTTGGAACAAGTGTAAATATTTTATAAATTGCAAAGCACTGAATGTGTGAGGGTGACAGGGATATTCTGCTCTTGTTGGTGAAGCAGCGTAATCTGCCAGGCATCTTGTTGGGCACCACGTGTCTTGTTTACTTTTTACCAAGCCTGTTGCTCTGTGAAATAGCTGGTGTTCTCCTTTTGGAGTGGAAAAACCGTGAGACTGGGAGAGGTGCAAACAGGACTTAGAACAGACTGCAGGGGCGTGTCTGCTGTAGTTTAGATTTCTATCACTGTCCCCAAAGCCTCACCAAACTTCATTAGACAATGTGACAATGACAGTGTCTTAGATCAATGACTTCTGCATTTTTATTTGATGTTCCTTAAAGTCTGAATTTGTGCCTGTATTAATAAACTTTTCTGTTGCTGTGATAAGACACCATGATCAAGGCAGCTTACAGAAAAAAAAGTTTATTTGGGACTTACAGTTTTAGAAGGTTAGATTTGTGACCGTCACAGTGGGAAGCATGGTGGTAGGCAAGCATGGCACTGGAGCAGTATCTGAGGGCATATGTCATGAGACAGCAATCACTGGGCTGAGAGAGGGAAACTGGGAGTGGAATGGGCTTTTGAAGCCCCATAGCCTTCCCCAAGTGACATACCTTCAATAAGGCCACACCTCCTAATCCTTCCCAAGCAGTTCCATTGACTGGGGACCAAGTATTCAGATATATGAGCCTACTGGGGTCATTCTCATTCAAACTACCATAGCGCCTAATTTCTAGAAGTTTAACTTTTGATTGTGATGACCAGTTGATGATGTCTAGCAGATAAAATAAAAAACCCAAGCGACTTTTAACTGGCATAGTGCCTCCACTTAGTACATACTTATAGGTTAAATAGCTAAATGACTGTCCACCCTGAATGTCACTCAGCTATGAGAACTGGAACTCAGAGCAGGGCTCTCAGCTCTAAAGCCTGAATTCTTCAGGTTCACTGCTTACTACTCCCTGGGCAACTCAGCACTATGTCCTTCTTGGCTATGGCCCAGTGACTGTTACATGAGGTCCATGCTGTCTTACAGGTCTCTTTTGATCAAGTGCTAGATCATCTCTCATCCCACTGTGCTCTCTCCTAGTGGCCTTCACCCTATTCTGCCAAGTGATCTGGATGGCATCAGTGACACTGCTGGCTTGGGAAATGGAGGTAAGCATGGAAACCAAGAAAAAATCAGGAGTAGGCTAAAACCATGAGCATCTGAGGCCCGGACTTAGCATCTATTGCTCTGGGGCCCAGAGCCCACCTGGCCTGGTCCACAGTGGCACTCAGCATCTTGTACTCATGTGCTGATTTGCTTTTAACTTTCTTCATAAACATGGACTAGAAGAGTCCATGTCCTTAGACTTGAGTTTACTTCCTGCTAATAAACAGCTATGTGGAGGCTGGACATTGAATTGGTACCAGCTCTGACACTCGGTTCTGTTGGTTTCTACTGCTGAATGCTTAAGGCCCAAGAGAGTTGCTGTCTGGATTTCATTGTACCAGAACTTTCTAGCAGGCTGCAGGCTGGGGTCTAATCTCAGGAAGTAGCTGCTCAGAATATAGGGGATGTTGCTCAATAAATTGGTAGCATGTTATGTTTAAGCTAGATTATGGGAGACTTTAGTATGGGTCTTGCATTCTTCATCATTTTCATTCTAGAAGTGTGTGCCATCCCAAGTGTCTGTGTGGGTAGTGCTAATAATGTGCCTTTATTTTGACTTGTGCTTGTTTTCTCTTCTCTAAAGTCAGGAGATATGTGCAAAAAGAAGCTTTTGGAGCGGACAGAATGAGAATGAGAAGGTTTATTTCTAGGAAATGATATAACATAATAGGCCATCCCTAGGTTTTCCTTTAGGACCTGTTAACTTTTACTTGAAACAAAAATTTGATGAGCAGAAAGTTGTGAGGCCTGCCCTCAAATCAGCCCAGGATGTACTTCCCTTCTTGGGAGACTCTGGCCAAGCATTGGGATTCAGCTTGGAATATCATTGCCTTCAGACTGAGAACAGATAGGCAAGAAGTTACTCTGATAAATCATTCGATCGAGGTTAGGAACAGAGGTGTGTTAGGTGCTGTGACAAGGATGGGGAGGAAGGGAGTCAGGTGAGCGTTGCCCAAGACACTGGAGCTGAGACTTGGCATGGGACTGAGGTAGGGCAAGGATGGCATCAACTTCTCCAACACAGGTGGCCGAGCACCGACTGAGGACAGAAGACAAACCCCTGTGCCCTTAGTTAGGGACACAGGACCCTGCACATTATCTCTGTCCACACTTGCCTGGCCTGGGGTCTTCTGTTCTCTCTGCCTGCCTCTGCCTGCTGTGTTGGGAACTCAGCTCAAAGCTCTCTACCTTCTTTGGCTTTCCCTGGTTACTTACCATCCTCTCTCCTCTGAGCATTATTTATATTTGTTTTCCTTATTCCTGTTGGCCTCTTTCCAAGTACCCAGAATCAAACACATCCTCACCCGTTTGCACTCATCCCATCCTGGCCGGAGTCCCGGAATCTGGCCTGGGTTATCCCAGTTGTCCCCTAGCTGTTGCCGTTCTTTCTCTCCTGGATCCCTTACAGTCTGTTCCCAGAGAGGCAGCCAGAGGGAGCCTGAATCTCTTCATGTTGCTCTCACTCAGTCTCCTCCAAACAGCAGTGCAGTGGTTAGCTGAACCTGCAAGGCCAGCCTTCTCACTTTACATTTCTCTATCCCAAATCACCCTTTAGCATAGTAAGTGATCACCCAGTTTTGTCTCTTTTCCACCCTCCGGGATGGCTGTATTTGTTTCTTGTTGTAGGCAGACCCAGAAAGCCCTGGCAGGAAGCAACCTTTCAGGGCAGCTTTGTCAGAGAGTGGATTGATTGTTCAGTCTTTCTGACACACTAACCAGTGTCATGATAGTTTGTTTTCCTCTGTTTTGCCCACTTGCCTGGGAACCTCTTGGGTGCAGAATCACTGTCTCCTTTACTATTGTTCTCCAGAGCTCAGGCTGGTGCTTGGTGCAGGGCAGGTGAGTGGTAAATGTTTTAATCAATTAGGGAAGCTCTGGAGAGACTGGGTTCCAGCCAGGCCTGTATTCACTCCTCAGCAGAGTTGGAGTTTCCTGCCGTTGCCTTCTTTGGGAAGGAAACTTTCCTTGGAACATAGGTTATGTGTTTATGAGTTGCTTTAGGAGGCTGTTCTTGTGTGGCGGTAGAGGCTGAGGAGCCATGGCAGATTTTAGGCTTTGTGTATGGCTACGAAGCCCCAACGTCATTGGTGTTTTAAGAAAGTTTGCCAACTCTGCTGTCAAGTCAGTCCAGATCTGTCTCTGTTACTGACATGTGAGGAGGCGGATGTACATGTCAGGACTATCTACTTCATCACATGCCCCATGTAGTTTTGGGTTCATCCCTTGACATATGTGGCTACATTGGGATCAGTGTAGGTAACTTGCCAGTATTGAGAATGTAGCCATTAGTGTTCTCTGGACTCAAATCAGTAAATGCCAACAAGCAAGAAGTGCCTGCAGGTACACTGAGTGCAACTCTGCTTTTTCTCTTCTGGGCTCTCAGCCCCAGTAGGAATGCTAGGCAGCCTAAATACCCTAATGATTTTCCTTGTCTGTTTTGCCTTCCTATAGTGCTTCCAAACGTGTCAGAAGAAAAGGTCTCTCCCACCAGAGCCCGGAACATGAAGGACTTTGAAAATGTAAGTGAAGATAGCAAATCCTCCTCCTGCTCTAAGAATTCACGTCTGCTGCCACCATGTAGCCAGAGCAGGAGAGAACTGTTGCTCAAGAACTGTTTGAGTAATGTCAGAGGATGGGGTGGGAGGGTGATATTTGCCCTGTGGTGGGGCTTTCATTGCCTGGGGCCTTATCTGTGAGGTATTAACGTGTACACACAACCAGTCTGTCATAAAGGATCTGGTAGGTTCTCACAGGAAATTGGTTTGTTTCTGGTGTCTTGAAGATGAGAGTGCTGCCATACTGTTCAGTGAAGTGGAGCTGACAATGTCATAGGTACATGATTTATAAACCCTCATTGGTCCTTGCTACAACTCACGAGGTATTTTAGCCGCATTTCACAAAGGAGTTCTCAGAGTAGGAGAGACTGATTTATGGTCATATAATAAATTCATAAGAGGCAGAACTGGTATTCAAATTCACTTTTTAGAAAATGAATATTCTTTTAAGATTTATTTATTTATTTTTTTTTTTGGTTTTTCGAGACAGGGTTTCTCTGCGTAGCTTTGCGCCTTTCCTGGAGCTCACTTGGTAGCCCAGGCTGGCCTCGAACTCACAGAGATCCGCCTGGCTCTGCCTCCCGAGTGCTGGGATTAAAGGCGTGCGCCACCACCGCCTGGCTCTATTTTATTTTATTTTTTGAGTGTGTGGTGTGGTATATGTATGTTGTGTGTGTATGTAGTGCATGCATGTGAATATGCTAATGTGTATGTCTGTGGGTGTGTGTAAAGGCCAGAGGAAGATGGCAGCTATTTTTCTGTCACTGTCTGCCATATTTCCTTGAGACAGGATCTCTCATTGAACCAGAAGCTTTTGCAGCTAGGCTGGCAGGCTGACTGGCAGGCCAGCAAAATCCCAGGATTTGTCAGTATTGGTAATGCAGTAATTTAGAGCATCTCTGCCCCTTCCGGTGCTGGGCCTGCAGGCATGCATGGCCCTGCCCAGGTTTGCATTTTTTTTAAGTGGGTGCTAGGGATTTGAATTCAGATCCTGATGCCTGTATAACAAGAAATCCGCCCCCTGAGCTGCCCAGGTTTTTTTTTTTTTTTTTTTTTTTTTTTTTTTTTTTTAAAGTGGGTGCTGGGGATTTGAATTCAGGTCCTGATGCCCATATAACAAGAACTCCACCCCCTGAGCTCACTTAAGCATTACTGTTTTGCTGCATTGTCCCTCCCTGTCATTTTGTAGACTTCGTGGCTGGGGAATGGAGTGTGGGTAGCCTGTATCCAGTGCTGTGCTGTAATTGTCAGAGAATGGATTACTGGTGACATATTTGGCTTTGATGCTCAGTGTCTTCCAACATTGTGCCTTTCATTTGTTAGCAGAGGGGGCTTGTTGTCAAGTAACAGGAAAATAAGGTGATTTTTCCAATTTCAATTCTCTTTAACAAGTTACCTGCTCAACACTCTCATTTATCATGGGAAGAATTAAACTCTTCTTTATTTGTAACCAAATGAAATCCATACTATGCAAGACACAGGAGATATTTATCAGAGAGAAGATGGAGGACACAGAGAGAAGGACGCCTACAATTATGCCTCTCTCTCCCCAGTTGTCTTTGCAGAACAGAGTGGTGCTGTCTCTGGATTTAATTTAGAATACTCATTACTGCTAATAGTTATCTGCAAACCACCAGTGACCAATTGAAGAAATGACTTGTCAGATCTCTAATGGAAACAAGTAATTTTTGAGCTTTGAGTTGTTATAATTTCAGCTGTACATGCGCTGTTATGCTGTGGGGTCTGGGGCCTGAACTGAATGAGATTTGATTGTTCCACATCATGTATAATTAAAATATGTTCTCCTGTTAAATGCTTGTTCTTATTTGATCATAAGAGTAATAATAGCTGGTGTTTAGGCCCTGGCTCCGAGCTGGGCACTTTCAGTATGAATCTCTTCATTGATATCCTTTTAATATTAAAGCATTTTTGCAAGATCAAGAGTTATTATTTGTTGTTGAAGAACACAGTTTTAAATTTCATTATCAGATGAGGACATTTAGCAGCATTGTATAATTTTGGCTTTGCATCTGCCTTTTGAACCCAAAGGAATACTGAACACTGAATCCTGCCCTATTTAAGATACATAAGAGATACTGAGGCTTGGGGATGTAATGTAGCAAAGGTGTTCTCAGAGGACCTTACTAAGGACCACAACTTCTCCACATAGACTGTCTGTTGATCCCCTTTTGCTGGTGACTTTCGGCCAGCCGCTTGACCTCCCTGTATTTCCTCTCCTTTACAGTGGGCTGTTAGGAGGATGGAGCCTCTGTCCTATCATTGAGTACACCCAGGTGTCTGGTGGCCCTCCTTCTCCTTACTGTCTTATTACTGTCATTTTTCTCAGCTCTGCCTTGTGATTGAAGTTTCTCTTGCTCAGATTGTTCTTGATGGCCAAAATCTCATTTTTCTTGAAGGTGAGGGAGAGCTTTCTATGCCAATATGTTTTAGAATTTATGTTTTCTCTTTATGACTGTGGTCCTTTGGCTGCTGTTAGGTTTTTATGGCATTAATATTTTTTATTGTAGCATTTTCGAGAGCAAATTCTGCAGCTGAAATTGAAATGACCACACTGTTCTCACTGTCTCCCTTTCAGGTCTTTATAAGTCACTGAAATTTTTCATTTGGCTTGAGCTACATTTTGTAGCTTCAATCTCTGTGGTGGTACTCTGAGCTTTCTGGGAGATGCTTATAGGAAAAGAACTTGGCATCTAAAGCAGGATTTAAAGCATCATGCATATTAGAGGGAGACAGAATAATTTTGAATTAAAAAGGAAACTCCTTCTAGTTTCAGGTGACTACTGTGTGATCAGCAGCAGTTGCATTTAACTAGAGTTTAGGAAGACATTGATCTGCTTGTGGTTTTGCTCAAGAGTTTATCTGTTCAATAAACAGTTTCACAAGGACAAGTCAGGTTGTCTGTCAGGGGTTGGGGAATCTGCAATGGGTTCTGCCCAGGTAAGTTTCCCTGTTATGGTCTGATTGGAAAGATGGATAGGAAGACAGTTTGGTGATGCAGTGAGTGCACAAGCAGAGGGTACTGTGTGGTCACCTGTGGATATCACGGACAGGTAGGGGTTGGGCAAGGGAAGAGGGCTTGGAGATACTATGTAGACAAAGATTCACATGTAGTATTGAGAGAACATGTTAATAAAGCCAGGAAACTGTGAGAATGTTTTGCTCAGAATGATGCTATCTCAAGGAAATATAGCTTAGAAGTAGGTCCAGTTCTGGACTCTTGCACTGCTGACTTTTGCCTTGAAGGAGAAAGGGGACCAGTAATAGATAAGGGAAGTAAATGACTGGAAATCGTACTTTCAAAAGATTACCCAGCTCTGTGAATGTAAGGAGTAGAGTTTTGAGGAGGACAAGGCTGGTGGCAAGGTGATAAGGCTAGAGGAGACCTGAGGGGTCTAGTATAGAAAGAGCAGAGCCAGACCCTAGGGCACGAAAGAGATGAATGCAGAGTGGAGTCCAAGCATGGAGGCAAGAGATGTGGAGAGTAGGTTAGATCATGAGCTTAGAGATGTGGAGAGTGGAATCAAAACATGGGGTGAAGAGGGAAGCTGTGGAGAGTGAGATTTTATCATAGAGGCCAGAGATGCCGAGACCTGAGTCAGAGCATAAGTGAGATGTGTAGAGAGTGTGTGGTCATAGCTGCAGAGCTAGAGGAGCTCTGGTCATTTGACAAGCCAAGGCCTGGAAGCCCAAAGGGCTAGGGACTCACTCAGCCTTTGAACCCAAGCCTTATGGCACTAGATCTTCCTTGGGGTTTCACAGTGTTGTACAAACACTAATGTGAATACTAGGCTCCTTCCTTTGTGTATTGAAACTGGTACCTGGTCACTGATTGTTTATATTGACTGATGATAATGTCAGCTGTACATATGGAAGGCCTTATTTAGTTCACTGGAAGCCTGATTTTGAGCTTTCTAGATGGTGTGTAGTAGGTTCTTTGGAGCAAACAGGACCTGGTGAAGTCAGCCTTTTGTGAAGGCCTGTGTTTATCTGCTGGGACCTGGACTAGGCACATTGTCCCTTAAAAAATGATTGTGGATGAATGAGGAAGACCCCATATCTGGTGTGAATAGTAGAGTTCAACTCTGGTTTTTGACAGGGAGTGGCATGAATAGTTTCCTTTTCACTTGTTCTCATGGAAGCATCAGTTAGGGACCAGTGTTCAAATGGGTGTGTTGGACCTTAATTGCCTCCTGTTAGACCTTCAGGTTTCTCATTTCTCAAAGTTACAAATGAGACTGTGGTAACTGTCCTTGTGCATCTTGTCTTTATATTTGCATACTTCTTTTTTGGGGGGGATAAATGATGGAAATGGGAGTTCTGGATGCCCCAAGCTTTAAATCAAAATCACATGTAGGCCAACAGTAGACCCTAGAGTAGGATTGACTTCCCACTAGTATCTTCTCCAAGGAACTGGGAGAAACCTGGGTAGGTGAGACTGAAAAGCTGGTCTGCATCATGTCCCAACCTGATCTACTAGTGATTCTGGAGTTCTTAGGTCAAAGCCCTTATTCCTACTTGTTGAAAAGCTTGGCCTCAGCTGAGGCAGTTGCTCAGATTTGAATGTCTAATCTGATTAGCAAGGTTCATATCTTGAAATTTGCTCTGTAATACCTGTGCTGTAGGTCGTTTGTCACTGGAGAGCAGCCCCCTTGTCCTCTACCCCATGTCTACAGTCTGTTAGCTTTCAGAATCACTGTGATGTGTGCCCAGCATGGATTTTAAGGTGATGAAAATTGGGTTTTAGATCTCATTTGATAACTTACTGACCAGTGGTCCTTTATAGGTGGCTTCCAGAACTTCCAGTGAAAGTGAAGCTAGTTGGGTATTTCATAGTTACATAGCATTTTTTGAGTCTTGGTATAGGAAGAACCTAGAGTCATGTCCAGCCTGCTGAAGTCTGCCCTAAGCTGATGGTTTCTAACCAATGCCCCAAGTTCTGCATATCAGTTTCTGTTTTCTGCTGGTCCCTTTGTGTTTTCTTGTCCTTGAAATAAAATTCCTAAGTTCCTGCCATGGCCCACAAGGTCCTGCCCAATGTGATGGGCAGTTCCTTGTTGCTTGGTGCTCAACATGTTCCTGTCTCTGTGGCACAAAGTGCTCCATCACACAAACTGCTCTTCTCCACCACACCCAGCTTCTTCCTGTGTCAGGGCCTTCACGGATGATCCACCCTGGCTGGGGATACTGTGTCTCCCTTTCCTTGGTTGTCTGGACCTTCATGTCTTAATTTTAATTTGACCTGCTTAGAAAGGCTATCCCTAGTGCTGTGTCCCAGTTCATTATTTTGTCTTCTAGCAATCAGTCAGGCTCTTACAGCTGTTTGTCATTATGTATGTATTTGTATACATGCTAACATGTATCACTTTTCTGTCTTGTACTCAACACTGAACCTAATAAAATAGTAGACTTTTAACAAGCACATGTTGATTGAATGAGGAACTGCATGACATACTGAACCACTAGGCTTTGATTGCTTCCTCTGTAAAATGGGAAACATAATATTTATCTCATAAGCTCGTGGTGAACACTGTGCCTGGCATATCGGGCCTTCAACAAATAGGTTATTCTATGGCAGTTGTTAATAAAATGAATGGAGATAGCACAGCTAGACAGAGACAGATTATAATGAGGATGGGGCATGTGGAACCAGAGTGACACGAAAAAAAAGCAGAAATGAAAAGGAGGTGAGGCTAAGAGTGGGGAGAGCGGGGAGCAGGGCAGAGGCACAAGAACCTGGTGGGATACAGACAGGTGGAAGTAGCCAAGCCTAGAGTGCACAGAAGGAGGTCACAGCCACTCTTTGTGGACTTACCTGTATGACATGGGCTCTTTGCAGTGTCCAGGAGTCAAGTTGGGCTTTTGACTGCTAATTGTCGGGCACAGGGATTTGTGGAGTGGCATGGCATAGATTGAGCCTTCTGAGTTCCCATACTTCTGTGTGTCCTGGCCATGCCCTCCAAAAACCTGGCCAGATGGTTGGCTGGGCAGTCTAAATTTTTATAATCTTTTTGAAGGCCATTTGGAAAGAGATTTTGATAGTCATAAAAATAAAATTACTCTTGAGCCCAGTAATCCATTTTGGGGAAATTTATCCTAAACAACCCACTGGAAGGGAAAGAAAAAAAAATTTCTGTTCATGAAGGTATTTCTTGCCACATTGTGTATAATTGTGAAAAATTGGGAGCAAGGGAAATTATATTTTACATTTGTCGTCTCTTTTACTCTTTGGATTAAGCTTGTTTTGAGTCTATTTCACAAATGAGGAAGCGGCGGTTGCAAAGATGAAATGACCTGCCTGTGAGCCTGGTATGAGTTTAGACTTTATCTTTCAGGTTGTGAAGCCTGTGCACTTTTTACCACAGCGTACTAAACCCATGAATGCTCAGTAGAGTAATGCTGAGTAATTGACTTTCACTCATCAGCGAAACTTGATGCTATCTTTGTGTGTGTACACACACATGTTTATGTGTATGAGAGTGTGTGCTCATGTGTATATGTGTATGTAAAGGTCAGAGGTCATCATTGAATGCCTTTTGCAATCTCTTTCCACCTTGTATTTTGAAACAAAAGTTTCTCACTGAGCTTGGAAATTACTGATTCAGCCAGGAAGTGCCGGGAATTTTCCTGTCTTTTTCTCGGTAGTGTAGGATTACAGGCTTACATTGTCACCCTGGGGGTCAGGTTTGGATCTTTATGTTTGCATAACAAGGAAGCATTTTACTAAGTTATTTCCCCATCCTAGTGCAGTCTTTTAAAGTGATAACTAGCACACACATAGTGCATAGACTCACATGGAGGCAAAATACCTATATATAATCTTAAATAAAGTGATAATTATGTTTACCTCTGTAACAGCATAAAACATACCTATGGTGTAATATTACATGAAAGCAATGGGATCTACAAACTCACCTACATTGTGATGCTGTAAATGTTTATTTATGAGCAAAGACTGAAAAGCATATGCAGAGAACTGACTGATGAGGTGGTTATGTGCCATATGTTATATAGTTGTTTTTAAACCAGCTTCTTTTTTAGATTTAATTTTATTTAAATTATGTGTGTATATGTGTATGTGTGTATGTGAGGATGTGCATATGTGTGCAGATGCTCAGAGAGGCCAGAGGTATGCAATTCCTCTGGAGTTGGAGTTACTGGCAGTTGTATGCTGTCTAATGTGGGTGCTGGGACTCCAACACAGGTCTTCTGGAAGAGCAGTACATGCCCTTAACCACTGAGCCATCTCTCCAGCCTTTAGTTTTTTTGTTTGTTTTGTTTTGTTTTGAGACAGGTTTTTTTTCTCTAGTCACATAGCTTTTGCACTCACTATGTTGCCCAGGCTAGCCTTTGACTCGCTGTGATTCTCTAGCTTCAGATGTCTGAGTACTAGGATTGTTGGCGTGAGCTACCATGCTTGGCTGGGATCCATGATATTACTGCTGCAGTTTTGTTGGTGAATCAATAGATATTTGCTTAGGAAAGTGTTCTTGATGGTTTGATGACTCTGGGGAGTGGATTGGCATCAGAAACAAATTCCAAAGCGTCCTCCTCACTTTACTAACTCATTTGGCTGCTGTTGGCAGAGTATTCTTATACACGGTATTGCTCACCAGAGATGAAGTTTGGGAGGCAAGAGTGCATGGGCTTCGTTATGTCTGGGTGAGATAAGAATTTTTGTACATGCAAAGAGGGTAAAAAAGTGTTAACCCAAAGCTGTGGTTGTGGAGGGCTACAGTGAGAAACGGCTCCTTTTAAAAGCTCTGCCCTGTTTACGGATTGCTAAGTGCGAGGCTCTGCCAGGTGCTTAGCTCATTTAGTTGTCACAACATCCCTTCAAGGTAATTGATTTTATTCTCATTTTAGAGATGAGCCAACAGTGACTCAAAGATGTTAAATAATCTTCCCAAGGTCACACGACTCAGAAGAAGCAGCAGAGTCGGTTTCTGCCACCCCAGAGCTCTTGCTCTGAAAGAATGACATGCTAGGCCTTTGGCTTTGGAGCTCTGACAAGCCAGGAAACAGAGGGAGGTACTTTGCTTATGCTCTGCTGAGGTGGGCCTAGTTCTTTTTTGTGCAGTTGACTTTTGTTTTTCGTCTCCTTTGGGTGGAACTTGCAGCCAGCCAAGGCTTTTGGTGGAGAGTGGGAGCAGGAGAACCAGAGTCACCCAGAGGCAGATCTTGCAAATAGGACCCTCTCATTTCAGATGACTGCAGTTCCCAGCAGTGTGGGCTGGAGGCTTTTGAGGGTTGGAGTGTGGCAGGCCGATGCAGCCCCAGTGTTAGGTTACTTTTGAGCACTATGTTTCTAAGGCATATTTGGTGGGTTTATATTTGGGACTGTTTATTCCTCTCACATAGCAAGCAGTTCTCAGTTCTTCCACATCATGTTTTTTTTCCCCTTTGAATTTGTATCTCGTAGAGGGGAACATGTGTACAAGGAAAGCATTATTGTAGTTTGAATTCTTTTCTGTAAAGTGTGTGTGTGTGTATACTATGCTTGTGTATGATAGTGTGAATATGTATGTGCAAGTGTGCTTGTTCGAGTGTGTGCTTGTGTGTATATGTGTTTATGTTTGGGCATTTAGTTGTGCACATGGTGCATGTGTGTGAAAGTCAGAGGCAACCTAATTCTTGCCTCTTCACCCTGTTTATGTCAGACTAGCTGACCTGAGAGCTTCCTGGGATTCGCCTGTCTCCGTTCCCCTTCTCACCAGAGGGGTGCTAGCAATGTAGATGGGTGCTACTGCATCTGGGTTTACATGGATTCTGGGGAGCGAAGTCAGGTCTTTGAGCTTATGTGGCAAGCATTTTACTCACTGAGCCATCTCCCAGGTCCTGATGTCATTTAAACTCTTATGCCTGTGGTAGGCACTATACTAAATGTTGTGACTCATTTCTTTTAATACTTATTTAATTCTGGCCCATTTCTACAGGTGGAAGAACTGAGGCAGACAGACAGAATAAACCTGACTGTGATTATGCAGCTAGTAAAGTAGTTAGACTGTGTTTGTTTATTAATTTATTTATTCACTTAAATGTTGGTTGAGTGTCCACTTGTTCTCAATACAGTGCTTAAATCTGAGAAACTGATGAAGGGTTAGGTCCTACCTAGTCCACAAAAATGGATTAAATCCATGTAATGAACACGATAACAAAGAAAAAACATGTAAATCGGTAAGATAAAAAGGCATAGCTGTTGCAGAGGGTGGCGTGGTGGCTGGTGGAGATGTGTATCACTTGAGGTCTTGCAGTTCGTCGATGATGCTGAAGCTCAGGTGGAAAGGATAAGACAGAGGTACCAGAAGGTACAGCAGAAAGAGCGCTGAGGCTCAAGGACCAGAAAGGAAGTTAGTGAGGCTGGACCATTGTGAACAGGGGAGATGATGATCGCCGATGGGTCTGGCATGGTGGGCAGGAGCCAGATTATATAGCACTTTGGGACATATTTGAATGTAAGAGTGATGGGAAAAGCAAACAGAAACAAACAAACAAATAACAACAACAACAACAACAACAAAAGCCTTGAAGGGTTTATGCAGCAGAGTGTCATGAGCAGATCTGTCTGACTGAAGACAGCAAGGCTCTTTTTCCTTGACCCAAGCATCTGGCCAGTGTTGTAGTTCTCACGTGTGTTTCAGACAAGTGCACATGAGATGGAGCTGTTTTCTCTCAGAGGTAAGGAGGGTTGAAAGGTGAGTGACCAGGGGACAGTGCAGTGTTGCTAGGATGGATAGAACAGAGGAAGCACCAGAAGAGTTACCAGTCCAGCCAGAGAAAACTTGAGGGCAAGTGATGCTAGACAGAGAACTGACTGGCCATCTGGCCAGACGGCTGGAAAGAAAGTGTTTGTGTCGAATTCTTTTCATTTGGGTCTTTCTGACATTTGCTTGACCTTATGAAGGCACATTTGCTTGACCTTATGCTTAAAACAATTCTTTATAAATAGGACAAATATTCTTTCAAGTGTTGTTAAGAATTTTAGTTTTATGTACAATGTGAGCATTCTAAGCAACTGCCATAAATATTTTATTGGTAGCTGAGTAATAGAATAAGGTTTCTCTTTATAGGAAGCATCTGGCACTGTAGAGTTTTGTTTGAATGAATGTTTTACATGCTGTTTTCTTAAACATTTAAAAGGAGCTTTAATGAACCTTCCAGTTGTTTCTTGTGCTATTCCTGTTAGCCACAGAATTGAAGCCTTAAGTATTATTAACAAGAGGGCAAGGGTATAAAGCTTAAAAAGTATATTGAACACAGAATATGCTTTTCATTTATCCAGTTCTAAAACTGTATTTGTTAAAAAGAATGGTGTATGTGGGATATGGAGATGGTTCAGTGGTTAAGAACATTTGCAGGCAGTCATGAGGACCAGAGTCTGGGTCCTAGCACCTATGGGACTAGGAGTCTTGCACATGCCTGTAACTCAGCTTCAAGGTCAGCAGAGACAGGAGCATTATTGGGGTTTTCTGGCTTCTGTTCTATGAATTCAGGTTAAAGGAAAGACCCAGTCTCAAAGGAATAGACAGAGAGTGGTAGAAATGGATATCTGATGCCCTCTTCTGGTCTCCATGTACATGCGTACACATGTACATACACAGAAACTACACACAAAAATAAATCTTTAAAAACAGAATAATGTATGACCTTAATTATTTTAAAATTCCCAAAAGGAAGCCTTTTGACTATGTACATGTGATGATGTGCAAGAGTCCAAGTGTGGCTATTCCTATTTTTACCCTGTTCAGCTGCCTTATGTCACTTGTCTTTCTCCTTTCTTTCTTTCTTTCTTTCTTTCTTTCTTTCTTTCTTTCTTTCTTTCTTTCTTTCTTTCTTTCTTTCTTTCTTTCTTTCTTTCTTTCTTTCTTTCTTTCTCTCTCTCTCTCTCTCTCTCTCTCTCTCTCTCTCTCTCTCTCTCTCCCTTCCTTCCTTCCTTCCTTCCTTCCTTCCTTCCTTCCTTCCTTCCTTCCTTCCTTCCTTCCTTCCTTCCTTCCTTCCTTCCTTTCCTCCCTCCCTCCGTCCTCCCCTCCCTCCTTCTTTCTTTTTATAACATTTCTCTGGCAGGCCTGGAACTCACTGTGTAGACTAGGGCTATTCTATTTAACTTCATTAAAGTATAATTTCTATAAAATAAATTTTACCAGTTTTAAGTATTGGATGAATTTTGACTTGTATGTTCCTGTAACTAATAGTAACTAAAATATATATGATTATAGGTTTTCTCTCTCTCTCTCTCTCTCTCTCTCTCTCTCTCTCTCTCTCTCTCTCTCTCTCTCTCTCTCTCTCTCTCTCTCTCTCCCTGTGTGCAGTTCTAGGCTTTTGCAATCATTACCAGAATCAGCATGTACAACAGTTCCATAGTAACAAAAATTCCCTTGTGTTGTCTCTTTGTGGTCAAACCCTCTTTCTGCCACAAACTTCTGACAACTAGTGGTCTATTTTCTCCATCCCTATAATTTTCTTTTTCCTGGAATATCACATACATGGAAGCATGTATTAATGTAATGTTTGAGACAGACTTCCTTCTGGTGGCATGTCCTTGAAACCCATTCATCGTCTGCATCCCATAGCTGCTGATGCTCTTTCAAAGTATCAGTGTAACTGTTTGTCCATTAGGGTTTTGAAGGGCTTTTGACTTCTTCCCAGCTTTCGATGCTTAAAAATAAAGCTACAGCAGCCCTTTGTGTCCAAGTTTCTGTGTTAGCATAGGTTTCCATTTCTTTAGTCAGTAGGAGTGAAATTATAGCATCATTGGTAAGTGTAGGTTTTGGTCAGAAACTGCCAAACTGCTAATTGGTGTTGCTGTTCCATTTTGCATCCCACAGAGCGAGAATTTTGCTTGCTTCTCATTTCCTTCTGCATTTGCTGTTGTCAATTAAAAAGTAGTTTTAGCTCTTATAATAGATGTATTTCTCATTATAGTTTTATTTTATATTTCCCTAAAAGCTAAGGATGTTGAAATGTTTTTTGGTTTTTGGGTTTTTTTGGTGCCTATTTACCATCTGCATATCTTCTGCTGTGAACTTTCTGCTCAAGTCTTCTGCCTTTTTTTCCTCCAAGAAAAATTGGGATTTTGGTTGTTTTCTTACAGTTATATTTGGAGAGGTATTATGTATTCTGGATATAATTCTTATGTAGATATGTGATATGCAAATATTTTCTTCCAGAGTGCAGCTTGTCTTTTCATTCTCTTAACACTGTTTTTCAGAGCAAGCATTAAATTTTCATGAAGCCCAATTTATTGATTTTTTTTCTGTTATGGATCATGCCTTCAGTGTTATGTCTAAAGAACTGTTTGCCTTGTTCTAGAGCACAACAATTTTCTTTTATATATATTTTTAAAACAATCATATTGTTTTATGTGTCACATTTAGATTTGTGAGCTAATTTAAATCAACTTCTGTTTAAGATGTAATTTAGGTCAAGGTGAGTTTTTTCATAAAAGGATATCCAGTTCTAATATCATTTGTTGAACGGAAGACTCTTTTTTCTCCTTTTCATTCATTCATTTATGTATCGTGTGTGCATGGGCAGTGTGCACCACACTGCATGTGTGGAGGTCAGAGCACAACTTGATGGTCTTTTCTTCTACTGTGCGGGTTCTCAGCCTTGGTGCAGACCCCTTAGCTCCTGAACCAGCTCTCTGCTTGCTTTTTCCTTTGCTTGCTTTCACTCAGATGACAGAACTCTCCTGGCCGTGTGTGGAAGGGTATTTTTCAATATTTCCTGCCTCCACATTACATTCTCTTCTTTCTAGATGGTTTCAATTTATCTGGCTCTTCACTGTTTCAAGTAAACTTTATAATCAGCTTGCCTGTGTTTACAAAAAACTCTGCTAGTGTTTTAATTGGATTTGTGTTAAATCTTTAAGTAAATTTCAAGAGAATTGATACTTTGGTAAGCAGAGTCTTCTAATCCAGGCATTTGTTAAGAATCTTTACTTACATTGGTTGTAGGGGTGTCATCTATGTTTTGTATTTTTAAATACACAGTTGTGTGTCTTATTGGGCTTATACTGAAGGGTCTCATTTTTGGAGCTATCGCAGCTGTTGCTTAAAAAGTTCAGTTTATGGTCATTTGTTGCTACTCTATTGAAGTACAATGGGTGTTTGCATGACCTTGCCAGAATTACTTTTTGGTACTAGAAACTTTTTGTGGATTCTTTCAGCTCTGTTTCTTTCTTTCTAATGTGAGTGCCTTAAATGAATAGCAATTCTGAGAGTACATATTCTTCCTTTATTCCTGAAGTTAGGGTAATAGCATTCAGTTTTTCTTCCTTTGGGAAATAAATAAATAAATAACAAATTATATATATGTATATATACACACACACATATATACACACATATGTAACATATATATATATATATATTATGTGTGCTATACACACACACACACATACACTATAGTTACTTTTAGCAAATTAATGAAGTTTCTAATTCCTGCTTGGGCGAGTCCCTCTCCATATCCCAAATGCAAGTTGGGTTTGGTAACATGTATCTTCTGCATGTGCTGATATGATGTTACTCTTTTTGACTCTTTGGTTTGTTAGTGTGGCAGCTTATGTGGCTTGTCTGAGGAGCAGTCAGTTACCCTTGTGTGGCTGGGGTTAATCTAATGATGTAGCAATCTGTTTATTCAGTTTTTTAGCTTCAGCCAAAGGTTTTATGTTTATTATCATGAAGGATTTAGTCTGTAGTTTTCCTGTAATATTTCTGTCTGCTTTTGTTGTTCTCATAAAGCCAGGAGGAAAGACCCACAACCTGCCATTTCTGGAAGAAGTTGAAAAGAACAGGCATTGCTGACATTGCTTTTCATTTAAGTATTTGATAGAAATTGTTGCTGAAATCATCAGCATCTGTATTTTCCTTCTTTCCTCTTCTCTCTCTCTCCCTTCCTCCCTTCCTTCTTTCCTTTTTTAATTTGAGACAAGATGTCATATAGCCCAAGGCTGTCCTGGAACTCACTGTGTACTCAAGACTGATCCTAAACTCCTGGTCTTCCTGCCTCTGCCTCCCGAGGGCTGGCATTGCGTCTTATACCACCATGAATGGTTTATGTTTTGTTGGGGATGGAAGCCAGGGCTTCAAACATGCCAAGCAAGCACTCTACCACCTGACTTACATCCTCAGCCCCTATAAGACTTTAAGTACAAATTTAGTTTTGAAGATAGGTACATCACTATTTAGATTGTGTTTTCCTTTGGTGAGTTGGTTGTATTTGCTCTCTGATGTCTGGACAGAGAATCGTGCATGTTATCCTTTTAATCATTGTGGAATCTGTGTTGATTTTTCCTAGTTCATCCTTTTTTCTAGTTTTTTTATTTTCTTTGAAGACTAGGAATTAAACCTGGGGGCTCATACATGCTTCTGTTTTATTTCTTCTCTGATGCTATTATTAGAGATTTGTTAGTTTCATTTGTAATTTGAAAAAAGTAAATTTTAAACTCAAGTTTTCTCTGTTGATTCCCTCTGCCCTTTAAAAATTTTTTTAACATAATTTCTTTATTGAATTTTTGGGAATTTCACATGCACCCCTATTCTGCTCATTTCTGAGTCCCTCCATATCATCCTCTCTCCCCTGCAGCAGCCCCCCCAAAATGAAAATTAAAAAAAATCAAATCAAAACAAGCAAACAAACAAACAAAAACAGAAAGAAAAACAAACCAAACAAAACAACAAAACAAAACCCTCTTTGTTTCTCCCTCTTTCCCACCTCTCCAACACCTTATTCGTCCTGGTGGTACTGGGAGCTGCATGTGATGTGTGACACAGTACACCCTTTTGTCCAATCAGCTTTCCTTGCAAATGTTCATTGTAATGAGTCATTGGTTTTGTTCAAGGCCTCTGGTTTCTGGTACACCATCATCACTGGATCCTCACCAAAACTCCTCTCGAATATCCTGCTGTTTCCTCAGTCATGGAGATCCTGCAGTGATCCGTTACACAGGACCAGTCCTTCCATGAACTCTAGCAGGTCCTAGATGAGGTAGATGTTAGGTCGTGCAACTCCAGGCCCAACTGTGGGCCTGAGTGATAGTTGAGCTGGTAAGTTCAAGCCATTGGGGCCACCCTCCTCAGGCGAGGGGTGGAACCAATTCCCCTATGCCCATGCCATCAGGGTCATCTCTCTACTACCAGTGGTGAGGCTTGGGAAGTAGGGGGCAGCTCTCTTGCTGCAGTGTCCAGTGAGGGGCAGGGCCAGTTAATCCAGGGCCAGCGAAGGACAGGACTGGCTCAACATGGCCCTGTGATTCCATTAATGGTTCCTATGTCCCCCCTGAAGTGACATGGACCACTGACATAAACACAGACCCATATAAACACAGCTGCAGCAGGACCACACGGACCCAAACATGTCCTTTGGCAGCAGTTTGGGCCTGGACAACATCCTGGCTCCAGGTGGAAGCACAGGCCACTCAGATCAGGATGGCTCTAGTGGGGCCATGATCTCCAGACACTAACAAGGCTACAGGTTGGGGCCCCGGCCCTGGGGCTTTTGTGTAACCTTTGGTGGCAGCACAGACCCTGGCTTTGGTGGGACCGAGGACCTAGACATGGTCTTTGGCAGCAGCTGGGTCTAGATGTCACCATTGCCTCAAGGTGGCAGTTCAGGCCACTCAGATCAGCACAGCCCCAGTGATGGCATGGCCCTCAGACACTGACAGAGCTCCAGATCTCGGGTAGCCACATGGCCTTTGATTATAACAGGAAAGTCGGACAACAGAACAGACGCTGGCTGCAGTAGGGCCATGGACCCACACATGGACACATGGCCCTCAGTTGCAGCTCTGGCCTGGGTGTTACCATGGCATTGGGTAGCAGCTCAGGCCACTCAGATCTGCATGGCCCCAGCTGCAGCATGGCCCTCAGTCACCAATGTGGACTCAGGTGGCTGACCTGATTTCAATGGCAGCATAGACCATGGACTTCAACACAGACTCCAGCTCAGTAGGACCATAGACCCAGATGTGGTCCTTGGTAGCAGCCCAGGTCTGAATGTCACCAAGGCTCTAGGTGGCAGTGCAGGCTATTCAGACTGGCATGGCCCTGGTGGTGGTGTGGCCCTCAGACATCAACATGGCCCCAGGTGGCAGCCTTTACCCTGGGAATCCACATGGCTTCGTAGCAACAGGAACTATGGACATTAACGCAAACCCTGGCTGCTATAGGGCCATAGGCCCAGACATGGCCAGCAGCAGCAGCCTGTGCCCAGATGACACCATGGCCCTGGATGGTAGCACAGGCCACTTAAATCATGGCCGGTTGCAGCATGGCCCCCAGACTCCAACAGGCTACAGGCTGTGTCCCAGACCTCAGGCCTCTGCGTGGCCCCTGGTGGCTACATGGGCCATGGACTTCAACACAGACACCAGTTATGGTAGAACCATGGACATGGTCCTCTGGAGCTGCCTGGGTCTGGATATCACCATGGCCCCAGGTGGCAGCACAGGCCACCCTCATGGGCATCGAGTATCGAGGCCATCAGACACCAACTTATCCTTAGGTGGCAGCCCAGACCTTGGGAATCTGAATGTCCCTCATGGCTACAGATGCCACCCACATCAAACAGACCTAGGCTGCAGTAGGGCCACGGGTTTTTTCCCCTTTCTATTTCACCAATTTCTAGTCTTGTATTTATTTTACCCTTAATTTTGCTTTCTTTAGGTTTATTTTGCTCATTTTCCTGCTTCTGAGCTAGAGGCCTCAATTGTTGACTTGAGACCTTTCTTTGCTAAAGTATTTGAGAGTAGAGATTTCCTCCTCAGCATTGATGTCACTGTGTCCAGCCATTTTTAATATATGATATTTTTTGTTTTTGTTTAATTCAGAGTGTCTCTTAGTTTTCTCCGCAGCTGCTTCTTGATCCGTGTGTGGACTGGTTAGAAGCGTGTTGCCCTATGTCTAAGCATTTGGGGATTTTTCACTGTTCTTTTTAGTTCCTGACTTTTGGGATAATTGCATTATGATCAGAGAGTATAGTTTGGCTTTGTGTTTCTAAGTGTGTTAAGGTTTGTTTTGTGACCTAGAATATCTTGGCAAAGTCCCTGCTCACTTGAGTGCCTAGTTAGCATTTCTTGAATTTAAGGTAGACCTTGCTGGTTGATAGTATTGCTTAAAGTTGTTATGCATTCTTTCTGACTTTTGCTTTGTTTTTTTCCTTCTTGATTAATGAGAAAGGAGTATTGATAACTCCAACAGTAACTAATTGGTGCAATTCTCCTTCCTGTTCCGTGTCATGAATCTGACACTGCAGTGCCAGGCTTGTACACATGGGGTCATTATTTTTATCATCGTGCAGTATCCCTCTTGTTCTTGACTGAGTTTGCTTTGATGTTATCTTGTATTTAGGGTTCACACACTGTATTTTTTCTGTTCATTTAAAATATTTTTAACCTTTATTTTTATTTTATATGTGTGGGTGTTCTGCCTGCTTGCATTCAGTGTGTGTGGAGGCCAGAAGAGGGCATTGGATTCCCTGGGACTGGAATTAGAGATGTTTTTGAGCCCCCATGTGGGTGCTGAGCATCAAACCTGGGTTCTCTAGACAAGCAACCAGTGCTCTTAATCTCTGAATTGTCTCTTCAGCCTTCCTTGTTTACTTGTAACTAACTTACTTCTATCCTTAGGTATGTAGTATAAATTTCTTTTTTTCTTTTGGTTTTTTGAAACAAGGTTTCTCCATGTAGTTTTGATGCCTGTCCTGGATCTCGCTCTGTAGACCAGGCTGGCCTCAAACTCACAGAGATCCACCTGCCTCTGCCTCAATTAAAGGCATGTGCCACCACCGCCTGGCATATAAATTTCTTGTATATAGCACCTAATTTGCTTTTTAAATATCACATTTACTTACATTTTATTTATTTATTTATTTATTTATTTATTTATTTATTTATTTATTTATTTATTTATTTATTTATTTGTGTGTGTACATGTGTGTGCTACAGGAATGAGTGTGGAGTTCTGAGGACAACTTGCAGGAGTTGTTTTTCTTCTTTTACCATGTGAGTCCTAGGGTTGGAACTCAGTTTGTCTAGCTTCTTAGCTATCTCATCAGCCCCATAATTGGCTTTAAAATCTTTTCTAACAGTCTCTGTATTTTAACTGGGGTGTTTATTCCATTTGCATTTAATGTACATCAATGTGTTTTGACTTAATTTTTTTGACATACAATTTTTAAACGTTTTCTGATGTCTTACTTTCTTTTCAAATCTCTTTTTTACAGTATTTGAATACTTTTTATACTTCATTTAAATATATTTGATTCTATTTTAAATAGATCTTTGTATAGTTTATCTTCAAATCTTTAAGACATTTTAGTGGCTGCTTTTGAGGTGACTTCTCCCTTCACCCCTCCTCCCTCCCTTCTTCCATTCTTCCTTCTCTTCTCCCTCTCTCCCTCCATTGCCCTTTATGTTTCCTCCCTCCTCTTTCCATTTCACCATAGTAAGATGTGACAATGTTACTGTTGTCTTTATCCCAAGTGTATTATAGTAACATACTTGACACCTCTCCCCAGTCTATGTTATGATTTTACTTCACCTGTCACATCCATTTTAAAGAGTTTATGGACTTTTCATTTGAATAGTTTCTGTAACTGAATATGCAGATATTAACAATTGACATTTCTTTTCTTTCTACTTCCAGGGTTCCACACTGCCTTGGTATCATTTTCTTTCAATCTGAAGAACTCCCTCTGTCATTTCCTTTAGAGCAGGTCTGTTGCTGATGAATCTCTGTATTTTCCTGCATTTCAGAGTGCCTTGTTTTACTGTCATTCATTAGTATTGTTCCTGTTATAGTATCTTGCATGGCAGTTTCCTTCAGCCTGTAACGTTGCCTCTAGCTGTGATGGAGAAATCTGCTGCCTTTTGACTCCCCCCAACCTCCCCATGTAATATGTCAAATTTCTCAGGCTTTCAAGCATTGTTTTTGTCTCTAGTGTGCACCATGGTCTAGGTGTGAGGCCCTAAGTCATTTTCCAAATAGAATGTCTTAAATTATTTCTTTGGGTATTTTTTTTCCTGAAACATACTTCTTTTTTTTTTTTTTAAATTTATCTTTTAATATATCAGAGACTTTGATGAACATTAGAATTTTGGTTATTGTCTCAGAGGCTACATTAATGTTTTTCAAGTTTCCTTTTGATTCTTCTTTCCTGTTGGATTTTTATTAATTTGAATTTGGGGTTGTCTCTGTCTTGAGTCTATTTAGTTGTTGTATTTTTGGCTATTCTAGTTTCCAGTTTTATAATTTCTGTTTGGTTCTCTTTTATAACATTGGTTTCTTTACTGGTACTTTTTCTGATTGATTCATTTCAAGGCACAAGCTGTACATTTTTTTGTGGAAGTGGTTTGAGACAGTGTCACTATGCTGCCCAGGTTGTTCAACCTTACCACCCTCCATCATTCGCCTCCTGGATTATAAGTGCATACCACCATGTCTGGCCCAGCTTTTACCTATTTATATAGTTGTTTATTTTCTTATATATAGTGTTTATTTTCTTCTCACAGAAACCCATGAGATTGATTTTATCATTCGTATGTTAGAGATAAAGAAACAGAGGCTCTGCGCTGGGTGGTGATGGCACATGCCTTTAATCCCAGCACTCCGGAGGCAGAGCCAGGAGGATCTCTGTGAGTTTGAGGCCAGCCTGGTCTACAGAGCAAGATGCAGGATAGGCACCAAAACTACACAGAGATACCCTGTCTCGAAAAACCAAAATAAAGAAAGGAAGGAAGGGAGGGAGGGAGGGAGGGAGGAAAGGAAGGAAGGAAGGAAGGAAGGAAGGAAGGAAGGAAGGAAGGAAGGAAGGAAGGAAGGAAGGGACGGAGGCTCAGAGTCTAACTGAAATGTTGGACCTTTTCATCTTCTCTCTTTTTCCCATTTTACTATCTCTCCTCTTTTATGTAATAGTCTACCTAGTGTATCTTATATAATGTTGATGCCATAACGTTTCTATTTGACAGTACATCTTGGAGATAATTTCATATGTGTACACAAACTGTTCTTTGTTATGTCTTTGTAATACTCCATTCAGTGGACATACCATGATTTACTTAACCATAGACTGTTGGCTTTAGTAATTTAAATTAACCATGTACTATTGACTTTAAGAACTCTTTAAAGTTCTTTAAGATACATACATTTAAAATTCTTTAAGATGCATAAGATACCTGCTACACATGTGTGAATAGTTCAGTGAATTATCGAAAAATAAATGCCACCCCCATCATCAATGAATGACAAGAAACAGTAGTTTTAGCACCCCAGAAGAGTCCTTCATTGATATTCCCAAATGCCACCCACTTTTCCTCCCCAACAGGTAACTATCATTCTAGACTCATTTCAAGTCCTTTTCTACCCATGCTTCTGTCATTCCTGACTACAGTTCTGAGGAGAGGAATCCCCACCACACCACCCACAACCCCCAGGCAGAGATTTAAAGCATGTAGCAAAGAAGCAGAATGTGGGGATGGTGGGAGGACTTTGAAAACATTTAGCTGTTTAAGCATGGTGGTAGTGGTTTTTTTTTTTTTTTTTTTTTTTTTTTTTTGTCATAGGAAGTTAATTCAGTGTGTAGGTTAATGTCTCCTTGGAGTTAGGCTAGTCATTTTGTTAGCCTGCTCAGAATGCTGGATCAACAAATCAAAGTGTCACCTGTTTCCCATAGTCTGGTGGATCAGGTTGTTGGAGTCCCAGCAGGATATGTGCCCAGCTGATATACTATTGGTATGATCCTTGATCTTGTGTATAATGGGGGTGGTACTTTCACAGTGTAGCTTCAGAGTTGAGGCTCCACATATTAAGTTATCTAGGTCAATATTTGTTTACACAATTATGTCTCAGTAAATATCATTTTGTGTAATAGCCCTGCCCCCTTATTTTGACAAATTTTAAACATACAGAAAATTGTATGAATTTGTGAAATTATATTGTATGTAGTTGTGAAATTATAGATCATTATAGATTTATCAGTTAATGTTCTACATTTGATATATCTTCCCTTTTCTCATCCAACACTCTTACATAGCTGCAGAGAATACCACATAGCACGTTATGTGCTTAGGTATGGGTCGTCTTGTTAGGATACTCTTCTAGAAAATCCTAATGTTACAACCTAACATAAAGTTGTTTTCTGATTTCCCCTAGTTATCATTACCATATGTAATATATATTTAAACATTTGAGAGTCTTCCATGATGCTTTCCAGTCTTGTTTCCTGTAACCTCACATTGTTTAGAAGATCTCCATTTTTACCAGATTGTCATTAGGGTTTTTGAAGAATTCAGCTCTATTGTTTTGCACAGTCCTTTAACTTAGATTATTCTGTTTGACTCCTTGATGGGATTCGGGTTAATGACTGCAGGCTGGAGTGCTTTAGATGAATAGTTTGCTCACAGTGATTTATTTAAGGAGGCACATGCCATGGCCTTGACCCATCAGTGGTGATAATAGTTATATTTTCTTGATTGAGTTGATATTTGTAAGATTTCCAGATTGTGAAAGCCCCATTTCTTATGTAACTAGTAAGACTTCTGTGGGGGATCTGTTGAGCTTGAATATTTTGCTCTTTGGTGATCTGTCCTCTGATGCCATTTCAAGTGTTGGTGGTTCTCATCTAAGTCGGTATTACTGTAAAAGTTAGGTAGCAGTGGCTCCAGTTGTCCTTCATTTCTCTCTTCCCTTCCTATCCCACCATCCCATCCCCATCACCCAGTCTCCCCCTTCCCCCTTCTCCCACTGATATAGAGTCATACCTTCTTTTTCACTTGTTCATGCCTGTCAGTATTCATTTGGATGCTCAGAGTGTCCTACTGTGGCTAGTGGGAACCATCTGCCCTGGCGGACTGGTGTCATTGTCACCAGGGTCAGCTCTCCTGGCATTTGGCCCAGCTGCTGTAGTGACTGTCTTGTGCTTGCTTTGCAGCAAATCACCGAGCTGAAGAAGGAGAACTTCAACCTGAAGCTCCGCATCTACTTCCTTGAGGAAAGGATGCAGCAGGAGTTTACTGGCCCCGTCGAGCACATCTACAAGACAGTGAGTGACCACTCTGGCTGCTGTCCCTTGTGTCTTTGCTCATAGTTTTCCCAGAAGACATTTGACTGCTATTTGTTTTTAGAGTTAGCAAGAACAGCTGTTGTCATTTAATTTGGATTGATTTTGGGGAAGAACACGATGCTAGAACAACCCTCAGTAAAGCGAGGTGTGTGATCTTAAGGAAGTCTTTTAATCTTTTTGACATCTGATTTCTGACTCACAGTCCTGGTCTCAGTTGTCTTTTTATAATTATTTATTCTTTTGAAACTGGCAGTGGAGCAGTAGGATGGCTTTGTAATTGAACGACAGTGTTAGCAACCAGTGGGGTGGGTGACTTTCAGCCAGTCACCCCTCTCTTTGGGTTTGCTTCCACAGTGAAGTGATAGCCCTGGGGCTGTTTGGATGAAAGCAGGGTGACAGGTGCGAAGGGGGTGACAGGTGTAAAGGGGGTGATGGGTGAATGGCTCCAGCGAGCAGTCAGTGCTGAGCAGCCACCATCATTGACTTGTAGACTCTGGCTGCCCAGAGTTAGGCTGGGTAGATTTTCTGCAGTTTGACTCCTCCATCCCTATGTGCTTGCTTACAAGTGTCAGGAAAAGTCTCTTCGCATTTGAAGCGTTAACCTGCAGGTCTGTGTCTGTAAACAAACTTTGTTTCTGGAACCTGCAAGAAGAATTTGGCTTTCTAGAGAAGCCATGAGTCCAAACAGTACATAGATGCCTATTTCTTAGCTTTCGCTGGTAGATTAGCCCCTGGTCTAGGAATTATTCCATCTTCTCACCTCTGAAGTTGGTGCTGGTGGAAACATTTGAAAGGGGAAAGGTGCTCTCGGTGGCAGGTGGGGTGAGAGTTGGGGGGGGCTACCTGGGCTTTCGTGAAGAGGAATTTTGCTATGTTTCTGAAAAGCTCCCTTTTCCCTGAAGGCACAGTGTCTTCTGCAGTGTCAGCATGGAAAGACAAAGAGGATGCAGTGGTGATGCAACCAGAATTTCAAGGGGGAACCAATAGTTAGAGCACACTGTGCACTGGGGCCAAACATCTCGGGCCTTGAGGTGGCAGGATGTCGAACTATCTGCTGCCCCTGGGTCCACAGCTCCTTGGGGCTCTTACACATTGGTCATTTTACTGTGATTGTCAAGACAGTCCCAGACAGTGGAGATTATCTGCTCTTATAGTGAGGAAACAGAGGCTTGGGGAATGTCAGTAACTTGCCTACTGTCATGATGATACACAATGGGTTTTGAGTCTGATCTGCCTGCTTCAATGTACTACTTCTCCTTCTTTTCACTGACTGATGGCCTGGTTGAATTATCTCCCTCACCAAGCTTTTGTGTAGGTGTATGTGTGTGGTTCAGGTTCAGAATTTTAAAAACATAAAATATGTGTCCTAAAAAGATGGTACTCTGATCCTTGGGCCCCTGGATCTAACCAGTGTTATTGATGCCCTGTGCAGAGGAGTTTTGTGTAGAAATTTACATAAATGTCTATGTGTAACCCCCTTTTGCATAAGTACCAGCAAGTTCTGTTCTGCATTTTGCAGTTTTCATTTAATGATTTCTTGGATGTCTTTCCCAATAGTAGTTTAGGAGCTGTTTTAGCTATTCTTTTATAGCTTTATAATAGTCAATTTTGTGCTTTGAAGGCTCTTTGACTCTTGCTTTGGAAACGGTTCTCATCTTACACACACATTTAGAACTTGAGATACTGTGCATGGGGAACATAGGCATGCTAGCTAGCCATCAGTTCGCACACAAGCCATGCTCACAGAACACACTCTGTCAGCTCCCACTCCTGTTCTGCCCTGTGGGAGCTGGTGGAGGAACCCAAGGCTTGCAGCGCATTTCTCACAGAGGCACACATGAAGACTCTGTGCACTGCCGCTCCGGGTTTTGTCTGTTATCCAAAGGAACGTTTATTCGAGAGAAAAATTCTGCCTCCTAGACAGACTTCTTGAGTTCCACTCTGACAGGCAAGAGAACAGCACAGGCTTCTCTCCATGTTATTTGGTTCCCCAGTCCTCACCTCAGGGAGACACCTTGGTCCTCTCTTAATAGTGTGGGATCCAACAGCCACAGCTCTGCTTTCTTATCTCTGGGATGTGTCTCTAAGGACTGGCACAGGGTCACACTGCTGGATGCTTTATTTGCATGAAGGAAAAGCTTAGGTATGTCATGTTGACTTCAGTGTCCTTAGTGCTATGACTGTCACTAGCACTCAGGTGTCTGTGAAGTCAGTACACATGTGTCCACTGACTTGCTGACATCTCCTTCTGTGAAGGGGCCCATGTCCTTCAGTGTGGGCTGCACTCTTGACTGAGCATGCTTCTCTCCCCAGGGATACTTGGCAGGAAGGAGGGAGGCATGTCCTTTGGATTACACATTTTATGATAATGTTATTATTTTAAAAATACAAATGGGTAGAAGAAAATGTAAAATCAGCATGAGTTATTAAAAAAATAAGAGCAAGAATTTAGAGAAATCTTGGTTTGATATCAGACCTCTGCATGCTGTGTCTGAGTCTCCAGGACATGAGTCCTTTGTACATTCTGTCTGGACTGCATTTGTGGCAAAGTCCGAAGCCCACCATTACTCTGCTGCCTCCCACTGGCTGCCACCTGCCAAAAATTCTGTCTTTGTATTCTCATGTGAGTGAGTGTGAGCCCAAGGCCATGTGCTACTTCCTTTGTTCCAGTGCCTTAAGGGAAAGAAGGTTGATGACTCTGATATCCCTTAGCGCACAGCTCCCCACATAAGCTGGGCTTCTTGTGAGTATCCTGAAATCTCACATGGAAACAAGACAGGCCTCCCATTTATCCACTCACAAGTTTTATTTTATTTTTGTTTTTAAATCTGTAGCACGTTCCTACTGCAACAACCACATGCGTGATTGTAAACAACTAGAAGTAATTGCCTTCGAATGGGAAAAGCAAACTGTAAATTTGCTTGGCGGAGGGCAAACAATTTTTAAATCAGCCTCACTTGTATGACATTTATGCCTAGATATTTGAATGCTCTGGCTGTTAGACACTTGGAACATTTACATAATTGTTCCAAGTCTTAAAGGAATCCATGGCTTTCTTTTGAGACCACCAGTACTTAATAATTCCCTTTTTCTGTGCCTCGGGGCTAATGAGGGTTTGGAGTCTAACATCTGCTATTACAAGGGTGGCATAGTCAGTCCAAGCCAGAAGTAGTTTGCCCACCATCAATGCTCGCTACTCCTGCACCTTACACTGTATCTTTTCTTACCTCGTCGTCTCTGGAAGAACATTGAACTTAAGGTGGAAGTGGAAAGTCTGAAGCAGGAGCTCCAGGAGAGAGATCGGTTGCTCGTCAAAGCCTCGTGAGTACCTGTCACCCCAAAAGCTTGGCCATTGGGTCCCATGGGTCGGTGTTGGCCCGGGCAGCGGAGCACAGCCAGCTGCTTTTCTAAGCCACTTGTTTTCCAAGGAGCTTGTAGTTTTCATTTAATTGTTTGTCAACTGTTTTTAAAGTATACATGGTTATAGGAAGATTACAGCATGATACATTTTATGAAGCAAGCACATATGTGGAATTCCCAAATGAGCCAGAAAGGAAACATCACCAAGCTTCTAGAATGCCCCCTTCCCTTCATGTTCTCAGAGCATCCCCCTTTTCCCAGGACACCCACTATTCTCAACACAATTGCTTAGTTCTGCCTATTTTGGAACTTGATATAAATGGGATTATACAGTAGGTCCTCTTTTGTGTCTAGCTTCTTTCCCTAGCAGCTTGTGAGAGTCAAGTTAGCCGTGTATAAATTTTATTGCCTCAGTAACTGTAAAATACAAAGATGATAAATGAAAAGTTGGAACATTTATTATTGTGAATATATTTTATTGGTATAACTAAACACAAACAAACTGAATAATGCTAGTAGTTGTTAAAAATTGTACAGCCTCTTGACAGTGTATGCGATTCAGGCTGTGAAATGGCAAGATTAGATCTGGGCTGATGAGGGGGAGACCAGAGTGCAGCAGAGGGAAGGGGCCATACAGGGGACTTCATAAAGCCCCAGGGCTCAAACGTCTATGAGCACCCAGGTAGAAGAAATTCAGGACCAGGAACATTCAGATAGGAGCTGGAGAGATACTGAGTGGGTTAAGTGTTTGTTGTGCAAGCACAGGACCTGAGTTTAGATTCCCAGCACCCAGTATCAAGTCTGGGTAAGGTGTTTGTACCCCTAATGCTGGGGATGGGATGGCAGGGAGATGGAGCTTGATGTTTAAGGAGCTTCGGGTTCAGTGATAGATCCTATTTAAAAAATAATACTAAGATGGAGAGCAATAGAAGACAGTGTCACCCCTTTGTCCTCCACACACACGTGTGCATATATGACACATTCACACACACAGAGAGATAAAAATCTCGATCTACAGCTTGGGAAAGAGAGGAGGCTAGTCTAGAATCCATTTTGTCATCTGTAATGCCCCTTGAGGAGTGATAGAAATGACTGTGAGTCACTGTGAATGGGAGGCAGCACTGATCCCAGAAATGAGCTGAGTGAATGGGGGCTGAGAACACTTAGGGCAGCTCTCAGGAAGTGAGCATGTTGGCCTCTGTTCTGGCCAGGGGATGATCTATTCTGAGCTCAGAATCCAGCAGAGGGGTGGCAGGAGGCCTCTCAGCAGCACAGCAGGGCTCGTGCTGCTCTGGCCTCACAGGAGAGGCTTCACAGCAGGATGTGTGGGGGTTGGGGGCGGCCATCATACAGAGTGCTGAGGCAGGCCCATGGAGGACCCCATGTGGTAGCCCATTAGTTCCAAGAGGTAATCATCTCATTTTTCACATGAGAAGACTGAGGTGTAACAACTAATTTACTGAGGCTAGGTAATTTACCCAGAGCCACACTGGGGATGGGATAGTGCGAGAATTTAGAAGCGGATCTGTCCATACAGAGCCGTGTGTTCCTCCTTTCAGTTATTCACACTGAATTCCATTAAGGTGATATTATGATGGCTTTCTGAAGCCTTGCTGAAAGGAAAAGTAGATATAAATAAGGCCTTTATTTAATAGCAGGTGATTTCTGAGGGAGACTTGGACAGCCAGCACAGCCCTCTGGGTGGCACTGCTGTGGATGAATGGTTCATATGGCCCAGTGTGTGTGCCTCTGGTTACAGGGCTTTGGGTTAGGGAGTTTTATGTCCTTCTGAAGTCAAGCGAGGGACTGAGTGGCAAGAAGTCTTGTTCAGTTTTCTGCTGTGGTTTTTCTGAAAAGCCAGCTTTAGGTGGAGCCGTTTCCTCAGGTTTCCTTCTGGAGAGTGCAGTCATTTCCAGTGCAGTGAGGACTCAGGTCTCACAGCCACCACCACTTTCTCTCTGCATCACTCACTGGTCATGCCCTGTGTCTGGCTTTAGTGTCATGCCTGCCTCATTGTCCCCAGAGAGAATATTCTAAGGTGTCATAGCCGAGTGCCCTGAGCATTTAATATCACAGTTCCAGGTATAGTATACTTGCACCACGTCCCTCCCTCTTCACTCTTCATGCCCTAAGTCCTAGCCTGTGCTGGATCTATCTTGCTGTACTAAAAATGCTTGCCCTCAGGCTGGTGCAAGGTGGAGCATGCAAGCCTTAACCTCACAGCTCTGTTAGTTGCATGACACTTCTTTATCCACTGGTTTCTAGGCCACCTTTCCTATACCTCTGGTGTAAGAGTACTGGTGGGAAGATTGGCAGTTGCTATCACGAATGTTAAAGTATGATTACCCTTGGGCTCAGAGATTCCCTTCCCAGGGCTGTGTCCCCAGAAACTATTAAACCACGATCTTTAGTGAGTGGTTGCTTTGTACTAGGCACCTCTTCCCAGATCTTGGTGTTATCACTCAAATGTGTTACATCAGAAACAGTTTAGGTCTTTAAAATGTAGAGAGTTGACTTAATAAAGTGTATTCCATATAGTGATGTATTCTTTAAGATGATGATACATTTACTGACTTTTCTAAAGGGTGTTCTCAGTATAGTAAGTGATCAAGTTAGTTCACTAGTATACTCTAAATGGTTCTGTTTAGGTAGACAGAGCCCAAAAGGCTGTGTGTTAAAATATTAATAAGTATCCTGTGGGATAACTCCCCCCTCCACCGTTTCTGAGTTAAAATACTAATTTTTTTTAAAAGGAAACTTAGCTCAGGAAAATGGGAGAAATGACTGGCAAGTACCCCTTGTCTTTTGGGGCTGGTGAAGTTGCCATCAGACAGGCACCTGAGTGCAGCCTGCCCTTTCCCTCTCTGCAGCAAAGCAGTGGAGAGCCTAGCTGAAGGGGGTGGTTCTGAAGTCCGGCGTGTGAAAGAAGATGCGAGAAAGAAGGTGCAGCAGATGGAAGACCTCCTGATGAAAAGGATACATCTTCTAGAAGAAGTAAGTCTGGAGATGCCAAGGGCCCTTTACTTACAGGTCAGTCCTGGGGAGGTGTTCCTTTCTCCCTGTATGTCACGTTTCAGCAGAAATGCAGCCACCCTCATCATTATCGAGTGCCTTCTGGGTGCCTCATTGTAGGCACCTTACACATGTAACTTATAACCCTTACCCTGTTGTCTTCCTTCATTGAGGTACAGAGAGGTACTGACCAGCCTAGGTGGTTGCCGAGGCCCACTGAAGGAATGACCATCTAGCCCTAAGCAAGCCCAGACTCAGATTGCCTGATGCTTGGCTATTTATTGCCTCTCCACCCAGCTCTTGTTCTGTCTCTTGCCTCTGTTCAGTATCTTGCCCAAAATGAGTGGGTGCATTTCTCTAGTAGAACTCCACACAGCTTCTTGTGCTGTTTATTCTGTCAGGCAGTGACTATAGTTGGAACTCAGATGCTTCCTTGCTGAACAACCACCTCTGGAAGGACAGTACAAAGTGTTCCTCAATTTTAAGCTCATTAAGTACCACAGTTTGAGTAACCCTTTTCTGCAATGTCTTGGACCAGCAGTGGTTTAGATTTGAGCTTATTATTATTATTAAACATTTGTACATAACTAATGAAATGTCTTGGGGATGGGCTCCAAGACTAGACATGGAACTCTCTTATATTTCACATCTTCATTATATATGTAGTTAGAAGGGGATTTTATGCAATATTTTAATGTGCCTGTGTTTTGACTACATCTCATCACATGAGGTCAGGTGTGAAATTTTCTACTTTTGACACACTGATAATCAGAAAGTTTTATATTTTGAGCCTTTCAGAATTTGGATTGGAATAATCCATATATATATTAATAAATTTTTATTATAGTGGATTTTTTTGCTTTTTGTTTTTTTGAGACAGGATCTGCTAGATAGTGAGGCTGGCCTCAAACTTGCAATACTCCTGTTTCAGCTTCCCAAAGACTATAATTACAAGCATACACCACTGTCTAAGCATTTCAGGTACTGTAAAACACACCATGACCACATCTCTTGTAAAGGAAAGCATTTAATTGGGGCTGGCTTATAGTTCAGAGGTTTAGTCTATTACTGTCATGGCAGGAAGCATGGAAGATGAAGGCAGACATGATGCTGGATAGGTAGCTGAGAGTTCTACATCTGGAATGGCAGGCAGCAGGAAGAGAGACACACACACTGAGCATCTGAAACCTCAAAGCTTACTCCCAGTAACACACTTCCGCCAAAGACACCATAGCAAATCCAATAAAGCCACATCTAATAGTGCCACTCCCTGGTTACCAAGCCTTCAAATCTGTGAGCCTATGGTGTTGGGAGTGTTGGGGAAAGGGCATTCTTATTCAAACCACCACAACCACACCCTTCCTTAATCAAGACACTTGAGAAAATTGTCACCTTGATGCAACACCTTGTTTGCCCCATGAGTACTTGCTGGTGCTTCTGCTCTGTTGTTTGCTGCATTTACCCCATTGGGTGAAGAAGCATTTGCCTGTGTGAATTGAGCACAGAAGCACCAGCGTGTAGCTGACTGTGCATACATGAAGCTATGAGAACTCACCACAGGGAGAGGCTCTCTGCTAAGCCTCATATGTATACTAAGAAACCCATGAGCTAACTACTTCCATTTCTCTCTTTCTCTCTTTTTAAACATACTGAAACAGCAGGCACAGAGTGGCCAGGTCATTTGCTCAAGGTCACACAGGTGGTAAATGTCAGGTGATCTTGTTGGTTTTAAATAAGCGTCGCTGGTTACCGTGCAGAAAGGTCATGGGACAGAAGAGAGCATGGCCAGGCCTGTGGAAGGGGCACATGAGGAGGAGGAGGAGGAGAGAGCAGAAAAGAGACAGGAGGAGTCTGTATCCATCTTTTAAGGATTCCCCTGCACATGCGTAAGTGGGCTTATGGAGCTACACCACGCATGCACAGATTGCATGACCGGCCTGTGTGCATTTGCACAATCATGCAGCGCACTAATGATATAAAGATGTAAGATCCCTTTCTTAGCTACTGAACTGCACATGTGCAGTCATAGCTGGAGTGGCAGAATCCTGACAGATCTGGCTGTATTTTAGGCTGCAACATTCTACTGTCTCAGTCCATAGCACTTTTGGGTTAGGTTAAGATCAAATATGATAAAAAATTGCTTGCTCAAAGCCTGGCATTTAGTAGGCACTCAGTAAATAACAAGCATTATTGTTTGCTGTTGACGAAATATGAAGGGACAGAGAAACCTCCAAGATAGACACTGTTAGTGGAGACAGTGAAGGGGAAGGGCAGTGGAAGAGAAGCCAGTTTTTAGCTTCTGGGATGACAGGTGTTGGCAGCATCACAGCAGCTCGTTGGAATGGTGGGTATCCTGTTTTCTAAAATAAGAACCTGGGGCTCAGAGCTTAAACGACTACCCAAAGTCACACAGCAAGTAAGTAGGAGAGCTGCATTTTGAACCCAGTTCTATTTGACTTTTCTGTCTGCAATGCAATCTGAGGCAGTGGTCTGTGTGGGTGGAGAGTCAGGCCTACTCCAGGTCACTTGTGTGAGCACCAGCGCCTTTCTCCCAACAAAGACATGGCTTGAAAGATTTAGAAGATAATTTCAGTGGTGGCTTCTTTGAGCACTCAGGAAAAGCATAGTTTTTTACCACCTAAATCACCTTGGAGATACAGAAATGCATTTTAGAATTGTGTAGTCATTATCTTAAAAAGAAATAGTGGGGGGCGATGGGCTGTGGGATGAATTTGCATGGAGATTAGGAGACTCTGGGATTTACACATGTTTAGTATTGAAAAGCACATTTCTCCTTGTTCTCATTGAAGCTGTAAATATTGGTCTGATTTTTCAAAACCAAAAGTACAGTTCTTGTAGAGTTGACTCTTTTCCATTGGAAGTGCCCATTACTCTTCCGATACAAGAGGGAAAAAATGGCTGGCAAATGTATTTATTACTGATTCTGTCCATGTATAGTACATTCAGGGAGGGGAAATGTGCCGGAGAAAAAGTCATAAATATTTATATTTTAATCCAATTTCCTTTCAAAATGTTCCCAATTGTATTGAAAAATTGCATCAAATGCATTTAATTTAACTGTAGGATGTGAAAGCCGCCCAAGCAGAACTGGAGAAGGCCTTTGCAGGGACGGAAACAGAGAAGGCTCTTCGCCTCAGCTTGGAAAGCAAGCTCTCAGCGATGAAGAAGATGCAGGAGGGGGACCTGGAGATGGCTCTGGCTCTGGAAGAGAAAGACAGGTCTGGCTCTGCTCCCTGGGAAATGACCATCTCATCATCTGGCTGGGAGCGGATCTTCTCCATCCTGCCCTTCCCTCCCAGTGTTCTTCCCTGGAGTGGAATGACTTACTGTGGTGGATCCAGCAGAGCAAGATAGCAAATGGGGATCAGAGCAGGGCAGGAAAAAGGAAGGAGAGGAGTGGATGAGAGACAGGCACTCTACAGTTCATGTTGTGAAGACACTTAGATCCTAAGTCTGGTGTTCAGCTCTGGCTGTAGCTTCCTGGTAGCCAAAGGAAAAAGCAATCCTGTGGCTCTGAGGTTCACATTTCCCATGAGGTAAAACAGGCCCTGGATTCAGGACAAGCCCGGTTTAGCTTGGCACTATCAGAGGGAAATTTCTCTTGTGGTTCTTTCCACAGGGAACAGTAAGTGGTGATGTCCCCACAATAACTACTAGTAAATTTTATGTTATCTATTTTCCATCATGTTTTTTAATGCTGGCTGGAGGCCCAAATCAAGCAGTGCTATAGGGCAAAGAAGAACATTATAGATCAAATGCAGAGTTCTTTAATGCACAGTGAATAAAATGTATGCTGTTAGCTCTGAGAAATGGATGGATACTAGGGCTGTTAAGCCAGCTTTAATGACCACTGTGTCTTGTAGCCAAGCTTTTGACAAGAACGTGTTAAGACAAAGTTGAAGTTTTTTTTTTTTTTCTGACATTTTGATTCTCATATCTTATTTGTTGGTCTCTAAGTGGAAGGTGGAGCTAATGTAGTGGAGACACACTGCTAGCATAGGTGCCTGAAGAGCCCCACCTATTTGGAATTGGGTGAGATGGTTCCAGAGTGAATGGTCTCCTCCAGAGGATTCTGCCTGTGGTTTCTTTTCTCAGCCACTCTGCCCTGTGGAATGGTGTGCCTCACCTCATTAGTTAGTTAGTTAATAGCCTAGGCTGGCAAAGACTCATTGTGTGGCAGAGGCTGGCCTTGAACTCTTGTTGTTGCCTACCATCCTCTCCCCAAGTGCAGAGTTTACAGGAGCGTGTTACTGTGCCTGGCTGTCTAGGTTCTTGTGGCCAAGTGCTATTTGCCTTTACTACTGACTCAGTGCCACCTTTTGATATTTAGGTTTGCCACTTTGTTTTCAGTTTTGGGTTGGGAAATCAGCTGAGCATACCTTCTGTGATTCTCTCTAGGAGAGGTCTAAATCAGTGCTGAGGGAGCCTGTGGTCATGGTCTCTATATTTCAGTGCTCTCCTACTTCAGGAATTCAGAGGACTGTATTTATTGTGTATATTGTAATCTTTTTTTAGGTTCCATTTTTTCCTTTTCAATTTTCTTTTGGCTCATTGGTTAGAGGTGTATTTTTAAATTTTAATTTTGGTGTGTGTGACTGTGTGTGTTTGTGTGCATACGCATCAAGGTCAGAAGCTGGCCTCCTTTTCCTAGTTTTGATCTGTGAAATGGAAGTGTTGTGTCTGGACCTTGGTAGAGAGAATGAGTTATCACCCCCATCTATCCCTTTGCGATTCAGTGTTTTTCTTGACCATGTTGCCAGGAAGAAGAGGGGTTCCTTTTACTGACTTCTTCCCCCGGGTACCATCCATGAACAGTCTGGAGCTACACGTTGAGAAATTCTACATAAATCATTCTACATGAGATCATTCCATGATCTCTCTCCCTGTTGATTGACAGTAAAGTTCTTAGAAGGCATATAGGCTTGTCTTTCTTGGAGAATTATAGATTCTAGAAGCTAAATTGGGTGTAAGGAGCCCAAAGAATGGATTAGACGAGGGTAGAATGGCTGAGTGGCCATAGGAGGGTGGAAGGAGAATTCTTGGTACCAGTGACTGGGAAGAAAGGAAAAGGCTCAGGAAGGGTTTGAAAGAAATTATGGAACAGAGTCTTGTGAGGGTCCTGACATAATTAGCACTTATTTAATTGGCTTTGTTGGATGATTATGCCCTTTATTCAACAGGTATTTCTTGTGTATCTTCTGTTCCACACAGCACTGATTAAAGTAGTAAGGGAGACTTCCATCATCAAGTTGGCTAGGTGGAAGGGACAGAAGGCAGGAACAGAAGGATTAGAACTGGATGGGACAAACATTGGTTTACCGTTAATGTTTACAAATTCAATGGAAAGGGTCCAAGAGAAGCTTTCTCATGTTAAGAAGATGTCCCCTTAACCCAGACTCTCATGGATGTGTGAAACCTGACTATATCCAGCCCTTCACTCTCTATGCACCTCCACTCCCCAGTCCTTACGTATCTGTGTTAGTTTAATTGACAAATTAGACAGAGTGAGAGGCTAAAAAAGCAGACAGTTGTGGCAATAGTCTGTAGTAAAAATATGGGAATGTGGTCTCTTTTATAAAAATATGTACTGGGCTCACCTTGTGATGATGTAAGATGATATGTGATGACATGAAATAGAGTAAATGACACAGGCATGATTCACTGTTAGGTGACTGTGTAAGGGTTACTTGATTGTAAGCATCATGAAACAGTTCTGACAGTTGTGACTACTAATTGATTAACAGGGAGGTAGCATATACAGTGTGGATATGCTGGACAGGTCACTGGGCCTTGTGGAAGAATCTGGACTTCATCTGAAGGGCATGGGAGAATCCACTGAAGAGTTAAGCGGGGAGGGAGTGTGGGGAAACTACATGATTAGATTTAAATTTATTGCAATTTTTTTGTTTGCCTTGCTGATGCAGACATCTAGATAGGTGATGGCAACCAAGACTGAAAGTCTGGAATGGGATGGAGGTAAACAGGTGGCAATAGGAGGTGAAGTGGACACAGTGGGCTTGAAGGGCTTTCGTAGCGAAGGGAAAACATTGTACTGAAACCCCTCTTTGAGTTTCGAGAATAAGTGGCTGATGGATGGTCGTAAGTTTACTCAGTTTGGAGGAAGATGAGCAGTGAAGAGGTTTTTCGAGGTAGGAATGGGAGGATGATGCTTCTAGTTAGGACAGGAGTTGTGTCATCTGTGAGCATCTATGAGTGGAGGTGTGGGTGAGTGGAGGTGTGGGTGAGTGGAGGTGTGGGTGAGGGGAGGTGTGGGTGAGGGGACGTGTGGGTGAGGGAAGTATGGATTTCTAGATTCAGGCTGGAATTGGAGGATTCATGCCCAAAGCAATACTGAGCATGTCTTTGGAACTACAGAGACAGAGGTTGTTCTGCTTATGTAGAATGAACAGAGAGGTGTTGTAGAATATTATTTTAACGTGTGTTACTTTTGTTTATGTTGCATTTGTTTAACTCTATGAAGCTGTGATACTTTGCCTGTCTAAAACACCTGATGTTCTAATAAAGAGGCAAATGGCTACTAGCAAGGCAAGAGAAAGGATAGGCAGGGCTGACAGGCAGAGAGAATAAATGGAAGGAAAAATCCAGGGGAAGAGGAGAAGAAGCAGTAGCCAGACAAGGAGGAAGACTTCAGGGGCCAGCTACCCAGCTACCCAGCAAGCCATGGAGTAAGAATAAGATTTATAGAAGTAAGAGAATGGGAAAAGCCCAGAGGCAAAAGGTAGATGGGATAATTTAAAGTTAAGAACAGCTGGTCAGAAACAAGCAAAGCTAAGTCTGTGCATTTATAAGTAAGAGTAAGCCTCCATGTGTGATTTATTTGGGAGCTGCGTGGTGGGCCCCCCAAAAGAGAAAAAAACACTAACAACAGATAGGTCCCAATAAACATCTTGATAGAGATGAATTTAGGGCTCTGTGCTTGGGCATGGGAATCCTTTACGGGGAGCCCTAGAAGTTGTCTATGAAGAGTGTTGGCATGTGCAAAGTCACAGAGTCTGCACACTGTGTTCAAAGCCTGCACATGTAGGCCATGAGGGTGTGCTGCTTAAGCTTGGGTCTTTATTTGTTTGGACATGTACAATTTAAAGAGGAGAAAGAGGACATTTGGGAGGGTGTGAACACTGGTCCAGGTGGTGGCTTCTCCATGGATATGGATGGTCATGTTGGGGTCTTGCTGAGGGCTGCATCTTCCTGGTGTTTGCACAGGGCCGGCTAGACAGGTATAGAAACCTGGTTTGTCAGGTCTACAAATGTGCCAGCCTCAGAGATGAAGGTGTCCCAGTTAAACTCCCAGAGACCAGCAACCAGCTGTCGCCTTGATTTTTCCCTCAGGATATGACCATTTGGTAAATCTCTAGGGACTAAATCTCACTGAGCCCATTATTTAAGTCAAGGTCAGAAGGTTAGCTCAGCATTGTAGCAGGGATCATCAGCTATGTCCAGGCGACATGGATATGGATCAGCCACACAGAGGAACCTGCTGTTGGGCATGGCGATCTGTTGAATCTTGGGGTGGTCCCCTGTTTGCATGGTTATTCCCAGTGTCTTCCTGGGTTCCTACCATCTTTTTCAAAGGGTCATTTTTCCTCCTTTAGCTTATTCAGTCTGGGTTTTGAGCTGTTCTGCATCTGAAGGTGGTCATGTTGGGGAGCCCTATGGGTTGACTATAGCCAATAGATAGGTTTTCTTCGAACTAAATAGTAATTTTAAAAGTTTGAGTTAGTTGCTGGCATTTAAAACATTGAATTTCACACAAGAGTGAGTTCTCATTTTTCTTGAGCCCAAAGATGTAATACGTGCGGGTGTCTTATTGGCTCAACACTGCTGCTCCATGTGATGGGCTGCGCCTTCAGTGGCCTTTATTTGTCCTGGTTCCAGCCCCCACCTTTCATTTTAAACCTACTTTTGATGAATTTTAGCTCTCCATTTACTTTTGGTTATATCAGACTGAACCCCTAGAGGGCAGTATTGTGCCTCCCTCCAGGTTTCTGGGACATCAAGCAGATCTCACTGGCGCTCTGCTGCCAGTGCACTGCTAGATGTTTCTGCTGCCTGTGTCTCCCTCGTCGGCTTTGACAGGGAAGCCAGGTGCTTCACAAGGGCAGCTCTGCCAGACCTCCAGGCCTCTACTTCTACAAAATTGGGTTGCTTTCTAGGCTTAGCTACCAAAGGGCTCTTTGGAGAGTCCTCTGACAAAATAATTGTTGAATATTTAGAAGGTAGTATTATGCATAGGGCTTGTTTGGAGACATGGCTTAGTGGGTAAAATGCTTGCCATTTGAGGATGAGGACCTGAGTTCTGATTTCCAGCACTCATGTAAAAGCTGGGTGTGATGATATGCATCCCAGCATTGCAAAGCAGAAAGACAGATGGATCCCTGGAGCTTGCTGGCCAGCCAGTCCAGCAAAGCCAAAATAAGGTGGAAACACAATTGAGGAAAACGTTTGGAAATTGAGCTCTGACCTCTCCAAACCTTCATAGATAAGCACCCATATACAAAACACATGCACACACACATGCCACACACATACATGCATAATTTAATCAGCATGCCAACTGTCGTTTGTTGATTTCAGCTGTATGTCAGGAGTACACTTCTGTTTTAAGTTGTCCAACACAGGCTCAGAGAAGTAGAATGACTTAGCTTGGTCACAGATGTCACAGAGCAGTTGATGAAGGAAGTTGAATTTGGTTCCAAAGAGGGAAATGTTCACATCTTCTGGAAGGCATTATGGTTGTAGGTGGCAAAGCTTCTCTCAGACTTGGAGATGAAAGGTGCAGTTTAAGGAACTCTGATGTTTATTAGGCAGGATAGAAGGGGCTTGGGCAGAAGATGTTGATAGCATATGCAAAAGCATAGAGGGGCATAGAATAGCTTTCATGTGAGCTCTCTGTGAGCTGCTGAAGACTGATTGGGTCAAGATGAAACTGGGTTGTTACATCTTAAGAGCTGGGTACCTGAATGCCCTACCCTGAAGTTTGGCTGTTAGCTTGAGACATGGTATGTTTTTAAGCATTGTCTGCAAGCTGTGGAGTGATATCCTTGCTTTTTAAATCCTCGCTCACCCAAACAGCTCTCGACTGATTGTTTGCTTAGGCTTCAGGGACAGATTTCTTTTGGAGAGGGGATTTCTTACTCGAAACTTAGCAATCTGCTGTTGTTGGTGGGGGCTGCTGAAGGTCTCTGAGCAGGTGCATGGCTTGACCAGACCAGGTGCAGCTCTGAGCTAAATTCCTGGGTCAGGCTAGAGACAATAAATTCTGGCCTTTGCCTTCTGACCCGCAGAATGTGATTCTGTTTGTGTGTATTCATTGGACACATCCACTTTGAAGATGTCTGGCCCCGCTTCCTACCTCCTCCTGCTCCACTGAGCTAAGAGAGCAGCTCAGAATTAATATTTAAATTTTGTTCTCTTTTAGACTGATTGAGGAGTTGAAGCTGTCTTTGAAGAGCAAAGAAGCTTTAATTCAGTGCCTTAAAGAGGAGAAATCTCAGATGGCATCTCCTGACGAGAATGTGTCATCTGGAGAACTCCGAGGACTTTCTGCCACTCTGAGGGAAGAAAAGGAGAGAGACGCAGAGGTGAGGCGACAGGGCACAGCAGGAGGGGGAGCATATCAGACTGTTCCGTGGGAAGTGGGGCGCTCTTCAGTCTGCATGGTTTGCACAGTAACTTCCACATCCGAGAGTTGAGTTCCCTGTCAGCTGAGGAATCGGCAGTAACCGCCTTTGTTAGGGCCTGCCTTTGTTCATGTATCTCATGCTTCTGCATCTGGATCTTACCATGTGTTAATTTGCTGTCACCTTGGGGCTTCTTTTTCCGTCCTTAGGGCTTTCTTAGTGTAAAATTGTGGTACACTGTTCATGTCCATTTTTCCTTTGTTGTTAGAGGCAGGCTTGCAGGCCATATTGGGCGTGAAATATCAGCGGCTGTGGGGGAAAGAGACTAACTGGTTCTGGGCCTGGCAGCACACAAGATGCTCAGCATACTACCCTGTTCAGGCCTCCCAGCCCTTTGGCCAAGTAGAGATTGTGATCCCCTGGCTGAGTTTAGGACTAGCCTCAGAATAGTCATATTTCTCTAGATGCCAAGAAGTGGTTTGACAGTAGTTAGGTCTAAATCTCCTGTATTCTTCACTCTTGTGACCATGGCAAGCTATGTTGACCTTCATTCTCCTTGGGTGGAGGATATCTGCTGCATGGTCTGTTCACACAGGGTATGTTCTGGAAGCTCAAGAAATCTGGTGATTTCTTTATGAAGAGGGTTTTTGTCCCTGTGATAGTAGCAGATTCCCTAGCCTCATCAGTTAGTTTTCAGTTGGAATGGGGTTGCCACTTCACTTCTCAGGCTCTGTTCTCTAGTGGGCCCTTTACCTTTTCTTCCAAAGCACCTGTTTGCTCTGTGGGACTGATAATCAAACTGTGGGCAGCTGTCTGTTTTTACACTTTTCCTCGCTCAGACCACATCAGGCCCTGCAGGAGGGCACATTTGTGTTAGGAGGTCTGCTGCAGTGGAGGGGAGTGAGTAAATGAGGTGCTCATGGGAATGGCTGTTGGGAAGCCTTCGGATGGTCCTCCTCTTTCTCACTCGTGAATGCCTCTCCCTAGGCTGCACAAAGGGAATGGCAGAAGGAGAGAAATCACTTGGAAGAGAAGATCCAGGTATGTTGATTCATTTTAAGACTGTATTGAAGACTTCTTCCCTTCTTTTATCCTGAGCGCAACAGATAATTCTTTGTGACAGTAGCTGCTGTTTATCAAATGCTGCTGAGTGTCAGTTACGCATAAAGCACAGTAGAGGGAGTTCCTCGGTCCTTGCCATCACTCTGCTGTGGACATCCCATTTTGTAGACGTGGTAGCTGAGGCTCAGAGGGTGAAGTCACTTGCTCCTGATTACATAGCCGGGCGGGAAGAATCTGTCTGTGTGATTCTAACACCTAGGCTCCAAGGGCCCTTAGTCACAACAGCTGGAATTTGTACAGTGCCTGCCAGCTTAGAAAGTACTTTCACATCTATTATCTCCTCTGATCCTCACAACAGCCCAGGAGGGAGGCAGCAGTGATTATCTTAAGATGTGAACTCAGACTATAAATGTAAGGCTCAGTCCCCATCAAACCAAACTCTCTGCTAGCTTTTCTAGCATTAAGGAATAAAATTAATGATCTGTTATTTCCTCCAAATAACCTGGTGCAGTTTCGAAGACTCTGATGTGACTGTATTCAGATTTTAGCAGGCACTGGAGTCCTTCCCATAGGAATAGCTGTCAGCTTCTCAAGCGATCAGATCCCCTTCCCTTCACCCGGCCCTGTTGCCGTGAGCAGTAACACAGTAACTGGGAGCTGATGCCACGGCGTTTGGCTCACTAGGAAACATTAATCACAGGTTGACAGGAATAAGATAGAATAACTGCGTTTGAGTGTGCTCTTAAAGATATATTTACAGTGCATTTTGGTTGGAACACATCAACTTCGTGAATCTTTTTCTAATCTAATTTAGGCACTTCAGGAGGACCTGAGAGAGAAGGAAAGAGAAATTGCTACAGAGAAGAAAAATAGCTTAAAGAGGGATAAAGCCATTCAGGGCCTAACCATGGCATTAAAATCAAAGGAAAAAGAGGTATGTCTGAAGAGTGAAGTGGGATTTTTCTTTATTAGTTTCTGTGGCTTGCCTGTCCTCTCCTGAAGTTTTAGCTTTAGACTGAAAGTTTAGAAGTATTGGATAGGATGGAAAGCGGCTCCTCTAGTCAGTTGGAGTTGTGGCAAACTGCAGTCAGTGCTGTCAGTAACTAACTATGAATAAAACATATATTTTTAAAAAGTTTCTAGTAAGCCACATTGAAATAGGTGCAGAGATGTAAGTAAATTTTAATAGTATATGAACATAATAATTTCAACATGTAATCAGTGAGACAAGCAATGGTAAGCTATTTAGCATTTCTTCCCTCAGCACCAAGTGTTGTGGAATATTAATTTAAGATATGTTACATTTGTTTATGCTGTGGAATATTTGTTTAGTGATGCAAGGACGCGATACATTTGTGTGATTAAATAAAATTAACCTGGGGTCAGGAGGCTGAGTCAGTAACTAGCTGACAGAAAGTGATAGGGAGGAACCTTGTGTAGTTAGGGTTCTTAAGTGGGGGCGGAGCAGAAGAACGCCATGTTTTTCAGGAGACTCGGGCTAGGAGAAAAGCTTAGCTACTTGCTATTCAGCCTCTCTGAGTGAGTAGAATTTCACCTCAACCTTTGAATCTTGAGTTCTGTGAAGGGATAGAGGTCTAGGTAAAGTTTTCTTTAGCAGCTGTGATAGAGCCAGTGCCTGAGGGAACAGAATTCCGGCCTGGCTCTGGCCAGTGCAGCCAAACTGCTGCTAGTAGCTGTGGAATTGCAGTTGCTGATTAGGAGAGAAGCTGCTTTTAAGGGGCAGCTACTGAAATTAATGAAAAACAACCAAGGGTTTAAAATTCAGCTGTACTTCTAGCATCCCAGTTAAGACCTACCCAGGCATGTGGCTAGTGACTGCCTAAAGGAGAGTACAGACTGACTCTTGAAAGACAGATGAAATTTGAGATGAAGGGATTCGGGAGGCAAGGCTGTGGCTGGGAAGCAAAAAGCCCACTTGGCTTGTTGCCTCTGGGATCCAAGATGGTAGCTGATAGCTCTTTTCTTGTCACGTGGTCCTGAAGTCTGTTGTATCTCAGTGATTAACTAAGCAAGGCCCTCATTCACCAAAAAGACCCAGCTCTACTCCTATGTGATTGGCAAGTCAGAGTGATGGGTGTTAGAACTGAGGGAAGTGCAGGTCTTGGGGAGGCAGAGGGAAGAATGCCTGGTCCTGATTAGGGTGGATGTTGGCAGTGGATGGTGCTTAGAGGAGAAGATGCTGAGCTGAGTCCTAAATGGTAAGAAGGTGTAGGCTGGGGAAGAGATGCAGATGGGAGGCCATTTTGGAGAGAGAAAACAATGGCCAAAGACTGCTGTGTGATACCAAAAGTGATCTTCGATTTCGAGGGAACAAAGTACACCCTTTAAATGAGACTGTAGATGTTGGACGTGTTGCAAGAGCCCAGGGGTGGTGGGGGCTGATCATATCAACTGCTTGGGGGTGGGGGCCGATCATATCAACTGTTTGGGGGGTTACCTGGCTTAGTAGCAGAAGCAGTGATCACATTTTTACCATAGAGAAGCATCTGGTTGTGTTTGGAGAGTGGTTTCAGGGGATAGAGAATGGAGTCAAATGTGAGTAGCTCAGGCAAGAGCCAAGACAGGCTTTATTAGAATACAGGTCACAGCAAGCAAAATGGAGGAAGAGGACTATATTCAAGAAATAAGATGAGAAATAATTAAAAAATTGAAATAAATTTGGAAAATCTGATGGTTTTATATACGAATTCAGTGAAGGAACAGTAAAGATGACTCTAAGTGTCTGGCTCATGTGACTGGGGATGTGTGGTGTCACTGACATGGTTCAGAACATAGAAAGTGGAGCATGACATTGAGACAGGAGCATTGGCCTTGAGAAATATACAGGCCTTCCAGTTTAGGAGACAGAAAGCAGTACAAATCGGAAGCATGGGCGAGAGGGATAGCTTGGCCCAACTGACTTAGGAATCACTTGTATCTAGTCATGAGTTAAAATTCTGAGAGTTGACCAATTTATCCCAGGAAAGCATAGACTGGGAATGGTTGGAAACCAAGGATGAGACTCTGGGGATATTATGAATTCAGGGATGGGGCAGGTATACCCACAGGGGACAGCAGGAATGGTTGCAGAAGTAGAAAACCGGTGCTGAGAAGCTGAGGGAGTGCAGTGTCAGCTGCAGTTGCAATTTGGCCTTTGACTATAGGAGCTATGATTCATCCCTCTGATGTACAGGGGCCCAGATGGAGTAGGAGACCTTTAATGTGTTGTGAGTCTAGAACAGTTCCAAGGTCAGAGTTCATGGTGGATCCCAGGTTAGAGAAGTTGAGACATTTTGGGAGAAACAACACAGTTATTGGATGAGTCATGAGTGGGCAATAGTAATATTTTAGCACCAGTGTACATTATATTATCTGATTTAGCACTAACAACACCATAGTTGGATGAGTGGTGTTCATCATGTATTAGTCTGCTTTTCGTTACTATAATGAAATATCAGAGGCAGGATAACTTTATAAAGAGGTTCATTGCACTCATTTTTTCTGATGCTTATAGTTCAAGATCATACTGTCTGATGTGTTTAGCCTCTGATGAAGGGCTAGTGGTTGATAACAGGAAGGCAGACAAGAGGAGCAGACCATGTTGTCAGGTGAAGCCTGAGAGATTGTGCTCCTCTAGAACCTTCCAGGAGCATGTTCCAAATACCCAAGGACCTCTCAATAGGATTCACTTCTTGAAGGTCCACCTCCTAACATTGCCACATGGAGGATCAGGCTTCTGATGCATTGACACTTGGGGGACATACTCTGACTTTATGTAGACCATGGCAACAGGTGAGGGGATTGAGTCTCAGTGAGGGTAAGCCGCCCAGTTAACCACTCAGAGCTTGTCTGCCTATTAAGCACTACAGGTCAGGGGAAAGCATGTGGGCTGCGTAGGAAGGAAAGCCCAGCTATGTATGTGGCTGCCATTTGTTGTTTTCCTAGGTTGAAGAACTCAACTCTGAAATCAAAGAGCTCACTGCTGCCTTCACCAAAGCCAGAGAGGCTCCCTTGAAAACACAGGCCACAAAATTCCAGGTAAGAATTTTCATTAGTGTAAGTGGCTATCTTAGGTCCTCATTCCAAAAGAGGCCTGAACTTTGCAACTGAAGGGAAGCTGGGAGATTTTAATAAGGGGAACCATTGGTGGCCTTTAGTGATAGATAGTTGAGTCTAATTAAAAGTTGGTCCTCCACCAGTTTTGAGAGCTTCTCTGGCTGCTCTTATGGTGGTGGTAGTGGTGGTGGTGGTGGTGGTGGTGGTAATGGTGATGATAGCCACTCTTGTAATTGGGAGTGCTCAGTTTACTTTTAAATAACATATCTCATTTAACTTTCAAAGTTCTTGAGGAAAATAATGATCAGACCCTTGTATTCATGAGGTTTTTAAGGCTCATTGAGGATGTCACACAGCTAACAAATGGTAGGGTCAGGATTTAAATTCAGCAGTTAGAACTAATAGCAGCCATTTGATGAACACATACTTTATACCCAGTCCTGCTACATGTTGTCTGTAGATTATCCCCTTTATCTGTGTAACATTTGAAGTAGACACTGTTTATATCCTTGTTTGATTGATAAGGAACTTTAGGCTTAGAAATGTGACCCACTCAGGGTCACCACATGGCCAGTGACAGTGCCAGGATTTGACCTCAGGGCTCCTGGCATTCCACCATTGGAGTCCTTTGCTTCTCCTCTCTAGCTGCCTCTTCCTTCCTGCTGCTTTTTGAATTTGTGGTCCAGACTTTGATGCCTTTGATCTCTTTTGTGCCTACAATGTTGTACTTCAAAAATGTCTTTCACTCATCTTTATGACAGTCCCTCTCTTTCCCAAATTTTAGTTTTGTCCTTTTAATTATTTCAACATTTTCCTCCCATGTTTCTAGCTTGCCGATACAATTTCTGTAAGCCTATTACTGATATGGAATCAGTGACGTTTCATCATCTTGTTAAGTCCATACTTGCTTAAGCTCTCCTCTCACTCCTGCACTAGGGACTGCTTCTAGTGGTAGGTTAGAAGTTCAGGCTGATTTAGGACTATCTGACTTCCAAGATTCATACCTTCTGCCTTATCTGTTGCAGAGCTTTGGCTCACAATAAGAATAATTGCAGTAATTTCATTTAAATCATAGATGCTAGCAGCACAGACAGATCTCTGCTTTTGGGATCTCAGACTTGCTTCTTCTATTGTTTTGACAGTAGATGATGAAATATTGCTGAGCTTACAATTTTACACTATTTCCCCCTTGCTTAGAAAATAACAAGCTTTAAAGGCCAAATTCTTTGGAAAACCATCAATATTTTCTGTAGCTTTAAAAAAAAAAATGCTAGCAGTTGATAGCCAGAGTCCAGGCATTCTTATGAGCCCTAGTATAGTTTACTTTTCCTTGTTATGTTGGGGCTTGAAGGAAAGAAAGCAGCCTTGTAAACTTGACTGTTATTCAAACATACTACATGCATTTAGTAATTTAATGACCCTTGTTCCTGGTCAAATGCAATATATGTGGAGTGAGGTCTTGAAGTAGCAGCATGGGCTGGGTCCTTGTCTGCAGTCCACAGAGATCAGGTATTATTTTTGTGCATCAGGTTGGCAGGTCTCAAAACATCTCTTGCTGCTTCATCCAAATAGGAGGTATGCTTTTGACCTTTTGAGAGTTTGTGGAGGCAAGACTAGAGTGGCAGTCTGTTTCCAAAGCGTGTCTTTTGCCCTGTTCTGATTGTGAGTATGCACTGTTTATATGAGTGCTTCATTTGAGGTATATGTAGTTTCAATGTTGCACAAACTTTTAAGTGTGTTTCTTCCATGTAAAAGGACATATTAGGCTGTGGTGTGATTTCAACTAATTGCAGTCTGAGTTTAAAAGACATTGTGGGAGTTGGAGAGATAGCTCAATGGTTAAGAATACCTGAAGCTGTTCCGGAGGACATGAGTTCTGTTCTTACCACCCAGGTAGGACAGCTCCAAGGAGATTTGAAACCCTTTTCTGGCCTCTGTGGATAATTTCCCCTACGTGATCTCTCCCAGACATATACAATATACATAATTAAAAATAAAATATATCTTAAAAAAGACAAAGGTCATGGGTTGATTTGAGGTCAAACTTGACAATGAAGCAGCAGCAGGTGATATTTAAATTCTTGTGATATTTAAATTTTTAGAGTGGCTGCCAAGGTACAGATGCACAGATACAACTTCAGATCACAGGTGTAACTGTGTGCAGGTTACTGTGTGGGCTGGCTGGTGCTCCTCTTCTTGCCCATTTAAAGTTATTTCTGGATAGGAAGTGGCATTCTCCTCCAGGTGTGAAAGTGAAAACACTTACTGAAAGTATACTTAAAGTAGTAGAAAGAAAGGAATAGAAATGACCTGTTGTTAGACTTTTTCTCATTGGACCATTGGCTCCCCAATATTGACACAGAGACTTATTATAAATTATGAAAGCTCAGCTGATAGCTTAGGCTTGTTACTCACTAGACCTTCTAACTTAACCCCTTTTCATTAATTTACTTTCCACCTTGTAGCTTTATTACCTCATCTCCACAGTGCTCATCCTGCTTGCTCTGCATCCCTGGTGTTGCTACCTTCTTCTTCCCAGCATCTTCTCTGCCTGGAAATCCTGACTAGCTATTGGCCATTAGCTTTTTTTTTTTTTTAAACCAATCAGAGTGACACATCTTCACAGTAGACAGAAAGATTATTCCACAACAATTATTAGCAAACTTACCTCTAAATATGTTCACTATTAATACCTTCACACACATGCATTCACACACACACACACAACTTTAAAAATTTAAAAAGTTAAACAAAACCATGTGTGTGCGCACAAGCCAGAGGTCAACATCCTCTGTCTCTCTCCATCTTATTTTCTAAAGCAGGGTCTCTTGTTGAACTTGGAGCTCATCTATTTGGCTAGACTGGCCAGTAAACCCCAGGAATCCTCTGTCTCTGCCTTCCTGGTGCTGGGCTTACAGATGTGCAAAGCTGTTTCTGGCTTTTGTGTGGGCATAGGGAGTGAACTCTGGTCCTCGTGCCTGCAGAGCAAGCACTTTACTAACTGAAACATCTCCCAAGCCTCTTTATTATTTTTTAAAAGAAGATTGGGCTTCCCATATGTTACTCAGTGTTTTAGTTAGGGTAAGTATGCTGTGAAGAGACACCATGACCATGGCACCTATTATAAAGGAAAACATTTAATTAATTGGGGCTGGCTTATAGGTTCAGAGGTTTAATCTATTTATGTCATGACAGAAAGCATGGTGGCATGTAGGGAGACATGGTGCTGGAGAAGGAGTTGAGAGTTTTACATCTGGATTGGCAGGTAACAGGAGGAAAAAGCCATACTGGGCCTAGCTTGAGCATCTGAGACCTTAAAGCCAGCCCCCAGTGACACACATCCTCCAAGGCCACATCTACTCCAACAAGGCCATACCTCCTAATAGTGCCACTACCTATGAGCCTATAGGAGCCATCTTCGTTCAAACTGCTACACCAAGGCTGGTCCCAAACTCCTAGGCTCAGGTGATCCTTCTGCCCTGACCCCTTGAGTATATGGGACTACAGATGTGTACTGAGCCATTATATATTTCTTGTTCTAGAATCCTTTCTTTAACATTCTTGCCATGGCAGCATGGTATAGATCTACTCAGACTTTGTAATTTTTCATATTGAAATAATTCTCAACTCACATGTATGTTTCAGCATCTCTTTATTCAGTCTTCCAAGGTAACATTCCCCAAGCCACATAGCTAAAATTGGTCCAGGGCGTCGAATTCTTTTATGGTGAGCAAGAATAATTTGCCTAATTTTACATTTGGCCTTTAGTTTCTGGCCACGTGTAATTGGGCCAAATATTTGCCACTTGGGCATCATTCAGGAAAAGGTAAAGAGACCTCTAGGGAAGTTTTTCAAGGGGCCGTTTAAGGAAAATTTAACATGGAAAGTGTTTTTATGAAATGAGTCGAATGTGTGCATTTGAGTTCTTTGAGGCTGGATATTTAAGGAGGCTTTGCCATCATTATTCATGCAATAATCCTGCAGAACTTCCATCACTTGGTAACTGTGAACAATAACTATGTTTAATAATCCACTAACTGATGCCCATCTCTAGCTTCCCCTTCAAATTTAGTCTTCTTGTTTTTATTCTTGCCAGTTTATTGGTGTTAATTAGAGTCTTTACTGGTGAGGGCATGTGGTGCTGTGCCAGAGAAGAACACAGGCTGGGAATAATTTGAATTCCAGATTTAATTATTGGCAGTCTGATGATAGACTAGTCATTTAGCAGCCCTGAGCTTCATTTATTTACGGGCACGATTTAACTCCTTGTTGACGAGGAACATTTGCAGTCATTGCTGGCCTTTGCTTCTTGAGTTTGTTTGTGCACCACCATCAACATTAATAACAGTTGGGTCTCATATCCCAGGCTTCTGCTTCTTTATGTTTAACTTCAAAGGAAACAAAACCAGAAGATTCCAGAAAGTTACGTTGGAACATAGGGTGTTCATTTTCATTTCACATTCCTGTCCTGAACTTTAGTTAGAACATGGGGCCAGATGCCTGGGCTCTGGGGAGCCTGGAACAGGCACAGCTCCTAAGACTCTAGGTTAACTGTGGCTGTAGTCCACTTCCTGAACAAGTTGGTTGACCACCTGAACAGCTAAGAGGTGATTAGTGACAGGCAGAGATAGATTTCCTGAATCTGGAGGCTTAACTTCAGTCTGAGTTGTGACTTTGACAACACAAGTATCATTGTTTTTTGGATCTTTAATCTTAAACTTCATCTAATTAGAAAGACAAACTTATTAAAAAGTTTACTTTTGGCCTGTGTGATGGTACATGCCTTTAACCCACTTGTGATACAGCACTTAGGAGGCAGAGGCAGGTGGATCTTTTTAAGTCAGTATGGTCTACATAGCTTGTTCCAGGCCAGTTAGAGTTACATCATGAGACCCAGTCTCAAAAATTAAAAAAAAAAAAAAATGAAAAGGAAGTTTATTTTCTTCATATTGGAAATATTATATAGACTTCACAAAACCAATTTTTTAGGAAACTAGAAAGAATTAAAAATGTGTAATATTAGCATGACTCAAACCATGTCACCAACTACGTAGATTTTCTTCTATGCATAGACTTGTGTTTTGAAGTAATTTATACATTGGGCTGTGTTTTCACTGAACACTAGCTTAGATGTATCCCTGTGTTTTGATACATGATACATGTGGTTTTGGATTCCTGTACATTAGGTTGCTTGTTATCAATTACTGTTGTAATTCTGTGATGATGATTCTTTTGATTCTTCTCAGAGTAGATATCAGGAAGGAATCGCTGCAATGCACATAGACTTGTTTATATTGTGCAAAGACACATACATGGTCAGTTCATTTCATAGAGGGCAATGTTAATTTACATTCCTTCACATATTTCCAGGCTTCTAGTTGCTTAGCTGGTTCTTAAAGTATTGCTAAGGAAGAGTGTCATTTCAAAACAAGCTGAATAGCAACAGATAATTCCATTTAGGCAATCTTACTTCGTAACTTACAACTTACTTTTCAATTGATTCTTTTTATTATTGGTGGTTTAGAACATTTTGCTCATTTTTGTATATTATGTAAATATTTTCTTTAGGCGAATTGTCTATTAATGAAATAAAGATATTCTTGATACAATTAGCACTTGAACTCTGAAATTAGAATCTTTCAAAGTAGACTTTGAAGCCGGGCGGTGGTGGCGCACGCCTTTAATCCCAGCACTCGGGAGGCAGAGGCAGGTGGATCTCTGTGAGTTCAAGGCCAGCCTGGGCTACCAAGTGAGTTCCAGGAAAGGTGCAAAGCTACGCAGAGAAACCCTGTCTCGAAAAACCAAAAAAAAAAAAAAAACCAAAAAAAACAAAGTAGACTTTGACTATCATGCTGACCATTGACGATTCCTTTTGTAGATAACTCTGGGTGTGAGCCATACTAACAAAGGAGAACATGGCTAATACTAGGGCCCACCACCGATTGTCATTTTTTCTTTGTTTTCTATTTGTTTTTGATTGGCTGATTGTGATACTGGAGCTTAAACCTAGGGCTTCACACATACTAGGCAAGTGCTTTAACAGTGAACTACATTCCAAATCCCATTTTCTGCCCCTTTAAAGTTAATTAAATCATCTTTTAAACCATTGTGAAAGTAATATGCTCAGTTACCTTAAAACATTAGAAAATACAGAGAAACAGAAAAGTCAACTATATTCATACTGTATTGAAGTCAGTTTTGTTAACAGTTTGTGTCTCTTCTTCTCCTCCTCCTCCTCCTCCTCCTCCTCCTCCTCCTCCTCCTCCTCCTCCTCCTCCTCCTCCTTCTTCTTCTTTTTTTAACAGCACTATGGCTTTTCTTCCCTTCCCAACAAAACCACAACCTAAGCTTTGTCCTGTATCCTCCCAAGATGCTACTCCTTGGGCTTTGGATACTGAATGCTGCCTGTTAGGGTTTTTGTTTTTGTCTTTGGTTTCATCCTCCTTTCCTGGAAGGCAAAACAGGTCTTCTAGGTTTGTTTGTGAAAACCAGCTCTCTTTACCCACCGCCCCCCTCTCTCCTAGGGGTCTGAGGACTATGAGTCTGCCCTGGCAGAAAAGGAAGACCTGTTGGCCGAGCTGCACTCAGAAAACCTCACAAAGAGCACTGAGAACCATAGACTGGTCAGGAATGTTAAAAAGGTCACCCAGGAGTTGAGTGACCTGAAGAAGGAGAAGCTGAGACTAGAGAGGGACCTGGAGGAAGCCCACCAAGAGAGGAGCAAACACACCCGCACCATCCATGTGAGTGCCTCCTGCTTTCCTGACATGATGGGTGGTACATCAAGGCTGGGTCCTGTGATGGTTTCTGTTCACAGGAAGGTGGATGTTGTGCAGAAAACTGAAGAATTTCTGAAAAATCTAAGGGTTTTTCTTATCTCCTTAGTGGAAACACCACAGCTTGACACTGCCACTCATCCCCCTCTCACTGTTGCCATCAAATTGACCATAGTCTGTGTCCTGCTTTTTCATGCATTACTCACTCCTGCTATGCTGGAGTGTGAATTGTTTTTGGTCTCTGTGTATTTGGTCATCTGGTTGCACTTCAGTTGACTTAACTTTCTTATTTCAAAGCACTGGGTATTTTCACCTTGTAACCTATGCTTCAGCAAATGCCCCTGTGTGTAAGCATTTATCCACTGGCTATTTCTGACAGAGGTTTAATTAGTGAGTCAAAAACCACCGACAGTTAAAGACTACTTTATAGACATCAAACTGTTCTCCAGATAAATTGTGCTGGCTCCGATCTGTTTTAAGACTGCTCTATTCAACACTGGGTATTAGCATTTAAGAATTCTTCCTAAATTTGTTACACTATTAAATTTCAATTCTATCTAAACTTAAGTACTAAGCATGCTTTAATTGAATCCCTCCTGAGAGTCACGTCTACATGCACAGCCTTGGTGCATCAGGCAGTACTGAGTCTGAGCCTGAGTGGTCATGGATTCTGCGTTATGACTCACCTCTCCAGAGTCTGGAGTGCGCGGTTATCATAGATAAGGCTTGGAGGAGAGCCCACAGGGTACCACTGGCTGTTGGCCAGGATGACGGGATTCACAGTTCCCATACTCCAGGGCAGCAACTCCTTAGCTCCAATAGTAGGATAGAACATGGACCTTTATCAGATCTCTTGCTCTTCTACAGAAATAACTTAGAATTTTATAGGCTATACATGAAAGCTCCCTGCTTTTAAACACGGACAGTGTGTCAGCACTGAGGAGTGAAGTAGAAACGTTTGCATGTTGTAGTAAGTATTTCAACAACTGTTTAGAGAACAATAATGGAGATTTAGAGAAGAAACCATCAGCTACACTTCCCCCAGCTGAGTGAAGCAACTCTTTTTTTCTTGTCAGCATTGCTTTCAGCCTCGGTGCACCTGGCCTCTCCATTCAGCCACAGGCTCGTCACTGCCCATGTGGGGTTGGATCATTCCCATTGCCTAGGCATCTTCCATGTTGTGTAGGACACAGAATGTCCATGGTGAATGGCATATACTCTCACTGATTGCTTTCACATGAGAACTTAATAATTTCCTCTGAGGGTTAGACATTTTTGCTATTTAAATAATGCCACAGTGAACATTTCTGAGCATGCAGACATTTTCTCACAAAATACCTAGGATAAACTTTGAGTAGTGAGGGTATTAGATCACACAGTGCAAACATTTTATGTTGGATAATTGTGCTTCCAGGTTGTTATGAGTCCAGAGGGGTATCCCATTGTGTGCTGCCACTAGAGATATTGCAATAGGCCAGTTTGTTGTATTCTGATAGAAGACCTGTTTCCTATATTTTAGATGCTGATGGGAATGCCTAGTGTGGTTTCTGAAGCTTTTGCTTTTCTGTTGATTGCAGAAAAGGGAGGACACATAATGTACTGCCTCTGCTGTCTTCTCATCAGTCCAGCCAAACAGTCAGGTTCTGAGGCTCCCAGCTTGGGTCATGTGCTGTTTCTGTTGGCAGGAATGTGTATGCATGTGTATGTCCATGTATGGCATCATTGGCAGCCTCTGTAAGAATTATAGGGGGTGAGCAGGCACCCAGAGCTCTAGGAAGACCACAACAACAGCTGTGTTCCTAATACTTACCTGGAGTGAGCTGGCTTGGGACACACAGCTTCCTGGAATCTCTTTGTGACTGCTTTTCTGCATCATTCTGTACATGTTTCTGACAGGGAGGTCTGGGCAGTTTCATTATTTTTGCTAACATATTTCACCCCATTGCCATCTCTTGGTTATAGTCTAGGAGTCTAGCTGTGCCCCTCTCAAGAGAGTGTTTTACACTGGATCATGGCGGTACAGTCTTGGGAAACATGCTGAGGTAGTTATTTTGCTTCATGGTGCTAGAATAAAAACACAGGTGGAAACATAGCCATGCATATCTTATCAGCTTGTTGCTGTTAAGTAGGTTCTTTAATTATTCAAAATGCCTCCCACTCGACAGCTGCTACTGGCATTGCTTTGTATTGACAGAGACAAAACCCTAGACCTCCCAGTGGCTTCTATTTCTGCCCTCAAAGAGAGAAATCTACTCGTAATTCAGCATCATTGAATACCTTGTATAAGCCCTCTCGACTAGGCCTGGACATGCTTCTTCTAGAGCAGCGATAGAATAATGCCACAGGAATACAGAGGAAGGAAGTGGCTTGCATCTTGTAGAAGGCTCTTGAGGAAAATAAGTCATCTGGTTTATGTGGTGTGAGAATAGGAAAGTACTCTACCACCTGAGCCTTGTCCCTAACCTCATGATGTTTACATTTTGAGTTTGGCTTACTTTGGTTAACATAATGCTTTTTTATTCTATCTATTTCCTTGAAAATATCACAGTTTCATTTTTCTTTAAAGCTGTATAGAATTCTACTTTGTTTATATATTAGTTACCTTTCTGTTGCTGTGATAAAATACCAGGATAAAAATCAACTTAGAGGAGAAAGGGCTTTATTTTGACTTATGGTTCCAAAGGGATAGAGCCCATTGTTGTAAGAAAGGCATGACAGCAGTTAAGGAAACCATGGTTGCAGGAGCAGGAGGTTGACTGATCATGTTTTCATTCCATGCACAGGAAGCAAAGAGAGAGAACAG